>NC_069500.1:359109728-359409728 GCF_027579735.1 Bombina bombina | reverse complement strand
AAACATTGTTTCAGAAAGGTACAGAATTGGCTTCAAGTTAAGGCCTCCTGCTAAGAGATTCTTTTCTTTCCCGTGTCCCAGTTGACACAGCAAGGCTCAGCATTTCTGAAATGTGTTTCAGATCTAGAGTTGGCTGGAGTATTTATGCCAGTTCCAGTTCTGGAACAGGGGCTGGGGTTTTATTTTATCTCTTCATTGTACCAAAGAAGGTCAATTCCTTCAGACCAGTTCTGGATCTATCATTATTGAATCGTTATGTTAGGATACCAACATTCAAGATGGTTACTGTAGGACTATCCTGCCTTTTGTTTAGCAAGGGCATTATATGTCTACAATAGATTTACAGGATGTGTATCTGCATATTCCGATTCATCCAGATCACTTTTAGTGTCTGAGATTCTCTTTTTAGACAAGCATTACCAGTTTTGTGGCTCTACTGTTTGGCCTAGCCTCAGTTCCAAGAATTTTTTTCAAAGGTTCTCGGTGCCCTTCTTTCTGTAATCAGAGAATAGGGTTTTGGTATTTCCTTATTTGGACGATATCTTGGTACTTGCTCAGTCTTCTCATTTTCGAAGAATCTCATACGAATCGACTTGTGTTGTTTCTTCAAGTTCATGGTTGGAGGATCAATTTACCAATCAGTTCATTGATTCCTCAGACAAGGGTAACCTTTTTAGGTTTCTAGATAAATTCAGTGTCTATGACTCTGTCCTTGTCAGACAAGAGAAGTTTAACATTGATATCAGCTTGTCAAAACCTTCAGTCACAATCATTCCCTTTGGTAGCCTTATGCATGGAAATGTTGGGTCTTAGGACTGCCGCATCAGATGCGATCTCCTTTGCTCGTTTTCACATGCGACCTCTTCAGCTCTGTATGCTGAATCAATGGTGCAGGGATTACTCAAAGATATCTCAATTAATATCTTTAAACCGATTTTACGACACTCTCTGACATGGTGGACAGATCACCATCGTTTAGTTCAGGGGGCTTCTTTGTTCTTCCGACCTGGACTATAATCTCAACAGATACAAGTCTTACAGGTTGGGGAGCTGTGTGGGGGTATCTGACGGCACAAGGGGTTTGGGAATCTCAGGAGGTGAGATTTCCGATCAATATTTTGGAACTCCGTGCAATTTTCAGAGCTCTTCAGTCTTGGCCTCTTCTGAAGAGAGAGTTGTTCATTGTTTTCAGATAAGACAATGTCACAACTGTGGCATACATCAATCATCAAGGAGGGACTCACAGTCCTCTGGCTATGAAAGAAGTATCTCGAATTTTGGTTTGGGCGGAATCCAGCTCCTGTCTAATCTCTGCGGTTTCTATCCCAGGTATGGACAATTGGAAAGCGGATTATCTCAGTCGCCAAACGTTGCATCCGGGCGAATGGTCTCTTCACCCAGAGGTATTTCTTCAGATTGTTCAAATGTGGGAACTTCCAGAAATAGATCTGATGGCTTCTCATCTAAACAAGAAACTTCCCAGGTATCTGTCCAGATCCCGGGATCCTCAGGCGAAGGCAGTGGATGCATTTTCACTTCCTTGGAAGTATCATCCTGCCTATATCTTTCCGCCTCTAGTTCTTCTTCCAAGAGTAATCTCCAAGATTCTGAAGGAATGCTCGTTTGTTCTGCTGGTAGCTCCGGCATGGCCTCACAGGTTTTGGTATGCGGATCTTGTCCGGATGGCCTCTTGCCAACCGTGGACTCTTCCGTTAAGACCAGACCTTTTGTCTCAAGGTCCTTTTTTCCATCAGGATCTAAAATCTTTAAATTTAAAGGTATGGAGATTGAACGCTTGATTCTTGGTCAAAGAGGTTTCTCTGACTCTGTGATTAATACTATGTTACAGGCTCGTAAATCTGTATCCAGAGAGATATAGTATAGAGTCTGGAAGACTTATATTTCTTGGTGTCTTTCTCATCATTTTTCTTGGCATTCTTTTAGAATACCGAGAATATTACAATTTCTTCAGGATGGTTTAGATAAGGGTTTGTCCGCAAGTTCCTTGAAAGGTCAAATCTCTGCTCTTTCTGTTCTTTTTCACAGAAAGATTGCTATTCTTCCTGATATTCATTGTTTTGTACAAGCTTTGGTTCGTATAAAGCCTGTCATTAAGTCAATTTCTCCTCCTTGGAGTTTGAATTTGGTTCTGGGGGCTCTTCAAGCTCCTCCATTTGAACCTATGCATTCATTGGATATTAAATTACTTTCTTGGAAAGTTTTGTTCCTTTTGGCCATCTCTTCTGCCAGAAGAGTTTCTGAATTATCTGCTCTTTCTTGTGAGTCTCCTTTTCTGATTCTTCATCAGGATAAGGCGGTGTTGCGAACTTCTTTTGAATTTTTACCTAAAGTTGTGAATTCCAACAACATTAGTAGAGAAATTGTGGTTCCTTCATTATGTCCTAATCCTAAGAATTCTAAGGAGAAATCGTTGCATTCTTTGAATGTTGTTAGAGCTTTGAAATATTATGTTGAAGCTACGAAATCTTTCTGTAAGACTTCTAGTCTATTTGTTATCTTTTCCGGTTCTAGGAAAGGCCAGAAAGCTTCTGCCATTTCTTTGGCATCTTGGTTGAAATCTTTAATTCATCTTGCCTATGTTGAGTCGGGTAAAATTCCGCCTCAGAGAATTACAGCTCATTCTACTAGGTCAGTATCTACTTCCTGGGCGTTTAGGAATGAAGCTTCGGTTGACCAGATCTGCAAAGCAGCAACTTGGTCCTCTTTACATACTTTTACTAAATTCTACCATTTTGATGTATTTTCTTCTTCTGAAGCAGTTTTTGGTAGAAAAGTTCTTCAGGCAGCGGTTTCAGTTTGAATCTTCTGCTTATGTTTTTTGTTAAACTTTATTTGGGTGTGGATTATTTTCAGCAGGAATTGGCTGTCTTTATTTTATCCCTCCCTCTCTAGTGACTCTTGTGTGGAAAGATCCACATCTTGGGTAGTCATTATCCCATACGTCACTAGCTCATGGACTCTTGTTAATTACATGAAAGAAAACATAATTTATGTAAGAACTTACCTGATAAATTCATTTCTTTCATATTAACAAGAGTCCATGAGGCCCACCCTTTTTTGTGGTGGTTATGATTTTTTTATATAAAGCACAATTATTCCAATTCCTTATTTTATATGCTTCGCACTTTTTTTCTTATCACCCCACTTCTTGGCTATTCGTTAAACTGATTTGTGGGTGTGGTGAGGGGTGTATTTATAGGCATTTTAAGGTTTGGGAAACTTTGCCCCTCCTGGTAGGAATGTATATCCCATACGTCACTAGCTCATGGACTCTTGTTAATATGAAAGAAATGAATTTATCAGGTAAGTTCTTACATAAATTATGTTATATATATGCAAAATAGAAATGGCTGCAGCACTCCAAGTTGTTTCTTTATAACATTTTTATTACAAGCAGTGAAATACAGGCGACGTTTCGGGCCTCTGCCCTTTCTCAAGCCAAGTGATTAGTACATAATCCAACTCCACCTTTTATAGGCAGTCCATGTGACACAACACAGGTGTAAATAATTACAATTGTGATAATACATATTCTTTCAACAGAATAAAAATAATCAATAAACAGTGATTTTGTTTCATAATCATAACTATGCATTTTTTATACAAAAAACCTTGTGATTTTCAATTTATGTAATTCTTTAAACACCTTCTTATTATTAAATATTTAGTGTTACTGTGAGGAAAATATAAAGTGACCTTAATATTTCATTATCTTATCTGTGAATTATGTGAGATAATTTCATGTTAGTGATTTTTCATTACCATTCATTTATACTATTTTAAAAAAATCTTTATTTTATTAAAAACAGTAATCAAACTAACAACTAAATTCTAATCTTGCAAGATATGTTTTATCTCTGATGGATGTTAAACAGGGGAATGCATACACTCTAATATTATTTACTCTATGTAAACCATAACAACAGCATTCAAAATAAAATCCTTATATTTTTTCAAACATCCTATTTTTATATTATGTTATTCAGCACATCTCTTTTTTCAAGTTGTTCTCTTTTCTTTATGTGAATCTTGATCTAAATCATAGAAAGAAAGTTTACAGTAAATTATCACAATCAACTCATTATAGAAACAAGAACAGGTTATAGTCTTTATTTAAACCTTTAGGGTGCATACTTTCTAGTCTATTGATCCAAATAACCTCTCTCTGCTGTAGTTTTTTAACCCTATCCTGTCCCCTTCTCTGTATTGGAACATGTTCAAGGATTTGAAACCTTAACTGGTTAACATTATGGTTTTTCTCTTTAAAGTGTGCAGATACAGGTAAATCTGAAATGGCCTTACGTATGGTGTATTTGTGTTGTGTGAGTCTGTCTTTCATTTTTTGGGTAGTTTCCCCTATGTATATTAATCCACAGGGACATTTTAGAGAATATATGACATGATCCGTTTGACAAGTAAACAAACCATTAATCCTATACTTTTTACCCGTGTATGGGTGGACAACCTCACTGCCTTTGATCACACAGCTACAATGTGAACAATTATAACAGGGAAAAGTGCCTTTCTTTTTTGAAAATGACATTCTTGTCTTACTACTACCTATGTCGGTTTTGATTAAATAGTCCTTTAGGTTTTTAGGTCTTTTGTATGATAGCAATGGAAAAGATTGAAATTCTTTTATATCCTGATAATTGTTTTTTAAAATATGCCAATGTTTTTTGACAATACCAAATATCTGCTTACTATTGACATTGTATGTGCTTACAAATGGAATTCTCTCCATCTGTTTGTTTTTCAATGTTTTTTGTAAAAGTTGATTACAAGGGATTTGATTGACCTTTTTTAATTCATCATCTAATATTTTTATCGGGTAACCCCTTTGTTTAAATTTTTGTCCCATTTCAAGTAACCTTCTATTGCATACATCTTCATCACTCACTATTCGTTTAACACGAATGTATTGTGATTTCGGTAGAGATTTAATTGTATTTTCTGGATGACAACTTGTATATGATAGAAACGTATTTTTATCAGTTTTTTTAACAAAAAGATCAGTTTTAAACTTATTTTCTTCTATTGCTACAGTCACATCCAGAAAATCAATACATTTTCTATCATACTGCATAGTAAATTCAATATTAGCCGGGTTTGAATTGATTTGTTTAAGAAACACCTCAAGAGTATCTTCATTGCCTAACCATATCATAAATACATCGTCTATATAGCGCCACCATACGCAAGCATGCTGTTTAAACAGTTCATTAGAATAGATGAAATCATCTTCAAATGTGCCCATATATATGCCTGCTTATGGTGGCGCCATATTAGCACCCATAGCGGTGCCTCTCTTTTGCCGGTAGTACATGTCACCAAATAGAAAATAATTGTTGTTCAATACAAATGCCAATAATTCAATTATGAAATTAATTTGTGAACCTGTATATATTTGTTCCTTAACCAAGTATTGTTTCACTGATTGTACACCCCCTACATGGGGAATACTTGTGTATAGATTTTTAACGTCTAAGGTGACTAGAATAGGGTTTTCTTGGCCATTTAGTTTAATCTCATTAAGCCTATTGAGGAATTCAGTAGAATCCTCCAAATAAGATGATAGTTTGGACACTATTGGTTTAAGTATTTTATCTAGAAAAGTGGCTATATTTGACAAGACTGAATCAACGCTTGCCACAATGGGGCGTCCCGGTGGATTAATGAGGGACTGCTTGTAATAAAAATGTTATAAAGAAACAACTTGGAGTGCTGCAGCCATTTCTATTTTGCATATTAATACCTGTCAAGGTGAGACAGCGGCTGCTTGCACCCTTACCGAGGACAGAATTGGTGCTGGACGTTAACTTGTTTGTATATATATATATATATATATATATATATATATTATAAGTGTATGTATGTATATATATATATATATATATATATATATATATATATACATACACACACTTATAATATATATATATATATATATATATATATATATGTGTGTATATTTATGTGTCTCTATATCTATCTATATATCTATGTATTTACTATAAATATTTCACATTCCTATTTTCTGCACATAGGAGAAGTATTTATAAATATATATTCCTGTTTATATCTATACCTATATATAATTTTGTATGATACATATTCTTGTATGTGAAATATTCGTATGTTCATGTCGGGTTAGCACACATGAGAATATGCGATCAGATTTGCGCACAATTTGGGTGTTTTTAGTTTTTTTTTTCTTTCCCTCTATTGACTTCTATGGGGGAATAGCTTATCGCGTACAATATTGTAAGTAGAGCTGCAACAACTAATCGCCATAATCGATTATGAAAATAGTTGTCAACGAATCTCATAATTGATTGATCGATTAGTTGGTCTGTGCACAACACCAGCTGCTTCACTCCAATGAACTCCTGCATATGGTATTGTGTTTTATGGTTATGTCCTTAGCCTAAAGGACGTCTACAGATGTCTACTTTTCACTTTTTCAGGACAGTATATGTTTACAACTACCCCTGGCTTATGTGCAACCCAGATATAATAGTCATCATTTGGATTGTTTATATTAAATCTGGTGATTTGGAACTATGCTTTTCATGATATGGTGCCAATCTTGTTGTTTACACCTTGCCTCTAGATTGATGGGAGTTATTTAAATTGATGTGCACTATTATCTGTTTGCACAATTATTAGCGTATTGCTTGCTATTGCTGAATATATGTACTGTATAAATTAATGTGTAAGGCTTTGTCCTGTTATTGATATACAGTCCTTAGCGCTTTTGATTTTGTTTTTTATTGTTTTTTTATAATTTTTAATAAATTGTGATATGTACCAGATTCAACCTTTATAAGTATATATCCGTTATTTTTAGAGCGGACTAGATATTTCCCTTAACCTTATAGCTGGTTATTTACCATTGCATATAGATATTCAAGATATATTTATGTTAGAATGAAGTTAAGGGTTACTTTATTGAGAGGCCCCTTGTCAAGGTAGAAAACACTTGACATTGGTGAAGAGCTAACAAAGAAAAATATCCCACTTTGGTGAAATTGGCAAAACCCTACTTATACACCTCAACAGCCTTTTCTCTGCTGCAGGAAATATAGCTGCAAACAGAGAACCAACCTTAGCCAGAAGCATGTGGACATGTTGAGATTTTTGCATTTCAATGCAAAGTTTCTGAAAGAGTGAATAACAGAATGTTATTAACAGTGATAGTCTAACTCTTTCTAGTTCTACCTCTTTTCAAACAGTTTGTGGTTTTGTTTAATTATAAAACTGTGCTCTGCTGCATAAAAATTGAAGAAACAGTTGTGTTAATGTAAAGTTTTAGTCTGAAGTTTTTATTTGTAACACTCAATAAGTGGATTTTATTTAAAACATAGAAAACTATTATTGATTCTCTTTTTATCCGATTAGTCGATTAATCGAAAAAATAATCGGCCGATTAATCGATTATGAAAATAATCCTTAGTTGCAGCCCTAATTGTAAGTTCTGCTTTTTACGCACGTCAGGTTAAAGCGCAAGCGAAAATGTTCTTCTTTCAACTCATAATACGAGCGCAACCGGGCGCACACAAAAAGCTTCTAGCACAGTTAATACTCAAGCGGGGGCGTTAAATAACCCTTCACTTGTAATCTGGCCCTAAGTGTGTGAATTTTTATTTTTGTACATTCTTTTTCAATGTTTGTTTCTTTTAAAACAAAGTGTTCCATTTCTCACCTTTTTCTTGTCTGTTCATTTTAGCTCCCTCGATTAAAGCTGGCGCATTGGATAAATCAATAGCTGCACCCACTCCAGAAGTAAATGAAAAGTTTGTTGATGATTACCGAGTTGGAGAACGTGTTTGGGTTAATGGCAATAAGCCTGGATACATTCAATTTCTTGGGGAGACCCAATTTGCCCCAGGACAGTGGGCTGGTATTGTACTAGATGAAACAATTGGTAAAAATGATGGAGCTGTAGCAGGTGTTCGCTATTTTCAGTGTGATGCCTCAAGGGGGATTTTTACCAGACCATCAAAGTTATCACGCAAGCCATTGGAGGATGAGACCAATGGAACAGAAACAGCTTCTACATCAAGAGCTACCTCACCAACCGCTGTGTCTTCTACAAATGTTGTTTCTCCTGTTACTGCTTCAGCTCCAGTACCTACAGCAACACCTCTAAAGAGCTCTTCTCCTCCTGCTAAGGACATATCCACACCAGCCCAACTAAGTAATCTTACAAGAACAGCAAGTGAATCTATATCCAATTTGTCTGAAACTGGATCAGTCAAGAAGGGAGAACGGGAGCTTAAACTAGGGGACAGAGTTTTGGTTAGAAATTTTTGTTTCTTTATTTGCTTTTGTATTATGTTTTAAATGAATATTATCTCAGCGATCTATTAGCATTGTAATATGTTACAAATTTTAGATGGGAACTTGATCAGAATACAAAGCAGAAAATAAATCATTTTGATAATTGACAAACTTCTCTTTATCATACTTTCTATCGCTTATTCTCACTGTCTTCTATCTATCTACGTCTAAAAAGACTGTCCACCTTGCCTAAATACAAGTGAAAGGAATTGTCTGGGGCATTATCATTTGCTTGTTTAGGCTATGGTTACCATTTTTATGTAGATAGGTTTTAAACCAGTATCCTACTTTTCTAAATTTTGTACTACACACTGACACTCTGCCCAGTGGAACAATTTGAAAGAAAGAAAAAATAAAAGCAATAACATAGAAACATAGCTTTTGATAGTAGATAAGAGCCAAAAAGGCAGATAGTCTGCTCATGTTATTGTTTTCTTAGGATAACCTTATACATGTTCCAGGCATTTTTCTTATTCTTTTACTGTCCTTGTATTTACCACCTGTATTGGAAGCTTATTCCATGAATCCACCAAAAAAATAAAACTGCTTCTCACATTTCTCCTGAATCTGCTACCCTCTACAATTTTTTTGTTTTCTTTAGAAAGATAGATAACGCCTTTACTACCCATTCCCCAGCTTTGCACAACCAACTGATTGTTGGCTCGGTCTGAGGGATTTTTTCAAACCTGACCCCTAGCCTTTCCCAGTCTGCAAAGCTGTTATTTTTTTTTTTATGTAACCCATACTTATGTGCAATGCATTTTTTTATTATTACATTTCTATGTAAGACCAAGAGAAAAGGAAACAAATTTATTCAAGAGGCATTTTACTTTTTTGTCTCAGCTAATTTGCAATGCAATTTTCAACTACTGCACTATATTATAAAACTTTACAAATTGCTTTATTCTCCTGTTAACCAACACATTGCAATTGAACTGGTGATTTAGTGTAACTGCCTAATTTTAAAATTTTATTTTATTTAAAAATGACCTTCAGAAAAATATTATCTCAAAGTGAAAAAAAGTTCTGTCTCTGGGATCATAGAGTATTTATTTATCTGTATGTGTTTTATTTTAAACCATGTACCATTTTAGTATCTCTACTTTGGACAGTTTCTAGTTTATTTATATCATGGATATATGGTCTCACTGCACCCAATATTCCAGATGAGACCTAACCTAGTTATCTGTAAAGTGGCATAAGAGCCTTGCTATTTCTGCCACTAATACCTCCCCGCCATGCGACCAGGTATTCGACTGGCCTTACCGGCTGACGGTGAATTATCAGCTTTTTACTAAAAAAAAAGGATTGTTGTTAGCAATACATAATTAAAGTCCTAAGACTTTTTTTTAATATGATTACATTTTGTCATAATGTAATTCTTGCATGGTGTGTCATGTGAACCTTTGTTTTTTAATTTATTATATCCATAATGATAAACAACCTAGGTAACACATGGGGCTCTTATAGCTTTATGGGCACTAAAACCTTACACTTATTTTGTCAATATTTAAACAAATTCATTAAAAAATACATTTACATATTAAACTTAGGATAATCTTTGCTTTGATTATAAAATTAGAAGTAGCATTTATTTAGTGTTTCATTTCCCTTTTAAGGCAGTAAGCATATTGTGTAGTGCTTTACTAATATATTTAATTTAATTTATCTTACTGTTTTTATGTATACATCAACAAAACTCTTAAACTGCAACCTTTTTTAAAAACCTAGAGGACACAATAGGTAAATTATATTCTCTTTGTATATTTAAAACTATATCACTATTTTTTTGTGCCAAGTATATTGATTAAAATTGTTTATTGAGGATATTTTTAATGTGTCTTAAAATGTACTGCAATGATAAGCGTTGTATATATTAACTTCTGTTGTTTCTGGCTGATTTAATTTGTTCTACCTGTACTCACGCACGTATATCTCACAATTCTTGCTTATTTTTTCTCTGTTTACAAACCACCAAATCCATCTCTTTGATTAAAGAAACTAGTGAGATTACAATTCGTTTTTACCTGTAATTTAAAACTAGTAAACACATTTTCAGTTTGGTTTGAAAATGTGTTTAATGATAAATAAACTTCTATAAAAAGAGTTTAGCATTGCTTTATTATGCTGCTAAAGGCACAGTAAAGTCAAAATTAAACTTTCATGATAAGGATAAAGCATGCCATTTTAAACAACTTTCCAATTTACTTCCGTTATTAAATTTGCTTTGTTCTTTTGGTATCTTTTATTGAAGAGTAAATATAGGCAGGCTCATAAGAGCTCAGGAGTGTACTCCATGGCAGCAGTGTTTTGCAACATTGTATAACAAAGCTACACATAATGTTGCAAAACACTGCTGCCGTAGAGTACTAAAGACACGTGCACACTCCGGAGCTCTTATGAGCATAGCTAGTTTTACTCTTCAATTAAAGATACCAAGAGAACAAAGCAAGTTTGATAACAGAAGTAAATTGGAACGTTGTTTAAAACTGCATGCTCTATCCTAAACATGAAAGTTTAATTTTGACTTTACTGTCCCTTTAAATAACCTGTGCATATAGCTGGTAAAACTTTCTCCTTTTGTTTTTAGGTAAGTGGCTCCAAAGCTGGTGTCATACGCTTCCTGGGTGAAACAGATTTTGCAAAAGGAGAATGGTGTGGAGTTGAATTAGACGAGCCATTAGGAAAAAATGATGGTGCTGTGGCTGGAACAAGGTTAGTTTAAATTCCCTTTCATCTGTTTCAAGGGCCATTATTGTCGAAAATGACATGCTCTAATCTGTTATGTATGTATGTATGTATGTATATGAATGTGTATATATATTTTTGGTTTTATATTTCTTTAAGCAAAAAATACACTTTATTACAAAAAAATACATAAAACACAGTACTTTAAACCCAATCCTCTAGTAGCCACTCAGAAGAATAAGTCCCATAAGGTCAACCAAAGTTAATCATAAAATAAGATTACCCAAAAATCCCTTCTAGTCCTCAGTGATGAAAGGTATTTAACCCTTAATAGTCCTTAATACTGACCGGAATTTCTAAAATAAATATACACAGTCCAGTATCACAAGGCAACTATGTGCATGTACTACTGTTTATCTGCTCACTTGTAGTTTAAGGAGCTTGAAAACAAATGCTGTTTGCAGGATGGAAAGAAAGGTGTGCATAAACAGTGTCTGCTCTCCTCTCTCTATTTTTTTTTAATCAAATATTCACTGTGTGATTGGTGGGGCATGTAGATAGTGAGGACAGAATAACTACAAAGAAGGGGGGGAGTGGACAATTTCTTTCCTATGGCATGGAGAGTCCACAACTTCATTCCAATTACTAGTGGGATATTCAACTCCTGGCCAGCAGGAGGAGGCAAAGAGCACACAAGCAAAGCTGCTAAGTGTAATTTCCCTTACCCATAATCCCCAGTCATTCTCTTTGCCTTTGGAAATGGAGGCTGTGCGAAGATGGTGTCTAAAGATATTTAATCCTTTTATGGGTAATTTTCCCTGCAAGCAAGGATTGGGGTTATGTTGTGTCCATGTCAATCTCTTAAGTAAGAGTAATGGTGGCTATTAGCAGTTAGAAAGCGGCGAGTTTGTCTTTGCTTTATTTCTTACATTATTGCTACCCCTTCATAGAAAGCCAGGGTTGGTTACTCTGCTCTTTCTTTTTCTTTAGGTCCCTGATAGAGAGTGGAGTATCTTTTACACCTAAAAAGCTGTTCCTGCACTGCAGCTGGATCGGCAGGTAAGTGCATTTGCCTTCTAGGTATTGAAGGATAACACTCTTAAGGTTAATTCCTCTAGTGGATTATTTCATGGAACAAGACCATAAAGTTAGGTTTTTAGTTGGGCAGTTTGGCAGGCACTGGCATATGTGATATTTTATGAAAACTTTAAGGGGTTAATCACGTTTACCCTTAGTTTGTGAAGAGACTGACTGAAGGGGTAATTTAAGGCAGTTTTGGAACTATAGGATATTTTTTTATTATTATGAGATGCAGTGCTGTGTACTTTAGTTGTATGCAGGTCGGACAGAAACGCACGCTTTTACAGTGACGCAGTTTTCTTTTTAGTCCGATCATGTGACCCGCCTCTCTTCTGTCTTTAATATGCGGAACGGAGTGAGTTAGACATCTTGCGATCTTTTCGCCTATCTCTGTGCCTGCTTCGGTTGGATCACTGAATTTTGCTAATCTGGCATCCTACTGATAGCGGATCTAATCAGATATCACTTGTTGATTTTCTGGAGTGACTATGGTCTCGGTGTGGTAAATATTTCTCATATTTTATATATTTGATATATTTTAAAATCGATTCATACCATAGTTCATCCATTACGTTTGACAAATGTTTGCTTTGTCTGAAGGCTCAGGTTGTACTTCCTGTGCAATTTTGTTTCACTTGCTTATCTAAGACCTTAAAATTTTAAGATAAATGACTCCCTTCTGAGCCTTTTGTTTCTCTCAGGATAATGCTGTTCAGGATATGCCTCAGCTTTCTCTTCAAACGTCTCAAGCTATGGTTGTTTCACATGCTGTGCCCTGCGGTTCCCCTCAACCTCCTGGGGTTGTTTATTTGCCAGGAGATAACTTCTGCGGTGTCTGCAGCTTTATCTGCTTTCCCTTTTTCGGGTAAGCGGAAATCTAAACATTTTTCTACTAGTAAGGTTTCTGACCCTTCTATGTCTGCTCTGGTCAACCTTTCTCAAATGTCTGATGAGGAGGATACTTCAGTAGTTTCTGACATGACATGATGGGGGAACATTCTTCAGAATCTGAAGAAGTTAATTTCAGATTTAAGCTTGAACATCTCCATTTGCTTCTGTAGGAGGGTCTAGCTACTTTAGATGACTCCGAACCTTCGGTTGCTGTCAACCCTAAAAAGTCCACTAAACGTAATAGAGTTTATGATTCTCCCTCATCTGTGGATGTTTTTCCTGTTCCAGACATAGCTCAGGAATGGGATAAGCCAGGGGTTCCTTTTTCTCCTTCCCCTGTTTTTAAAAAGATGTTTCCTGTTGCGGACTCCATTCGTGACTCTTGGCTCACTGTGCCTAAAGTAGAAAGAGCTTTCTCTATTCTAGCCAAAAGAGCTACCTTTCCTATAGAGGATTGTTGTTCTTTTAAGGATCCTATGGATAAGAAGCTAGAGGCTTACTTAAAGAAGATGTACATCCATCAAGGATTACAGTGGCAACCCTGCAACAAGTATTGCAACGGTTGCGGGAGTAGCATCTTATTGGTGCAATGCCTTGTCTGATCTGATATCAGAAGAGATTACGATAGAGGAGATCCAAGATGGGATCAAAGCTCTTAAACTGGCCAATATCTTTATCTGTGATGCCAACATGCAGGTAATTAGACTGGGAGCTAAGATGTCTAGCTTCACTTTTCTAGCTAGCAGAGCTCTGTGGTTAAAATCTTGGTTGGCTGATGTGACTTCAAAGGCCAAGCTTTGTCTTTTTAGCTTTATAAAGGTAAAACTTTATTTGGTCCTGGTCTGGCGGAAATCATTTCCGAAATTACGGGTGGAAAGGGATCTTTCCTACCTCAGAACAAGAAGAATAGACCTAAGGGTCGCCAGCATTCTAATTTTCGCTCCTTTCTTAACTTTAAAGGACGGCAGTCTTCCCCCTCTTCTGCCAAACCAGAGCAATCCAAGACCTCATGTAGGTCCAGTCAGCCTTAGAATAAAGGGAAGCAAAACAAGAATCCTTCCACTGATTCTAAATCAGCATGAAGGGTCCGCCCCGATCCAATTTTGGATCAAGTGGGGGGCAGGCTTTCTCTCTTTCAGCAAGCTTGGATATGCAATGTCCCAAATCCGTGGGCTGTGGACATAGTATCCCAGGGTTACAAAATAGGATTCAGGCTTCCCCTCTAAGTGGCATATTTCTCCTGTCAAGACTATCCACAAACCAGATAAAGAGGGAGGCCTTCTTAAACTGCGTAGAAGACCTATCCTCCCTGGGAGTAATTGTTCCAGTTCCTATTGAGGAACAGGGTCTAGGATTCTATTCAAATCTATCTGTGGTTCCCAAAAAGGAGGGAACTTTCCGTCCCATCGTAGACCTAAAGTGCCTCAACAAATTGAGTTCCGTCCTTTAAGATGGAAACAATTTGTTCCATTCCTCCATTGGTTCAGGAAGGTCAGTTCATGATGACCATAGACCTGAAGGATGCGTATCTCCATGTTCCCATTCACAGGGATCATCACCAGTTTCTGAGATTTGACTTTTTGGACAAGCATTTCCAGTTAGTTGCGCTTCCGTTTTGGTCTTGCCACGACTCCCAGAATATTCACATAGGTTCTGGGGGCCCTTTTGGTGGTGGTCATATCTCAGGGAATTGTGGTGGCACCTTATCTAGACGACATCTTGGTTCAGACACAATCTTTTCAAGTAGCAAAATCTCATACAGAGATGTTGTTGTCCTTCCTACGTTCCCACGGAAGGAAAGTGAATCTGGAAGAGTTTCCTTGTTCTAGCTACAATGGTGTGTTTCTTAGGGACAGTCATAAATTCCCTGTCCATAAAGATTTTCCTGACGGATGTCAGAAAATCTAAACTTCTTGCTTCATGCTTTTCTCTCCAGTCTGCTATTCATCCATCAGTGGCTCAATGTATGGAGGTGTTTGGTCTGATGGTTGCTTCCATGGACATCATTCCTTTTGCTCGGATCCATCTGAGACCACTGCAACTAAGCATGCTCAGTCAATGGAACGGTTTCCAATTTATCACAGAGGATAGATCTGGATCCTCTTAACAAGAGGCTCTCTTGGTGGATTTCACAGGAACATCTGTCTTAGGGCACTTGCTTCCTGAGACCTTCCTGGGTGATTGTGACTACGGACACCAGCCTGTTCGTCTGGGGAGCAGTTTGGGACTCTCTAAAAACTCAGGGCCTCTGGACTCGGGAGGAGTCTTCTCTTCCCACAAACATTTTGGAGTCGAGAGCAATCTTCAATGCCTTGACAGCTTGGCCTCAATTATCTTTAGTCCGGTTTATCAGATTCCAGTCGGACAACATCACCTCAGTGGCTTACATCAACCACCAGGGAGGAACTCTGAGTTCTTTGGCCATGAAGGAGGTGACTCACATTCTGCAGTGGGCGGAAGCTCACGATTGTCTCCTATATGCCATCCACATTCCAGGAGTGGACAACTGGGAGGCGGATTTTCTGAGCAGACAGACTTTTCACCCCAGGGAGTGGGCTCTCCATCCGGAAGTGTTTTCAAGGATAACACTCAGGTGGGGGGTTCCGGAGTTGGATCTGATGGCGTCTCATTAAAATGCCAAGTACGGTTCAAGGTCAAGAGATCCTCAGGCCGCTCTGATAGACGCTCTAGCGGTTCCTTGGATCTCTCTGGCATACCTGTTTCCTCAGTTTGCTCATCTTCCACAAGTCATTGCTCATATCAAACAAGAGAGAGCATCTGTAATTTTAATAGCTCCGGCATGGCCTCGCAGGATCTGGTTCGCGGATCAGGTGAGGATGTCATCTCTTCCACCTTGGAGGTTACCTATGAGGAAAGACCTAATTTAAGGTCCATTCTTTCATCCAAAACTGGATTCTCTGAAGCTGACTGCTTGGAGATTGAATGCCTAGTTTTGTCTAGACCTGGTTTTTCTAAAGCGATCATAGATACGCTTCAGGCTCGTAAACCTGTTACTCGCAGGATTTACCATAAGGTATAGCGTAAATACCTTTTATTGGTGCAAATCTAAGGGTTTCTCCTGGAGCCGGGTGAGGATAACACGTATTTTATCTTTTCTTCAGGATGGTCTGGAGAAAGGGTTGTCAGTCAGTACTCTGCAGGGTCAGATATCTGCACTGTCTTCTTTTGCACAAACGCCTGGCTGATTTGCCAGATGTTCAAGCTTTTGTTCAGGCCCTGGTCAGAATCAGGCCTGTGTCTAAACCTATTGCTCCTGTTTGGAGCCTAAACCTTGTTCTTAAAGTTTTGCAGCAGGCTCCGTTTGAGCCAATACATTCTGTTGATATTAAATTGTTATCTTGGAAGGTTTCGTTTTTTCTTGCTATTTCTTCTGCTCGCAGAGTGTCTGAGCTTTCGGCTCGGCAGTGTGATTCCCTGTACCTTATTTTTCATGCAGATAAGGCGGTCCTTTGTACTAAGTTTTCTCCCTAAGGTTGAGTCGGATCGAAACATTAATTGGGAAATTGTTGTTCCTCCTTTTTGTCCTAATCCTTTTTTTTTCAGAAAAAATGTTTGCTGCATAACCTGGATGTTGTGTGTGCTCTAAAGATTTTCGGCAATGTTCTGCCCTCTTTGTGGCTTTCTCTGGCAAGCATAAAGGTCAGAAGGCCACTTCTACTACCCTTTCTTTCTGGTAAAGAAGTATTATTGGTTTAGCGTATGAGACAGCTGGACAGCAGCCTCCTGTGAGAATAACGGCTCATTCCACTAGAGCTGTCTCCTCATCCTGGGCTTTTAAAAATGAAGCATCTGTGGAACAGATTTCCAATGCAGCAACATGGTCCTCTTTGCATACTTTTTCCAAATATACTTTTGTCTAGGCTGAGGCCTCTTTTGGGAGAAAGGTTCTTCAAGCGGTGGTGCCTTCTGTTTAGGTCCTCCTGCCTTGTTCTCCCTCCCTTTTCATTCTGTGTCCTCTAGCTTGGGCATTGGTTCCCACTAGTAATTTGAATGAAGTTGTGGACTCTCCATGCCATAGGAAAGAAAACAAAATGTATGCTTACCTGATAAATTTCTTTATTTCCGGGCATGGAGAGTCCACTACCCCGCCCTCTTTTTAATATAAATTTGGCAGTTTTTTTGAGTAAACCTCAGGCACCTCTATTCCTTTGTGTTTCATCTTTTTCCATTTTCCTTTGGCTGAATGACTGGGGATTATGGGTTAGGGAAGTTACACTTAACAGCTTTGCTGGGGTGCTCTTTGCCTCCTCCTGCTGGCCAGGAGTTAAATTTCTTTCATGTAATTAGCAAGAGTCCATGAGCTAGTGACGTATGGGATATACATTCCTACCAGGAGGGGCAAAGTTTCCCAAACCTTAAAATGCCTATAAATACACCCCTCACCACACCCACAAATCAGTTTTACAAACTTTGCCTCCTATGGAGGTGGTGAAGTAAGTTTGTGCTAGATTCTACGTTGATATACGCTCCGCAGCAGGTTGGAGCCCGATGATATACTCTTATATATAGCATTACCTCTGCTGATTCTCGTTTCAGTACTGGTTTGGCTTTCTACTACATGTAGATGAGTGTCCTGGGGTAAGTAAGTCTTATTTTCTGTGACACTCTAAGCTATGGTTGGGCATTTTTATATAAAGTTCTAAATATATGTATTCAAACATTTATTTGCCTTGACTCAGGATGTTCAACGTTCCTTATTTCAGACAGTCAGTTTCATATTTGGGATAATGCATATGAATAAATCAATTTTTTTCTTACCTTAAAATTTGACTTTTTTTCCCTGTGGGCTGTTAGGCTCGCGGGGGCTGAAAATGCTTCATTTTATTGTGTCATTCTTGGCGCAGACTTTTTTGCCGCATTTTTTTTTCTGTTTCCAGCGTCATACGTGTCGCCGGAAGTTGCGGCATTTTTTGACGTTTTTTGCCCCAAAAGTGTCGGCGTTCCGGATGTGGCGTCATTTTTGGCGCCAAAAGCATTTAGGCGCCAAATAATGTGGGCGTCTTTTTTGGCGCTAAAAAAATATGGGCGTCAGTATTGTCTCCACATTATTTAAGTCTCATTATTTCTTCTGTTATGTGTGATCAGTCCACGGGTCATCATTACTTCTGGGATATAACTCCTCCCCAACAGGAAATGCAAGAGGATTCACCCAGCAGAGCTGCATATAGCTCCTCCCCTCTACGTCAGTCCCAGTCATTCTCTTGCACCCAACGACTAGATAGGATGTGTGAGAGGACTATGGTGATTATACTTAGTTTTTATGACTTCAATCAAAAGTTTGTTATTTTACAATAGCACCGGAGCGTGTTATTACTTCTCTGGCAGAGTTTGAGGAAGAATCTACCAGAGTTTTTTACTATGATTTTAACCGGAGTAGTTAAGATCATATTGCTGTTCTCGGCCATCTGAGGGAGGTAAAAGCTTCAGATCAGGGGACAGCGGGCAGATGAATCTGCATTGAGGTATGTAGCAGTTTTTATTTTCTGAATGGAATTGATGAGAAAATCCTGCCATACCGTTATAATGACATGTATGTATACACTTCAGTATTCTGGGGATGGTATTTCACCGGAACTACTCTGTTAAAAGTCACTAATCCTTTTAATAAGTATTTATCATGTTAAACGTTTTTGCTGGAATGTAGAATCGTTTACATTTCTGAGGTACTGAGTGAATAAATATTTGGGCATTATTTTCCACTTGGCAGTTGTTTGCTTTTAATTGTGACAGTTTCGTTTCTCTTCACTGCTGTGTGTGAGGGGGAGGGGCCGTTTTTGGCGCTCTTTGCTACGCATCAAAAATTTCCAGTCAGCTACTCTTATATTTCCTGCATGATCCGGTTCATCTCTAACAGATCTCAGGGGTCTTCAAACTTCTTTGGAGGGAGGTAGATTCTCTCAGCAGAGCTGTGAGAATTTTATATTGACTGTGAATAAAAACGTTGCTCTGTAATTTTTTATGTCAAATTTAATTATTGTTATTTTACTAATGGGAACAAACCTTTACTAAAAGTTGTGTTGTTTTAAAGTTTGATGCTATAACTGTTTTTCAGTTCATTATTTCAACTGTCATTTAATCGTTTAGTACCTCTTTGAGGCACAGTACGTTTTTGCTAAAAAAGATTATAACCAAGTTGCAAGTTTATTGCTAGTGTGTTAAACATGTCTGACTCAGAGGAAGATATCTGTGTCATTTGTTCCAATGCCAAGGTGGAGCCCAATAGAAATTTATGTACTAACTGTATTGATGCTACTTTAAATAAAAGTCAATCTGTACAATTTGAACAAATTTCACCAAACAGCGAGGGGAGAGTTATGCCGACTAACTCGCCTCGCGCGACAGTACCTGCATCTCCCGCCCGGGAGGTGCGTGATATTATGGCGCCTAGTACATCTGGGCGGCCATTACAGATAACATTACAAGATATGGCTACTGTTATGACTGAAGTTTTGTCTAAATTACCAGAACTAAGAGGCAAGCGTGATCACTCTGGGGTGAGAACAGAGTGCGCTGACAATACTAGGGCCATGTCTGATACTGCGTCACAGCTTGCAGAGCATGAGGACGGTGAGCTTCATTCTGTGGGTGACGGTTCTGATCCAAACAGATTGGATTCAGATATTTCAAATTTTAAATTTAAATTGGAGAACCTCCGTGTATTACTAGGGGAGGTTTTAGCAGCTCTCAATGATTGTAACACCGTTGCAATACCAGAGAAACTGTGTAGGTTGGATAAATACTTTGCGGTACCGGCGAGTACTGACGTTTTTCCTATACCTAAGAGACTAACTGAAATTGTTACTAAGGAGTGGGATAGACCCGGTGTGCCGTTCTCACCCCCTCCAATATTTAGAAAGATGTTTCCAATAGACGCCACCACTCGGGACTTATGGCAAACGGTCCCTAAGGTGGAGGGAGCAGTTTCTACTTTAGCTAAGCGTACCACTATCCCGGTGGAGGATAGCTGTGCTTTTTCAGATCCAATGGATAAAAAATTAGAGGGTTACCTTAAGAAAATGTTTGTTCAACAAGGTTTTATATTGCAACCCCTTGCATGTATCGCGCCGATTACGGCTGCGGCAGCATTTTGGATTGATTCTCTGGAAGAGAACCTTAGTTCATCTACGCTAGACGACATTACGGACAGGCTTAGAGTCCTTAAACTAGCTAATTCATTCATTTCGGAGGCCGTAGTACATTTAACCAAACTTACGGCTAAGAACTCAGGATTCGCCATCCAGGCACGTAGGGCGCTGTGGCTAAAATCCTGGTCAGCTGATGTTACTTCTAAGTCCAAATTACTTAATATACCTTTCAAGGGGCAGTCTTTATTTGGGCCCGGTTTGAAAGAAATTATCGCTGACATTACAGGAGGTAAGGGCCACGCCCTACCTCAAGACAAAGCCAAAGCTAAGGCTAGACAGTCTAATTTTCGTCCCTTTCGGAATTTCAAAACAGGAGCAGCATCAACCTCCACTGCACCAAAACAGGAGGGAGCTGTTGCTCGTTACAGGCAAGGCTGGAAGCCTAACCAGTCCTGGAACAAGGGCAAACAGGCCAGGAAACCTGCTGCTGCCCCAAAGACAGCATGAACCGAGAGCCCCCGATCCGGGACCGGATCTAGTGGGGGGCAGACTTTCTCTCTTCGCCCAGGCCTGGGCAAGAGATGTTCAGGATCCCTGGGCGCTAGAGATCATATCTCAGGGATACCTTCTAGACTTCAAATTATCTCCCCCAAGAGGGAGATTTCATCTGTCAAGGTTGTCAACAAACCAGATAAAGAAAGAAGCGTTTCTACGCTGTGTACAAGATCTATTATTAATGGGAGTGATCCATCCGGTTCCGCGGTCGGAACAAGGACAAGGGTTCTACTCAAACCTGTTTGTGGTTCCCAAAAAAGAGGGAACTTTCAGGCCAATCTTAGATTTAAAGATTCTAAACAAATTCCTAAGAGTTCCATCGTTCAAAATGGAAACTATTCGGACAATCTTACCCATGATCCAAAAGGGTCAGTACATGACCACAGTGGATTTAAAAGATGCTTACCTTCACATACCGATTCACAAAGATCATCACCGGTATCTACGGTTTGCCTTCCTAGACAGGCACTACCAGTTTGTAGCTCTTCCATTCGGATTGGCTACGGCTCCAAGAATCTTCACAAAGGTTCTGGGTGCCCTTCTGGCGGTACTAAGACCGCGAGGGATTTCGGTAGCTCCGTACCTAGACGACATTCTAATACAAGCTTCAAGCTTTCAAACTGCCAAGTCTCATACAGAGTTAGTTCTGGCATTTCTAAGGTCGCATGGATGGAAAGTGAACGAAAAGAAGAGTTCTCTTTTTCCTCTCACAAGAGTTCCATTCTTGGGGACTCTTATAGATTCTGTAGAAATGAAGATTTACCTGACAGAAGACAGGTTAACAAAGCTTCAAAATGCATGCCGTGTCCTTCATTCCATTCAACACCCGTCAGTAGCTCAATGCATGGAGGTGATCGGCTTAATGGTAGCGGCAATGGACATAGTACCTTTTGCACGCCTACACCTCAGACCGCTGCAATTGTGCATGCTAAGTCAGTGGAATGGGGATTACTCAGATTTGTCCCCTACTCTGAATCTGAATCAAGAGACCAGAAATTCTCTTCTATGGTGGCTTTATCGGCCACACCTGTCCAGGGGGATGCCATTCAGCAGGCCAGACTGGACAATTGTAACAACGTACGCCAGCCTACTAGGTTGGGGCGCTGTCTGGAATTCTCTGAAGGCTCAGGGACTATGGAATCAGGAGGAGAGTCTCCTTCCAATAAACATTCTGGAATTGAGAGCAGTTCTCAATGCCCTTCTGGCTTGGCCCCAATTAACAACTCGGGGGTTCATCAGGTTTCAGTCGGACAACATCACGACTGTAGCTTACATCAACCATCAGGGAGGGACAAGAAGCTCCCTAGCAATGATGGAAGTATCAAAGATAATTCGCTGGGCAGAGTCTCACTCTTGCCACCTGTCAGCAATCCACATCCCGGGAGTGGAGAACTGGGAGGCGGATTTCTTGAGTCGCCAGACTTTTCATCCGGGGGAGTGGGAACTTCATCCGGAGGTCTTTGCCCAAATACTTCGACGTTGGGGCAAACCAGAGATAGATCTCATGGCGTCTCGCCAGAACGCCAAACTTCCTCACTACGGGTCCAGATCCAGGGATCCGGGAGCGGTTCTGATAGATGCTTTGACAGCACCTTGGAACTTCGGGATGGCTTATGTGTTTCCACCCTTCCCGCTGCTTCCTCGATTGATTGCCAAAATCAAACAGGAGAGAGCATCAGTGATTCTAATAGCGCCTGCATGGCCACGCAGGACTTGGTATGCAGATCTAGTGGACATGTCATCCTGTCCGCCTTGGTCTCTACCTCTAAGACAGGACCTTCTGATACAGGGTCCATTCAAACATCAAAATCTAACTTCTCTGAAGCTGACTGCTTGGAAATTGAACGCTTGATTTTATCAAAACGTGGTTTTTCTGAGTCGGTTATTGATACCCTGATACAGGCTAGGAAGCCTGTTACCAGAAAGATTTACCATAAAATATGGCGTAAATACCTATACTGGTGCGAATCCAAACGTTACTCCTGGAGTAAGGTTAGGATCCCTAGGATATTGTCCTTTCTACAAGAAGGTTTAGAAAAGGGTTTATCAGCTAGTTCATTAAAGGGACAGATTTCAGCTCTGTCCATCTTGTTACACAGGCGTCTGTCAGAAAATCCAGACGTCCAGGCCTTTTGTCAGGCTTTAGCTAGGATCAAGCCTGTGTTTAAAGCTGTTGCTCCGCCATGGAGTTTAAACTTAGTTCTTAACGTTTTACAGGGTGTTCCGTTTGAACCCCTTCATTCCATTGATATAAAATTGTTATCTTGGAAAGTTCTGTTTTTAATGGCTATTTCCTCGGCTCGAAGAGTCTCTGAGTTATCAGCCTTACATTGTGATTCTCCTTATCTGATTTTTCACTCAGACAAGGTAGTTCTGCGTACTAAACCTGGGTTCTTACCTAAGGTAGTCACTAACAGGAATATCAATCAAGAGATTGTTGTTCCATCCTTGTGTCCAAATCCTTCTTCAAAGAAGGAACGTCTTCTACACAATCTGGATGTAGTTCGTGCTCTCAAGTTCTACTTGCAGGCAACTAAAGATTTTCGCCAAACTTCTTCCCTGTTTGTCGTTTATTCTGGACAGAGGAGAGGTCAAAAAGCTTCTGCTACCTCTCTCTCTTTTTGGCTTCGTAGCATAATACGTTTAGCCTATGAGACTGCTGGACAGCAGCCTCCTGAAAGAATTACAGCTCACTCCACTAGAGCTGTGGCTTCCACTTGGGCCTTTAAGAATGAGGCCTCTGTTGAACAGATTTGCAAGGCTGCAACTTGGTCTTCGCTTCATACTTTTTCCAAATTTTACAAATTTGATACTTTTGCTTCTTCGGAGGCTATTTTTGGGAGAAAGGTTCTTCAGGCAGTGGTTCCTTCTGTATAATGAGCCTGCCTATCCCTCCCGTCATCCGTGTACTTTTGCTTTGGTATTGGTATCCCAGAAGTAATGATGACCCGTGGACTGATCACACATAACAGAAGAAAACATAATTTATGCTTACCTGATAAATTCCTTTCTTCTGTTGTGTGATCAGTCCACGGCCCGCCCTTTTTTAAGGCAGGTAAATATCTTTTAAATTATACTCCAGTCACCACTTCACCCTTGGTTACTCCTTTCTCGTTGATTCTTGGTCGAATGACTGGGACTGACGTAGAGGGGAGGAGCTATATGCAGCTCTGCTGGGTGAATCCTCTTGCATTTCCTGTTGGGGAGGAGTTATATCCCAGAAGTAATGATGACCCGTGGACTGATCACACAACAGAAGAAAGGAATTTATCAGGTAAGCATAAATTATGTTTTATTGCTTCTGGTTGCTAGAAGCTTGTTCACTGGCATTTTTTCCCATTCCTGAAACTGTCATTTAAGGAATTTGATCAATTTTGCTTTATATGTTGTTTTTTCTATTACATATTGCAAGATGTCCCAGATTGACACTGAGTCAGAAGATACTTCTGGAAAAACGCTGCCTGGTGCTGGATCTCCCAAAGTTAAGTGTATCTGCTGCAAACTTGTGGTATCTGTTCCTCCAGCTGTTGTTTGTAATGAATGTCATGACAAACTTGTTAATGCAGATAATATTTCCTTTAGTAATGTTACATTACCTGTTGCTGTTCCGTCAACATCTAATACTCAGAGTGTTCCTGTTAACATAAGAGATTTTGTTTCTAAATCCATTAAGAAGGCTATGTCTGTTATTCCTCCTTCTAGTAAACGTAAAAGGTCTTTTAAAACCTCTCATTTTTAAGATGAATTTTTAAATGAACATCATCATTCTGATTCTGATAATGGTTCCTCTGGTTCAGAGGATTCTGTCTCAGAGGTTGATGCTGATAAATCTTCATATTTATTCAAAATGGAATTTATTCGTTCTTTACTTAAAGAAGTTTTAATTGCATTAGAAATAGAGGATTCTGGTCCTCTTGACACTAAATCTAAACGTTTAAATAAGGTTTTTAAATCTCCTGTAGTTATTCCAGAAGTTTTTCCTGTCCCTGATGCTATTTCTGAAGTAATCTCCAGGGAATGGAATAATTTGGGTAATTCATTTGACAGATTAGAGTTTTGGGACAAAATCCCTAAGGTTGATGGGGCTGTCTCTACTCTTGCTAAACGTACTACTATTCCTACGGCAGATAGTACTTCCTTT
Source organism: Bombina bombina (assembly GCF_027579735.1). Taxonomy (NCBI): domain Eukaryota; kingdom Metazoa; phylum Chordata; class Amphibia; order Anura; family Bombinatoridae; genus Bombina; species Bombina bombina. Next base: position 359,384,903 of record NC_069500.1, on the reverse strand, counting down.
AAGGATCCTTTAGATAGGAAGATTGAATCCTTTCTAAGAAAAGCTTATTTATGTTCAGGTAATCTTCTTAGACCTGCTATATCTTTAGCGGATGTTGCTGCAGCTTCAACTTTTTGGTTAGAAGCTTTAGTGCAACAAGTAACAGATCATAATTCTCATAGCATTGTTAATCTTCTTCAACATGCTAATAACTTTATTTGTGATGCCATCTTTGATATCATTAGAGTTGATGTCAGGTATATGTCTCTAGCTATTTTAGCTAGAAGAGCTTTATGGCTTAAAACTTGGAATGCTGATATGTCTTCTAAGTCAACTTTGCTTTCCCTTTCTTTCCAGGGTAATAAATTATTTGGTTCTCAGTTGGATTCTATTATCTCAACTGTTACTGGAGGGAAAGGAACTTTTTTACCACAGGATAAAAGGTCTAAAGGTAAATTTAGGTCTAATAATCGTTTTCGTTCCTTTCGTCACAATAAGGAACAAAAGCCTGATCCTTCACCCACAGGAGCGGTATCAGTTTGGAAACCATCTCCAGTCTGGAATAAATCCAAGCCTTTCAGAAAATCAAAGCCAGCTCCCAAGTCCACATGAAGGTGCGGCCCTCATTCCAGCCCAGCTGGTAGGGGGCAGATTACGATTTTTCAAAGAAATTTGGATCAATTCAATTCACAATCTTTGGATTCAAAACATTGTGTCAGAAGGGTACAGAATTGGCTTCAAGATAAGGCCTCCTGCAAAGAGATTTTTTCTTTCCTGTGTCCCAGTAAATCCAGCGAAGGCTCAAGCATTTCTGAAATGTGTTTCAGATCTAGAGTTGGCTGGAGTAATTATGCCAGTTCCAGTTCTGGAACAGGGGATGGGGTTTTTTCTTCAAATCTCTTCATTGTACGAAAGAAGGAGAATTCCTTCACACCAGTTCTGGATCTAAAAATATTGAATCGTTATGTAAGGATACCAACATTCAAAATGGTAACTATAAGGACTATCCTGCCTTTTGTTCAGCAAGGGCATTATATGTCCACAATAGATTTACAGGATGCATATCTGCATATTCCGATTCATCCAGATCACTTTCAGTTTCTGAGATTCTCTTTCCTAGACAAGCATTACCAGTTTGTGGCTCTGCTGTTTGGCCTAGCAACAGCTCCAAGAATTTTTACAAAGGTTCTCGGTGCCCTTCTGCCTGTAATCAGAGAACAGGGTATTGTGGTATTTCCTTATTTGGACGATATCTTGGTACTTGCTCAGTCTCCACATTTAGCAGAATCTCATACGAATCGACTTGTGTTGTTTCTTCAAGATCATGGTTGGAGGATCAATTTACCGAAAGGTTCATTGATTTCATCAGACAAGGGTAACCTTTTTAGGTTTCCAGATAGATTCAGCGTCCATGACTCTGTCTTTGACAGACAAGAGATGTCTAAAATTGATCTCAGCTTGTCGAAACCTTCAATCACAATCATTCCCTTCGGTAGCCTTATGCATGGAAATTCTAGGTCTTATGACTGCTGCATCGGACGCGATCCCCTTTGCTCGTTTTCACATGCAACCTCTTCAGCTCTGTATGCTGAACCAGTGGTGCAGGGATTACACAAAGATATCTCAATTAATATCTTTAAAACCGATTGTACGACACTCTCTGACGTGGTGGACAGATCACCATCGTTTAGTTCAGGGGGCTTCTTTTGTTCTTCCGACCTGGACTGTAATTTCAACAGATGCAAATCTGACAGGTTGGGGAGCTGTTTGGGGGTCTCTGACAGCACAAGGGGTTTGGGAATCTCAGGAGGTGAGATTACCAATCAATATTTTGGAACTCCGTGCAATTTTCAGAGCTCTTCAGTCTTGGCCTCTTCTAAAGAGAGAATCGTTCATTTGTTTTCAGACAGACAATGTCACAACTGTGGCATACATCAATCATCAAGGAGGGACTCTCAGTCCTCTGGCCATGAAAGAAGTATCTCGAATTCTGGTATGGGCGGAATCCAGCTCCTGTCTAGTTTCTGCGGTTCATATCCCAGGTATAGACAATTGGGAAGCGGATTATCTCAGTCGCCAAACGTTACATCCGGGCGAATGGTCTCTTCACCCAGAGGTATTTCTTCAGATTGTTCAAATGTGGGGACTTCCAGAAATAGATCTGATGGCCTCTCATCCAAACAAGAAACTTCCCAGGTATCTGTCCAGATCCAGGGATCCTCAAGCGGAAGCAGTGGATGCATTGTCACTTCCTTGGAAGTATCATCCTGCCTATATCTTTCCGTCTCTAGTTCTTCTTCCAAGAGTAATCTCCAAGATTCTGAAGGAATGCTCGTTTGTTCTGCTGGTAGCTCCAGCATGGCCTCACAGGTTTTGGTATGCGGATCTTGTCCGGATGGCCTCTTGCCAACCGTGTACTCTTCCGTTAAGACCAGACCTTCTGTCGCAAAGTCCTTTTTTCCATCAGGATCTCAAATCCTTAAATTTAAAGGTATGGAGATTGAACGCTTGATTCTTAGTCAAAGAGGTTTCTCTGACTCTGTGAATAATACTATGTTACAGGCTCGTAAATCCGTATCTAGGGAGATATATTATAGAATCTGGAAGACTTATCTTTCTTGGTGTCTTTCTCATCATTTTTCCTGGCATTCTTTTAGAATTCCGAGAATTTTACAGTTTCTTCAGGATGGTTTGGATAAAGGTTTGTCTGCAAGTTCCTTGAAAGGACAAATCTCTGCTCTTTCTGTTCTTTTTCACAGAAAGATTGCTAATCTTCCTGATATTCATTGTTTTGTACAAGCTTTGGTTCGTATAAAACCTGTCATTAAGTCAATTTCTCCTCCTTGGAGAATGAATTTGGTTCTGGGGGCTCTTCAAGCTCCTCCGTTTGAACCTATGCATTCATTGGACATTAAATTACTTTCTTGTAAAGTCTTGTTCCTTTTGGCCATTTCTTCTGCCAGAAGAGTTTCTGAATGATCTGCTCTTTCTTGTGAGTCTCCTTTTCTGATTTTTCATCAGGATAAGGCGGTGTTGCGAACTTCTTTTACCTAAGGTTGTGAATTCTAACAACATTAGTAGAGAAATTGTGGTTCCTTCATTATGTCCTAATCCTAAGAATTCTAAGGAGAAATCATTGCATTCTTTGGATGTAGTTAGAGCTTTGAAATATTATGTTGAAGCTACTAAGAATTTTCGAAAGACTTCTAGTCTATTTGTTATTTTTTCCGGTTCTAGGAAAGGTCAGAAGGCCTCTGCCATTTCTTTGGCATCTTGGTTGAAATCTTTAATTCATCATGCTTATGTCGTGTTGGGTAAAACTCCGCCTCAAAGGATTACTGCTCATTCTACTAGGTCAGTTTCTACTTCCTGGGCGTTTAGGAATGAAGCTTCGGTTGATCAGATTTGCAAAGCAGCAACTTGGTCTTCTTTGCATACTTTTACTAAATTCTACCATTTTGATGTGTTTTCTTCTTCTGAAGCAGTTTTTGGTAGAAAAGTACTTCAGGCAGCTGTTTCAGTTTGATTCTTCTGCTTATAATTTCAGTTTTTTTCATTATAAGATTTAAACTTTATTTTGGGTGTGGATTATTTTCAGCGGAATTGGCTGTCTTTATTTTATCCCTCCCTCTCTAGTGACTCTTGCGTGGAAGATCCACATCTTGGGTAGTCATTATCCCATACGTCACTAGCTCATGGACTCTTGCTAATTACATGAAAGAAAACATAATTTATGTAAGAACTTACCTGATAAATTCATTTCTTTCATATTAGCAAGAGTCCATGAGGCCCACCCTTTTTTTGTGGTGGTTATGATTTTTTTGTATAAAGCACAATTATTCCAATTCCTTATTTTTTATGCTTTCGCACTTTTTTCTTATCACCCCACTTCTTGGCTATGCGTTAAACTGATTTGTGGGTGTGGTGAGGGGTGTATTTATAGGCATTTTAAGGTTTGGGAAACTATGCCCCTCCTGGTAGGAATGTATATCCCATACGTCACTAGCTCATGGACTCTTGCTAATAAGAAAGAAATGAATTTATCAGGTAAGTTCTTACATAAATTATGTTATCCCACTATTAATTGGAATGAAGTTGTGGACTCTCCATGCCCGGGAAGAGAGAAATTTATCAGGTAAGCATAAATTTTGTTTTTGCTTATGGCGCATGTGCTTTATACTTGTATGGAGGCAAGATACCTTGTTCCCCTCAGCAGACATATGACTAGTACACCTTTTATTTCTCAGCAATAGAATAATAGTAATTCAGGGAAAATAGAGCAGGTTTTCGTTGCTACAGGGAGAAACAGCGTGATAAATTGCTTAGTTTTTCTTCTTGCAAGTGCAAAGAGTAAAATGATGCCAGACATATGGTGTCCTGCACAATTTCTTGTGTTGCTTTTCTTTTTGTCTGTCTTTTTTATGATCCAACTCTTTTTCCTCCCATTTGCTTGGCTACATGTGAACTAAAAGGATTTTTTTTTTTTCTCTTTTTTTTTTTCTGAAAAAAGTTTTCCTTTGCAATTTTCTTTATGATTCTTCACTTTAGACTAAAATTAATTTGATAGTTTTCTCCTGTCAGTGAGTAGTTGAATCTGATTTTTTTTGTTCTTTTTAAAGGGACCTCAACTTGAAATGATTTGTCACTTTATTACTCAATATTCACAAATTACATTTGGTCCTCTTTATATGCTTATATTAAACTAGAAGTTACAAGCAGTAAACACCCCTCCACAGCCCACCCCTTAATTGAGGCCTGTTTTATATTTTAATTACAGGTTACAGCCAATTAGTAGCTGTACCACCCACTTTATAGCCTTACTGTTATCACTCTTTTGATAGATCTTTAGTCTCCACGTCTGTGCAGACAGGCCACACATTCACAGTTTCCCATAGCCATAGGACATATCAAAATAAACAGTGGATTTCAGTGCGTCTGGCAAAAAGAGAAAGCTTGGTTTAATATGACATTTTTGGCACAATGAATATTAAAATCTTTCAAGTTTACTGTCCCTTTAAATTACCTTGCTGAAGAAAATACAATCACTTTGGAGCTGAAATATCAAAATAAAAATGTATAAAAAAAAGTTCAGTTTTTAGAATCAAATGTCTCTCCTAATAATTTAATCCTAACAAACATAGATTTATTTTTATTTTTCAAACAAATTCTAACAGTTTGTCTATTCCTCTACCTTTTTAAAGATAAAGTCTACTCTAAGAAAATAAGTTTCTTTCCTAAAATATGGTGAGTCCACGGAGTCCTCAATTATTGATAGGAATATCACTCCTGGCCAACAGGAGGAGGCAAAGAGCATCACAGCAAAGCTGATAAGTATCACTCTTCTCCCACAATCCCCAGTCATTCTCTTTGCCTTCGGTGCAAGGAGGAGGTGAAGTTTTGGTGTCTAAATAAGATTTTCTTCAATCAAGAGTTTATTATTTTGAAAGCCAGAGTAGGTTTGCTCTGATCTTTCCTCCTAAGATTGGGTTTAGCTGTACTCCACGTCAGTCTCTTCAGTAGGGCAGTGGTAGCTTTCAAGCAGTTAGGAACTTGTGAGCTGGACCTCACTGCGATTTCTTAAAGGATTACTTTCTGTTATAATTTTTAAGCTAAACAACTAACATATTAAAGTTAATAAACATTAATTAAAACCTACTGACCTATATTTTCTCCAAAACGAAGTATCATAACGTTCTAAAAGTTATATCTTTTATTCGCCGATGATGTCACGTTATCCTGCCCACTATTTTCAGCACTGCATGTTCAAAATACTTAAACCAATAACTTTGTGGAGCGCCATTTTGAAACCTAGGTATTGTAAACGGATTGGTACAGAGCAAAGGATACCCACGGAGTGGGTTTGGAAAACAAATTTGCAGACAAGATTTCTGATATACGGTAGAGATATGTTAATGAAATGCTATTGATAAAAGCGTAGTTGGGGTAGTTAGTTAGTAACAGGCATAGAAAATATTTACTTACAGTGGCCCTTTAACAGGTTGCTGCCCTTATGTAAAAAGCCAGAGTAGGTTTACTCTGTCCTTTCTTATTTTCACAGGTCTCTGTGAGGAGTGGCTTCCTCTCAAGGTGCAGGTAAGTGCTATTTTTTGTTTTCTTTTGGAAAAGATCATTGGCACTAAAACAGTAGCTGCACTAGTTATGGAGTTACATTCCTGAGATAACAAACAGGTTTATTATGGCAGGGAGCAAGCATTGTGGATGACATTTTAAGAGTGTGTAAATTGGTGGCTCAGTGTGTGTTACTTTCACTACGTATCCGGTTGGGTCGGATGGGGGATTGGTGTTGAGACTGCTAATTTACTTCGGAGGTGACTAAGTAGAATCGGAAGATTTATTCAGATTGATGTTAGCTTTAATGGCCGTTGGGTCCGCCTTTGACAAGAAGAGAGGCGGATCTTTGTCCTGTGGCGGTACTTCCGACTAAAAGCGCACGTTTTTCTGTGATAAAGTGGCGCAGCTTCCAGCGGATCCTTTAATTTGCTCTGCAGAGACCGCTGGAGCTTCTGCAATCAAACAGAGGGAGTTTTAAGGTGCTTTTCTTCTCCGGAGTGTGGAGGGGGCAGGTAGGCACCTCGGTAATAGCGCTGAGGTGTGTGTGTTTAATCCTTCGTGGTGAAGGAGTTATTGCCATGTAATAAATTGCATTTGTGGGGTTGAGTCTTTTATTCCTTTGGGAACTGATATCTTAAAGGTACAGCTTTGTAAAAAAAAAATTTTTGGTTTCTTTTTCTCTCTCTGTTAATTTGATTGCAATATGGACTTAGAGATATTGCCTCCTGTTGCATGCAAGCTTTGTATGAATAACCAAGTTAAACCCCCTTTGCCTTTTTGTTCTTCTTGTATTGAGAGGGCATTAATGTTTAAAGACAGGCTGAGCCACCACTCTCTCAGGTTGATGCTGCTCAGGCAATACCACAGCTTTCTCCTCAAACTCCCCAAGCCTTAACTGTGTCCCATGCAATGCCTTGCAGTTCCTCACAATCTCTTGGAGGAGTTTTTTTGCATGCAGAAATTGCCACCCAGGTATTCTCTGCGGTATCTGAGGCGTTAGCTGGCATTCCCTTGTTTCAGGGAAGACGCAAGAGGAAAATCAAAGAATCAGAGTAATGCCTCAGATTTCTGATCCTGTCCCGGCTAACCAAGTTGCTCTTTCTCATAAATCTGACGAGGAAGAATACGTCTGGAGCCTCTGAGGGTGAAATCTCAGATTCGGATAGCATAATTCCTTTTTCTGATAATGAAGTTGTATACTTCAGGTTTAAGCTTGAACACCTTCGTGTTTTGTTAATCCTAAGAAATCTAGTAAATTAAATTGATACTTTGATGTTCCTTCCTCTGTGGAGGTGTTTCCTGAGCCAGACAGTGCTACGGAAATTATTACTCAGGAATGGGAGAGGACAGGGATTCCCTTTTCTCCTTCCCCAGTTTTTAAAAAAGAAGTTTCCAGTGGCTTACTCCATTAAGGAGTCGTGGCAGACGGTGCCAATGGTAGAAGAGGTGATTTCTACTCTGGTAAGAGAATTACCATTCCTATAGAGGACCTGGCTGACTACTTTTTCAATAAAACACTTACCATCCGAAGAAACATCTCAACACAAGCCTGCAATCTCCCAACCTCGCTCCCAGTCACCCCATCCGCTGCTCTCTGCACCCTCCTCCCAACAACTGAGAGTGAAGAGGCTTCCCTATTGTCTTCCTCACACCTCACTACCTGCCCACTTGACCCTATTCCTTCACATCCAATACCTTCTCTTTTTCTCACCCTCGCTCCAGCTCTTACCAACATATTCAACCTATCCCTTTCTACTGGCTCATTCCCTGCCTCCTTCAAACATGCAAAGAGCACCCCCATCCTCAAAAAAACCCTCCCTTGACCCTAATTCTCCTGTAAACTACCGCCCCATATCACTGCTCCCGCTAGCTTCAAAAATCCTTGAAAAACTAGTTTTCGATCACCTAACTCACTTCCTGTCCTCCAACTCACTGCTCGACCCCCTGCAATCTGGCTTCCGTCCCCAACACTCAACTGAGAATGTCCTCACCAAGGTTACTAACGATCTCCTTTCTGCTAAAAACAAAGGCTACTACTCTATACTCGTCTTACTTGACCTCTCTGCTGCCTTCGACGGGGTGGACCATCCCCTTCTCGTACGGACTCTCAGCTCTCTTGGGCTCTGTGACACTGCCCTCTCCTGGATTCACTCTTATCTCTCTAACAGATCCTTCTCTGTCTCTCTTGCTGGTGACTCCTCCTCTTCATTGCCTCTATCTGTTGGAGTACCTCAAGGCTCTGTCCTGGGTCCTCTACTCTTCTCTATTTATACTTCTTCACTGGGTAAACTTATCAACAGCTATGGCTTCAACTACCACCTCTATGCTTATGATACCCAGAGCTACCTTTCCACTCCTACACTCTCTCCTCCTGCCAATTCTCACATCACTGCTTATCTGTATTTCCTCCTGGATGGCCTCTCACCACCTAAAAATAAACATGTCTAAGACTGAACTACTTCTAATCACCCCCTCTAACTCTACTACAGTTTCTAATTTTTCCATCACTGTTGACGGCACCACTATCTCCCCATCACCCCAAGTCCGCTGCCTCAGAGTCACACTTGACTCAAATCTGTCCTTCATTCCCCACATCCAATCGCTGTCTTCATCCTGCCGCAACCACCTACGCAATATCTCCAAAATTCATCCATTTCTGGGTGATGAAACTACTGAACTGCTAAATGCATCTGCCAGGCTAATCCACCTCTCTAGATGCTCTGTTTGTGCAGCACCTCTCTGTGAGTCCCTTCACTGGCTCCTCATTCACAGCAGAATTAAATTCAAAATTCTCACCCTGACCTACAATGTCCTCACCAATGCTGCCCCACCCTACCTGTACTCACTCAACACACATACTCCAGCCCACCCCCTAAGATCCAACAATGACCTGATCCTTGCGTCATCTACCATCACCTCTTCTCATGCTAGACTACAGGACTTCTCTAATGTGGCACCAACCCTCTGGAATGCACTTCCTCGAGCTGTTAGACTCTCCCCTAACCTCTCCTCCTTTAAATGTTTCCTAAAGACCTTTTTGTTCAGAGAAGCCTATCACTTAACTCATTAACAAATTAACTTCACTAACCTAACAGTTGCCCCCATCTATCTCCTCACTAATATCATTCTCACCTTTGCAGTCCCTCCTGTTTCCCATCCTCCTTCCCATCTAGAGTATAAGTTCCCATGGGAGTAGGGCCCTCAGTTCCCCCTGTATTTGTCTGTAAAATTTTGTCTTTTATTGTATTGTTTCTCCGTTGTACTTTTATCCTTGTACCCATGGGCAGTTGTTCTTTCAAGGACCCAATGGACAAGAAGCTGGATATTTATCAAGGGCTCCAATCGCAACCTGCAGTGTGTATTGCTGCTGTGACAAGTGCGGCAGCTTATTGGTTTGACGCACTGTCTGAGTCTCTTCAAACAGAGACTCATTTGGTGGAGATACAGGTTAGGATTAAGGCTCTTAAGTTAGCCAATTCCTTTATTACTGACGCTTTTTTGCAGGTCATTAAATTAGTAGCCAAAATATCTGGTTTCGCTGTATTGGCGCGTTGAGCGTTATGGCTGAAATCTTGGTCAGCGGATGTTTCATTCAAGTCTAAACTTTTGGCAATTCCATACCAGGGTAAGACCTTGTTTGGACCTGGTTTGGCAGAAATTATTTCCGATATTATGGGTGGTAAAGGGTCTTTTCTACCACAAGATAAGAAGAATAGGCCGAAAAGTCAGAGTAATTTTCGTTCCTTTTGTAACTTCAGAGGTAAGTCTTCCCCAAGCAGGATCCAAACCTTCTTGGAAACCCAATCAGTCTTAAAACAAGGGGAAGCAATCTAAGAAGCCTGTAACTGAGTCTAAATCAGCATGAAGGGGCTGCTTCCCATCCGGGATTGGATCAAGTGAATGGCAGACTCTGTTCTCTCAAGCATGGATACGAGATGTCTCAGATACTTGGGCCGTGGACATAGTATCCCAGGGTTACAAGTTAGAATTCAAGACCTTTCCCCCCAGGGGCAAATTCCATCCCTCAAGATTGTCTGCACACCAAATAAAAAGAGAGGCGTTCTTGAAATGTGTACAGGACCTTTCCTACCTAGGAGTGATTGTTCCAGTTTCACTTCAGGAGCAGGGTTTGGGGTTCTACTCCAATCTGTGGTTCCCAAAAAAGAGGGATCTTTCCAACCGATTCCAGATCTAAAATGTCTATACAAATTTCTAAGAGTTCAGTATTTAAGATGGAGACTATACGTTCCATTTTTTCTTTAGTACAAGAGGGTCAGTTCATGACGACCATAGACCTGAAGGATGCATACCTTCATGTTCCCATGTACAGGGATTATCACAGATCTCTGAGATTTGCTTTTCTGGACAATCTTTTATCAGCTTGTGGCTCTTCCATTTGGTCTTGCTACAGCTCCCAGAAGGTTCTGGGGGCTCTTTTGGCAATGATCCGTTCTCGGGGAATTGCTGTGGCGCCCTATCTGGACGACATTCTGTTGCCGGCGCCATCTCTTTAACTAGAAAAATCTCACACACAGATCTTATTGTCTTGTCTTCGTTCCCACGGATGGAAGGTGAATTTGGAAAAGAGTTCTCTTGTTCCAGCTATAAGGGTAGTTTTCTTAGGGACCATTATAGATTCCCTGGCAATGAAAATATTTTTGACGGAGGTCAGAAGAAACAAGATTCTTTCCGCTTGCCTCTCTCTACAGTCTGCATTTCAACCATCAGTGGCCCAATGTATGGAGGTAATTGGCCTAATGGTTGCTTCAATGGATATCGTCGCCTTTGCTTGATTCCATTTGAGAGCCCTGCAGTTATGCATGCTCAGTCAATGGAACAGGGATTATGCGGATCAGTCGACAAGGGATTCTCTCCCATTGTGGCTGTCTCAGGAACATCTGTCTCAGGGGACATGTTTTCGGAGACCTTCTTGGGTGATTGTGACCACGGATGCCAGCCTGATGGGTTGGGGAGCAGCCTGGGACTCGTTGAAGGCTCAGGGACTTTGGTTTCAGGAGGAATTTGCTCTCCCCATAAACATATTGTAGTTGAGAGCGATTTTCAATGCTTTGTCGGCTTGGCCTCAGCTGGCTTTAGCCTGGTTTATCAGGTTCCAGTCCGACAACATCACCTCAGTGGCTTACATCAACAACCAGGGAGGGACTCTGAGTTCCTTAGCCATGAAGGAAGTGGCTTGGATAATTCAGTGGGCAGAAGCTCACGATTGCTGTCTATCTGCCATCCACATTCCAGGAGTGGACAACTGGGAAGTGGATTTCCTGAGCAGACAGACCTTTCATCCTGGGGAGTGGGAACTCCATCCGGAGGTGTTCTCCAGGTTAACTATCAAATAGGGGGTACTGGAGATGGACCTGATGGCGTCTCAACAGAACGCCAAGCTTCCAAAGTAGAAAAGAGTGAGAGTCCAGCACTTTCCAGCTCCAGAGTATGGTTCAAGGTCAAGGGATCCTCAGGCCTTCCTAATAGATGTGCTGGCAGTTCCTTGGAACTTCAGGTTATCATACCTCTTTCCTCTGTTTGCTCTCCTTCCACGAGTTATTGCTCATATCAAACAGGAGGGGGCATCAGTGATTCTAATAGCTCCTGCATGGCCTCGCAGGATCTGGTATGCAGACTTGGTGGAGATTTCGTCTCTCCCTCCTTGGAGACTTCCTCTAAGGAAAGACCTACTACTTCAGAGTCCCTTCCTTCACTCAAATCTCGTTTCTCTGAAACTGACGGCTTGGAGATTGAACTCTTAGTTCTGTCTAAGCATGGATTTTCTGAGTCGGTCATTGAGACCATGATTCAGGCTCGTAAGCCTATTACTAGGCAGATTTACTATAAGATATGGCGTAAATATCTTTATTGGTGTGAATCCAAGGGCTACTATTGATGTAGAGTCAGGATTACTAGGATTTTGTCTTTTCTCCAAGAAGGTCTGGAGAAGGGTTTGTCTGTCAGTACTCTGAAAGGTCAGATTTTTGCCCTATCTGTTTTGCTGCACAAGCGTCTGGTGGACGTGCCAGATGTGCAATCTTTTTTTTTTTTTTTTTTTTTTTTTCTTCAAAGAAGCTTTATTGAAGAAAGGTTATACGTATGAGTTAAAGCCATACAACATATATAGAATAAACAAATCAAATGAAAACTCTTCATAAAGTGATTAGGAAAGTCAGACACTTCAGTTTGATATGCACTCTCGCCCCCAGACATGTATTGGGAGCGAAAGTTTACAAGGTTATGTTTTTAATTTAGTTTGTATTTCCTTTGCTTGTAAGCAATTATATGATAAATATCAAATAATATATTGATTAGAATGTAAAGGACAATGTAAAGACCAATGGTTTAGTAGGAGGGGAGTATTAGGGAGAGAAAGAGAAAGAGAAAGAGATAGAGGGAAAGAGAGAAAAAGAAAAAAAAAAAAAAGGGGGGGGGAGGGAAAAGAGACGGTGAAGGAGTTACAGAGCACTCCTGGTACTGTGGGGGCCACCCCAAGCCCAAAAACTGCCTATATCGTGCCATGCCATATTGCCAGTATAAGCTCATATTTATCTAATTTATGGTTTTTAAGATAATGATATCTCTCTAAAAGTAATAAGTCCTCCACCTGTGTATACCAGTCTTCCAGACTGGGAGGGGTTCGCGTCTTCCATTTTTGTGGAATCAATTTCCTCTCGCTAGTAAGCATGATTAACAACAAAGCAAGATGCGCCTGACTTTGCGCTGCAGGCAGCCCTAAAAATAGTAAGGTCTCCGGAGTATTCGGGATTGAGAGGTTAAGGATTTCTGATATCTTTTTTAAAACCTCCGGCCAGAAGGATGTCAAAGTGGGGCAAGTCCACCATATGTGCAAAAGGGAGCCCCGTTCACCGCAGCTCCTCCAACACATAGGGCTGACAGATGGAAAAATTTTATGTAGCCGTACTGGGGTCAAATACCATCTGCTCATAAATTTGATATGCGATTCTTGTATAGTCGCTGAGACAGATGATTTTTTAACCAGTTTGAATGCCCGCAACCACAACTCAAGGCTAATATCTGTTCCCAGATCCTCAGACCAGCGCACAGTGTATATCGGGAGAGTGTCAGTCCCTTGTGAAACCAATATTTTATATAAGAGGGAAATTAAGTGTCTTGGCAAAGCCTCTCCGGTGCAGAGACTCTCAAATGGGGTAAGTGACCTACCGAAATCTTGTTTTCTTTTATGATTAGAGATATAATGTATCAGTTGATTATACTGCATCCAGGTGGAGAATATCTTGGGCTGGAATTCCCTCAGTATGTTTTGGGGTTTTACCTTCCCGTTTTCCACTACGCCGAGGACCGAGCCCTCTTTTATTTTATAAGGTAGGATTCTATGGTATCCCACTTTGTGGTAGGGGATCTCTGGGTTTTCTAGGACCGGTGTTAGAGGAGAGGGGCTAGTGGAAATATGGGTTGAGGTCGCTGTAAGTGAGTCCCAGTTATTAAGTGTTTCCTCTATTAGGTGGTATTTGTATATCATCTTTGGGCGCTGAGTGGGGGGAAGCCACGCAAGAGCGCCTACATTACTAAATTTAAGAAGTTGTCTATCTAAGTCTACCCATGCTTTGTGCTTTGCGTTTTGGGCCCATTCTACTATCCTCTGCAGGCCTATCGCCCTTTTGTAGAGAGAGATGTCCGGTACACCCAACCCCCCTCTTTCCCTGGGTAGATATGTTGTGCGTTTAGGGATCCTAGGTTTAGTGTTGGCCCAAATATATTGTTCAATAATTTTCTGCAGCTGGTCGGTGTATCCCTTGGGTAGTGTTATAGGGAGTGTCTGAAGCATATATAGAATTCGGGGCAGGATATTCATCTTGACGACCCCTACTCTGCCTAGCCAAGATGTATGTTTATTTTTCCAAGAAGATAGATCGGCCACTATATCATTTTTAAGGGGGGCGTAATTGTATTTAAAGAGGTCTGAAGGGTCCGAAGTTAAGAATATGCCAAGGTATTTTAGTTTATTGGTGGCTAGCGTGATCTTATACTGTTTTTGCAACGAGTGCACGACTTTTGGGCAGGTATTAATATTCAAGAGTTCAGATTTGCTCAAATTGAGGGAAAAATTAGAGGCTTTGCCATACTCCTTCAGTACTTCTAGAAGCTCTGGGAGAGATTCCGAGGCGTCAGTTAAGGTGTACAAGACGTCATCAGCGTAAAGCGCTTGCTTATGTTCGGTGTCCCCTACTCTAATGCCCCTGATACGTTGGTTAAGTCTCACTTTCTGGGCAAGGACCTCTATAGATAAAGCGAAAAGTAAGGGGGATAAGGGGCATCCCTGTCGTGTGCCGTTACTAATATCAAATGATTTCGACAAGGTGCCGTTTACCCTAATCCTAGCATTAGGGTTAGAGTATAAAGCAATGACAGAGTTGATAAAAGCCAGGCCAAAACCCATCTTCTCCAGGACATGACGCAGAAAAGGCCAACTAACCCTATCAAAGGCCTTCTCCGCGTCGGTGGAAAAGAGCACCAAGGGGAGGCCCGAGAGTCTGACGTGATTAATTAGTTGCGTTACTTTAATAGTATTATCCCTGGCCTCGCGACCAGGGACAAATCCCACTTGGTCGTTACAGATCAGATCTGGCAAGTGTTTGAGTCTGGCTGCAAGAATTTTTGCCAGCAGCTTCATGTCCGAGTTGATCAGAGAAATGGGCCGAAAGTGACTTGGGGAGTCAAGGGCTTTCCCCGGTTTGGGAATAACCGAGATATGGGCCTCTAATAGGACCCGAGACAGAGTGGGGTTATCTCGAAGACTGTTAAAAAGGTCTCCTTAAACTTCTTATAATAGGTCGAGGAAAAACCGTCTGGGCCTGGGCTCTTACCCCCTGGGCTGTTTTTAATGGCCTCAAAAAGTTCCTCAATTGTTATCGGGGAGTCCAAGGAATCTGCGTCTTCCTTCGACAAAGATGGGAGGTCAATGTTGTTCAGATAGGAACTAACATAGGTAACATGTTGAGCGACTTCGTCCGTTTGAGCAGAGCCAGATGTTTTATTGTGTATATTATATAGAGAGTGGTAGAAGCTATAGAATTCATTGGCAATCTGTTCACTACTACGGAGCACACGGCCATCAGAGGACTTGAGGGAGTGTATGTGGGTGCGGAGCTGTCTCTTTTTAAGGGTTCTAGCTAGAATTCTGCCTGGTTTATTACCCCCTTCGTAGTAATACTGCTTCAGATAGAGAGCAGTCTTTTGATGAGATTCCGCTAAGTGTTTTCTAAATTCTGTTCTAGCCTCCTGCAACTGAGTACTAACTACCTTACAGGAAGGGTCATTCTTATGCTTAACTTCAAGTATACTAATCCTGGATTGGATGTCTTGATATTTGGCTCTGTATTGCTTGTTGAGGAATGCTTTATGTTTAATTAAAGCTCCTCTGACAACGCTCTTGTGCGCTTCCCAGATTGTACCCAAAGACGAAGAGGGGTAAGTATTGATCTCAAAGTATTCTCGCATAATTTTGAGTATATCCTTGTAGATTAGAGGGTTATCGAGGATAGTATCGTCTATTCTCCAAGTGTTTTTTTTTTTTTTTAAATATTTTTATTTGTTTGAGGAAAACACATAAAACAGAATTATCATACAAAGACAACATTTTGAAAAGTATGAATACAAGGAAATAACAGCAATCATCAACGTCAGAATCTAATGTTGTACGACATTTCACATAAAACGAAGGGAAGAAAGAGATAGTATCTTCCTCAATTTTATATTAATAGTAAGTAAGTGGGGATATATATATGCTCTAATAGGGTAGTTTGGCGAAGCGTAATGTGGCGAGGAACGGAGAAGAGGATGAGGAGCCAGCAATGGGTTAGGAAAGGGACTGAGGAGAGGGTGAGTACTATGATAAGGCTGTAGTATCTAATGTTGATGGTATATGGTGTCAGATAGAAGTGGTTAAGGTCCTAACAATGTAGAATTAGTTTAGTTAGAGAATTTTTCCCACCAAGGGGCCCAAGTAGCATGATAAAAATCTAGTTTATTAATGGCTGAGTGGGAGTGGGCTTCCATCTTAGATATGTAATTGACAGTAGCTAAAATCTGTGGGGTGCTAGGAGGAGAAGCTTGTTTCCAGGCTTTTGCGATTTCTAACTTAGTGGCCATCAAAACATAAATGGACAAGGCTTTCTGTGCAGGTGTGAGGGCCGGGAAGTTGAGGTGGAGTAAACCAATTTGGGGTTAAGCTGTATAAATATGCCTAGGGAGTTAAGTAAGTTAGTTACCCATAACCATGTGGGGGAGAGTTTCGGGCAAAACCACCAAATATGTGCCTGAGTTCCAATTTGTCCACAGCCCCTCCAGCAGAGAGGAGATTGAGGATTATAAATCTTATGTAGGGTAACTGGGACC
Organism: Bombina bombina; assembly: GCF_027579735.1. Classification (NCBI taxonomy): domain Eukaryota; kingdom Metazoa; phylum Chordata; class Amphibia; order Anura; family Bombinatoridae; genus Bombina; species Bombina bombina. The sequence continues at coordinate 359,368,472 of NC_069500.1, read as the reverse complement.
AGATGCCATCTCACTGTGATTTTATAGTGGAGTTCCCAAAGAGATGTGGAGTGTAATAGCTTTCTAGTAAACTCAAGTTCACTGTACCAGGAGTCGGCGTCAACCGTGAAGTTAAGTTCAGTTTCCCAAGATATAAACTGGGAGACTTTTTGCTGAGAGGGGGGATCTAATAATATCTCATAATGGAACGATAAGGTTCCCTTAAGCTTGTGAGGAAGGGACCATCGTTGTTCCCATTTTGTGTTGATTCTGAGGTACTCTCTGGGGAAACCCCATGATCTGAAAATGGAAGAGAGTCGGAAGGCCTCAAACTTCAACGGGGTTGGGATCCGAAGTTTACTACAGATCGATGTATGAGAGATACCTCCGGTATGTCCATAGAGGTCAGCAATACGGTCTACTCCAAGGGAGGACCATCTGGAGATATGAGTATCAGGAAGGCAGAAAAGAGCACTAGCTATGGTTTGACACGGGGAGGGGTGGGGGGCAATCGAATCTAAGTGTCTTGTCTGATCCCAAAACTTGAGGGTGTCTAGTATCACTGGGTGTGAAGTACCCAGGTTTTTCCAATAGTGAGAAGGGATCCAAGGGAGGTCACATAACCTCACTCCTAGAGGAAGTAAAGACTGTTCAATATCACTCCAACATGGAGAGTCATCAGTGTGTCCCCAGTCAATCAAGTGGGTTAGGCGTGCCGCTTGATAGTAAAGAATGATATTGGGCATTCCAAGGCCTCCTCTATCACTTGTTCTTTGAAGTGTTTGTCTCGACGTTCGTGGGTGCTTGCCCTTCCAGACATAACCTGTAATAAGACTCTGAAGCTTATTCAGAATTGGGCGAGGCAGATTCAGTGGGATAGTACGGAATAGATATATAATTTTCGGAATAAAAGACATTTTAATGGCGGCAATTCTGCCAGTCCATGAGATATCTCGAAAGTCCCAAGACTCTAGTAGTTTTTTCCAATCGGGGAGTTTCTCTGTGAAATTCCTAAGAATGACAGTGGAGGCATTTGGGGAGAGGTGGATACCCAGAATTTTTAAGGAGTGGGGTGACCATTGGAACCGATATCTTTCACGTAGAATGAGGAGATCATGGGGTGTGATGTTAACATGTAAAGCTTCAGTTTTGGTAACATTTAATTTATAGTAACTTAGGACCTTAAATTGAGAGATGATCTTGAAGATGGGAGGGAGGGACTTGAGAGGACTGGTCAGCAGGAGAGTTACATCATCCGCATATAGGGAGATGGTGTGCTGGTGTGGGCCCACGGTAACGCCAAGAATATCCGGGGCTGTCCTCATGGCTTGAGCTAATGGCTCAATGGAGAAAGCAAATAAGAGCGGGGAAAGGGGACAGCCTTGTCTCGTCCCATTGGTTATGTTGAAGCTGTTAGATTGAAACCCTATTCCCTTGACTCTCGCGGATGGACTGGAGTATAGAGCCTGAATAGCAACAACGAATTTGTCAGGGATCCCAAAGACCCGCAGAGTTTCCCATAAGTACTCCCACCTCACCCTATCAAAAGCTTTCTCAGCGTCCAATGATAGGGCTAACGTGGGGGTATCTCCCTTTGCGCTCTCCATTAGTATATCTAGAATGCGCCTTGTGGCGTCTGGACCTTCTCTCCGAGGGATAAATCCCACTTGATCTGGATGTATCAGAGCGGGGGTGATGTGGGCAAGCCGATTTGCAATTATCTTTGCGTAGAGTTTGGTGTCGATATTAAGCAGAGAGATTGGACGATAGCTCCCACAATCCTGAGGATCCTTGCCAGCTTTTAGAATAGTAATGATGGAGGCTTCAAGAAATTCTTTTCGGAAACTACCTTTGATAAACACTTCGTTAAAGACCTTACAGAGAATTGGGGAAATTTGAAGGGAATAGGATTTGTAGAATCGACTTGTGAAGCCATCAGGACCTGGAGACTTCCCAAGTTTAAGGTCTTTAATGGCTAGGGTGACTTCTTGAAGAGAGATAGGGGATGTTAGAGTCAATATTTCGTTTTGATCTAACCGAGGGAGATCTAGAGAGGAGAGATATTCACGAATGCTGATAGGATCAAGAGTTTTCGTGGGATCTGAAGAGCTCAAATTGTACAGCTGGTGGTAAAAATATCTAAAAGCCTCCCCTATAGCTGTTGGGGAGGTCACGTGACCACCTGTGGTTTTTATGGAAGTGATTTTAGCTTGCGCCGTCCGATTTCTTAGTTTTCTGGCCAGTAAGGTAGAGGCCTTATTGTTATTATGATAGTAGACCTGTTTAAGTCTGTCTAACATGCGCTGGGATTCACTAACTTCCAACTCCTTGATCTGGTTAGTAATCTCCGATAGTTGAGCATTAGTTGCAGCGGAATAAGAGTTAGAAAGCTCAAGTTTCAAGGTCCTGAGTCGACAGTTAAGTGAAGCAAGTGAGGTTCCTCGCGCCTTTCTAATCTGGGTGAATTTGTCAATATAGAAACCTCTGAGGTATGACTTAAGTGTAGCCCATAATACTTCTTCCGAAATAAGGGGAGTGCGATTAGTACTCAAGAACGAGGCAAGCGTGGATAGAGTCTCCGCTCTAACTTCAGGGTTAGTTACCAGAAAATCTTTAAGACGCCACGATAAGCCTACTCCATGTAAAGGAGGGTTACCTAGTTCGATTGTCAAGGAGTCATGGTCCGACCAAGAAATTGCCGATATCGTCGCATCAGAGACCATGTCTAAGAGGCGTGAGCTTGAGAAAAAGAAATCAATCCGTGTATGGGACTTGTGGGGGGCTGAATAGAAAGTGTGTTCTCGTCTGTTTGGATGTATAGCTCTCCAAACATCATAGAGATCATACTGTTTGATTAGGTTTTGGAAGGCGCAAGATAGTGGGCGCAATGTCCTCTCTGAAGTGGAGATCGGGGGGCCTGTCCTGTCTACTAAGGGGTTCCAGATAAGATTGAGGTCTCCACCCACAATCAGTTCTCCTTGGGTCACGGCAACCACCGACTCCAGCAGTGATCTAAGAAATCGAATTTGCCCTGAGTTAGGTGCATATGCGTTTACTAGTGTGAATAGTCTGTGGTTGAGTTTACAGATTAAAATAATAGAGCGTGCCTGGGAATCTTTTTCAATATAAATTGCTTCATATAGGGTAGAGGAGCTGACTAGAATGGCGACCCCTCGGGACTTGGAATGGAAAGATGATGTGACTACTGTTGGGAATTTTCTGTATGTGTATGCGGAATCTTTGTTAACTAGCCAATGCGTCTCCTGAATAAAAGCTACATCAATCTTATTACGTGATAACATGTTAAGCATTAAACTACGTTTGGTCGGGGAATTAAGCCCTTGAGTGTTAAGGGTTAAAAATTTCAATTCTGACATTATGGGATCAAAACTATATGTCTCCGATTCCTAGTTTGTGTAACTATGAGAGCAGTATGGTTAGAGAAGGGTCACTAGTTTAACTGTGAAGAGCCCACTTATAGGAGTGAGGGGAGAGGGAAGCAGCGGGCGAAAGCCGCTCAAATTGGGGGATAAAGGGATATAGGAGGGGGAAGTAATGGGGGGTTGGAGTTGCTTAGATAATGAACTTTTAATTAGGATGTTTCGTGGTGTGGAGGTAGAGATGCAGACCTAAGAGTGGAAGAAGAGATTAAAAAGAGGGAGGAGGTAAGAGGGTGTCCACGAGATGGGTTAGTACTGAAAGTGGGGAGGGTAAGGATATTTACTGTGATGTGCTATCCGTAGTAACTATTATCAGCTGGATTTCAAAGGAGTGGGGTCCTACCGAGACCAGTGTAAGCGGAACTAAGTGCAAGAGGGAGGGGACAAAGTTAGTATAATATGGAGAACTAAGGGAGAAGGGGGGGGGTGCCTGATTAGGATTCTGCTTCACTCAATGAAGTAAGAAGAGTAAGGGGAGAGTAAACAAGGGGAGTAGCTTAGGGGCGGTAATACACATGGAGGGTGATAACTATTGAGGGAGGTGAATCTGTTCAATACTAGAAAAGTAGAGTAAAGACAGCATACATAACATTTCAAACATTGTAACCATATCAAATCAAAACAAAACAAAAACATCTTGTCAGACATTGCAAATAGGTGAACTGTACAGTAGGATTATATAAGAGACCTTAGAGGAGATTGACAACATTACATCACTATCATATGTAGATCATCACAACAGTATTGTCTGTAATAGACTAGGAGTGCGTAAATAATAACCAGAGAGCTGTTTTCACTATGTGAGAAGTAGAGAGGGCTTTGGCTTACTAAGGTCCAGTCATTAATCTTAACATGATATACGGGTTATAAGATATGATAGATAGTTCATGAGAACCTGAGGACCAAGCATAAACACCAGTTATCTTCCAGAAGGTCTAGTATGATTAATTAAAAGTTGCTGTCTATGATGACTAATAGGTTAAGTCAAGCCGTCAAATAGAGATTAGGGTAGGTTCTACCATGAGGGAATGTGTCTCACTATGTTAAAGTGGCGACTGAATATTTTAAGGTCTAAGGTGAGGTGTCCAGAGTTAGTGTGTTGTCAAAGCTAATAGATGAATATTTTAAGGTCTAAGGTGAGGTGTCCAGAGTTAGTATGTTGTCAAAGCTAATAGATGCATCGTAAGGAGCGTACTTAGGGAAGGATCCCCAGTGTAGAATCGACTATAGTTAAGGAAAAAAAAACAAAAACAAAAAAAAAGAAAAAAAACAGAAACCAAACATTTACAGATAAGATTTACATTTACGTTACCCTTCCAGCTTCTTCTAGACACTGTTGTTTAAGAGTCCCATGAGGATAAACAGTGTCATTCGGAGGGGAACTGCAGGAGAAGAGGGGAATGGGTAAAAGTGGTAGCTAAATATAAAGAACCAGAGTGGACAAAAGAGGGGCAGTCCGGTATGAGTAGACCCGTATGGGTCTAGCAGGGTATATCACAGTACATTAGAAATCAGGAGTCTCTCTTCACATCAGAAGTGGTTGCAGTTGCGGGGGCGATGGTGATGGGGGTCTTGCTCTAGAAGATTGAAAGCTGAAAACTTGGCGTTGAGGCTGCCCAGAGACAGTAGCAGCGTTGAGCTTCCTGAAAGTGTCCTGAGGAGCCTGGGGAAGATTGTCAGTCATGAGGAGTTTCAGAGATTGTAGAATTTGGAAACCTTGTTTAAGAGTAGTGATGGTATAGGCAGTATCTTTGTATTGAAAAAATATACGGACAGGGAAGCCCCATCGGTATTTGATGTTGTTATTGCGAAGACATTGAGTGACTTGGTGGAAGAGTCTTCTGCTAGACAGGGTATGGGCAGAAAGGTCTGGAAAAACCTGTATATCCTTAAATGGCTCCTTCAAAGTCTTCTTCTGGAATGAGGTCCTAATGATTCTTTCTTTGAATGTGAAGTAGTGTAACCTCACGATTACATCTCTGGGGGACCCCATGGGTGCATTCCTAGGCCTAAGAACTCTGTGGGCTCTATCAATTAGACTTTCCTGAGGAGGAGTAGGACCTAGCAGCTCTGAAGAAGGATTGTAAATGGGTAGATAATTCCGTTGGGGTGATTTCCTCAGGAATGCCTCGTATTCTGAGGTTATTCCGACGTGACCTGTCCTCCTGATCTGCAAGTTTGGTCTCCAGACCAGATATCATTTCAGCTAGAGATTGGGTATAACTTAGAAGGTTGGAGTGATCAACATGCAGGTCTTCTTGTTTTTTTTCTAGAGAATCTGTTCTCTCCCCCAGAAGGGAGATATCTCTCTTCAATTCGGAAACAGAGGCTTTAAGTTCTTGCTTTAGTGAAGTATAGTGGGAGTCCATTTTGTTTGAGAGATCTTTAATGGAGTCAAGAATAGTGGAGGAGGAATGGGCAAGTCTTTCTGTAGAGAGGGAGAGGGATCTGGAAGATTCCTTGGGAAAGATGGTAGAATCTCTAGAGTCGTCATCAGAGAGGTCCTGGTCGGTAGTGTTCTTGTATGAGAAATGATCTGAAAGTGTCCGTGTCGGAATATCTCCGTGTTTCGGTTTTTTTCTTTGTGAGTGAGGCATTTTACTCATGGTTGACCCTATGGACAAGGAACTCACTTGGGGAGATTCTGATGGAGCTTGTAGTGGTAGTACGTGGAGCAGGGATAATATGTCAGGCACCCCCCAGGTGGCGGTGCCTAGCCTAGCATGAAAAAGTGAGCAGCTAGTTAAAAAAAGGCAGGCAGGTGAGCTGGTGGTGGTCTCTCACTGATACTGGTTTATGTCTTCTCTGGATTCACATAGATCTTGATTAAAGACGTGGGGTAGGAGGCTTGAATACTGAATGACTCTCTCCCCAGGGGATTGCTCTCTGCCGAGCGAGTAAGGAAAAGGGGAGTATGGGGTATGACCTGCGGGCACAGTGGGCCGGCAGGAAAGGGGGGGGGGAGAGAGGTCAAGTGAGGACAATGACAGACAGATTCACGCTATGAAGCAAGGAAGTACTTCTGGAAGGGTGTTGGTGAGGTATAGTGGCTGAGGAGAATAGTAACACCTATGATGAGCTGGTGGGAATTTGGAGGTATCCACAGATAGCAGAGCAATTAGTCCTTAAACTCTAGGTTAGAGCTGGCCTGAATAGAAGCTGCAGTGTTCATATATATGAAGTAAGCATGACATATGCTGTAGTAAACTTTGGAGGTCTCAGGGAGGAACAGCCTCATATATAAAGAAATAGAGTGATTTTTCCTCAATACGTTGCTGAGAAGTATTGAAGGAGTCAAAATCTATGAATGCACTGCCACAGTTTCAAATGTGATGTGTTCTGTCACTTGTCTGCAAACACAGTATACTGACGTTGGTAGCTTATGAAGAGTAGTCAAAATTAGAGTGAGATACAGTGAGATGGTGCTGTGTATGTAGATTCCCACAGTGAATAAATTTTGGAGCGATGTAGTGCAGTGCAGTCTGCCTCTGCAACAGAGTTTCTAAGGGGCCTGTAGCTTAACACAGCGAGTTGGAGTTAGGGTAGATATAGTGGCCCCAGAATTATTTATGTCAAGTATATGGTATGTGGATCCCACTTGGGGGTAGCTTACCCTTAAGGTCCGGACCGCTATGTTTTTTCCAGGTCTCACTGGGATCCGGCAACTAGAGGAGTGAGCTCTGATCTTGGTTATGACACGCCGTGTGTCAGAGAAAGCCGGTGAGGGAAGTCAGGCCGTTTCACGATGCCCAGCAGCGGTAGTATCCCCGGCAGGGGAGCGGTAAAGAAGGGGCCTCCCACCGGCAAAATCAAACAGCCGCGGTGACTGAAAGGCTGCGTGAGGGTAGCCGCTGAGACCAGGTGGTGAAGGGTCCGGCAGGTACACTGCGTCTGGTGAAGATGGTATACCCGGCAGGGGAGCGGTAGAGAGGGGACTTCCCTCCGGTGAGTGTAATCAGCTGTAGATGTTGAAATGCTGTGTGAGGTCGGCTGTTGAGACCGGGTGGAGTGAGTATCGTCCGGGAGGCAGCTGAATCAGTTGGAGATCAAGGGTGGTGAGATCAGGAAGCCTGAGGTAGTTTGGGCTTCATGGAGGAACAAGTCCGGAAGTGGAGTATCAGGAGCGCCACAAGGGAGTGTGACGCAGTAAGAAAATTTTCTTAAGTTAGTTAAAAAGATAGGATTTAGAGTGAAATCCGATCTTTAAATTTGCAGAGAAGTAGTCCCCATGTGTTAGAGAGATAAAGTAGGACAAATAAAATAGTTGAGTAAGGGTTTAAGGATGTGAAAAAGGAAAAAAAAACAGTGTTGGTCTGCAGAGCTCTGCTTAGATGCGACCTCTTGCTATGATGGCAAACTCCGCCCCCTATTCTCCAAGTGTTTTGTGTGATGGGGATGTCTGGCCATAAGATTGAGCAAGAGACAGGGGCATGGTCTGACCAGGTGATATGGTCAATTACACAGTGGTGCGTGAGCGAAAGACCACAGGAATCAGTGTATATGTAATCAATCCTTGAGTAACTGTTGTGTGGTATGGAATAAAATGAATAATCTCTAGAGGTTGGGTGTAAAGTGCGCCAAACATCATGTAACTTTAGTTTGGTAAGTGTTTCGTTAACCTGATTGATTGTGGAGGTAGATACACAGGATACCCCTCTGGAGGTGTCGATTAAGGGGTCAGCTACGAGATTAAAGTCACCTGCTAGATATGTGGATCCTCGGGAGTGCTCTAAGAGAAGATCGGAGATCTGCTTTAAAAAGGACTCTTGGCCATGACTGGGATAATATATCGAAGCTAGGGTTATATAGTGTCCATAAAGAGTACCGACTAAGATAACATATCGCCCGTTAGGGTCCTTTTCGATATGGGTCATGATAAATGGAACTGATTTATGAAAAACTATACCCACCCCCCCTCTTTTATTTTGACCTGAAGCGAAGTATGCTAAAGGGAACTGAGGGTTATGCCATTTTGGCTCCTTGCCCCTTTTGTAGTGTGTTTCTTGTAGAAGGATTATGTGGCTTTGTGATTTGTTAAGTTCCCTGAAAGCAATAGAGCGTTTCCCAGGGTTGTTTAGGCCTTTCGCATTAATAGTAGTGAGGTTAATGGAGTGTTCACAAAATTTTTTAGATTTAAATTGCTGAGGCATTTTTCACCCTCTTAAAAAAAAAAAAAAAAAGAAGGGGGAGAGGGGAAGCTAGAGGAGAGGTTGTTAAGGAAAGTAGTACTAAAAGGGGTGAAAAGTAAGAGACAGAGATAAGAAAGTAGTGTAAGACAGTAAGGATCCTACAAGGTATAACAGAATAAAGTAGTACCCAGGGTATCAGGAAAAACCTGGGTGTGAATATAACTAATTGAGTGCTAGGGACCTTGTAGTAAACTAGAAGTACTGAAAAAGGGGATAGGCCCCTTTACTGACGTGTGTTATATATCAAATCGAATACAAGTATACCTATAGCATATTTAAGCTTTAGTGCCAACTGGTCTAATTACCAATGTTTAAGTTAAAACAAATGTAACAAATAATACCCTGTGTAGTCTGCACCTCGTGCTGAGGCCACCTCCATTGTGAATGGAGGGGTTTGCAAATAAGTTAGAGGGGGATATATAAATTTAGAGTAGTCTAGTCCGGCTAGCATATGGGACAATCCCAGTGTTAAGTTGCTATCCAATGGTTTCTTATCGGGAGGTGGTTGAAACCTGAAAAATATACCTATCCTCACTAAGTGAGAGGGCACTTCCCCCATGATGGTATGTGGTTGTATCTTCTCTACATAGTAATGAATCGTTGTTAGACCCCCTAGTAAGGGGGGGATAAGATATGCACATTAGGGCTCTCTGGGGCTTAAAGTTTACATTGTCGTGATTGTTGAAACTTAATAGACTTTAATGCATATGTGGCAGTGTCACAACCCATGCGTGGGTGATGAGTGTCGCACAGATACAATTCCAACTCCGACCTACCAGGAAGGGGGAGCTGTTCAGAGCAAACCAATAAAAAGAAAAGACATAGCCAGTTCAACATCATGTGTGAGAGACATAATTCACTAGTGCTTTTGCATAGCAATGTTGGGACATAAGCATTTTATTGGAACAAAAATAAAACATCGTTAGGCCCTGTGTAACCTATAGCTCAATTTAAGTAGACCTCCGTTGTATCTAAAAGTTTGTGTGGAATGTTCAAAGGAGGACTGTGAGGAGTGAGTTTAACCTAAGGTGGTCCCGGTCTCCATCTGAAACCCTCTTTAAACAGCCTCAATTATGGTGACATGAGTGGAGGCAGAGATCCGGGTGGTATGTCGTGTATTCCTCGTGTTAGGTAACCCGCTGTTGGCCTATGATCAGGAGGTGAATGGGACCTAAAGAATATATATATCCCCAGGAAGTAGAGGGACATACTCCCAGCAATTTCAAGTAGTTTTCCCAACCTGGAGGAGTCATGTATCATTGTTCAGCCCCGTGTTGTGGGGGGGGGAATAGTTTGTTCATCAAGGCTCACCAGAACTAAACATTTATCCTGACTCAGATGTCAAACACGTCTAACTATAAAATGTATGTGATCTGGCCAGGGTCTGTGCATGCGTGAGAAGTGTGTCAAGGTTACAAGCCCAACGTCATCTCAACAGGAACATATAAAACAAATTAACAACAATAAACAAACTCACTTCAATATTTTATATAGTAAACAGGATTCACTAACGATCTTATATAACAATAGCAAAGCATAGGCATTTAGTTCAGTGGGATTACATGTTATTGGCCCAGCACGAGGGTTAGCATAGAAGGCAAACAAGCCGCCAAAAGGGCGGCACTTCTTTAACACAGTGTGTAATAAGACAGGTTAACAGTGATACCTATAGTAAAGTCCTAGGACAAGCACAAAAAACACCAACTATTATTCCAGACCAGTAAGAAACCTGCAAATTAGTAAGAAGGGTCAGCCAGTACGTTACCCAATTGTGTCCTCCATCGGGCCTTCTCTCATGGGACGTTGGGACGGGGACGACCTCCCCGCTAGAGGCCCGGCTGAAGATGCGGTTTGTATCGCCAAGTTCTCAAAAAAGATCCTGTGATCCATTCCAGGTCTGAAGATAGATGTTTTACCATTGTTGGTGGCAATAATGGAGACCGGGAACCCCCATCTATAAGGGATTTTATGGTTCCTCAGAACAGATGTGATATGGCCCAGGTCTCTGCGTTTCTGCAGAGTCATGGGCGATAGATCAGAGAAGATTTGAATGTCCTCTCCAGCGTGGGTAATAGGATGTTTCTTCCGTGCACCTTGGAGAATTTCTTCCTTGTCCTTGAAACTCAAAAATCTGACAATAATATCCCTCGGGGGCGCTTTATTAGGTGGTTTGGGCCTGTGCGCCCTCTCAATAGGGATCTCAGGAGATGATGGTGTATCTTTAATAATTCGAAACAAGGCTTGGAGGTATCCCTCAATGTTCTGGGGGGGGCGATAGATTCAGATACCCCGCGAAACCGCAGGTTATTCCTGCGTCCTCTATTATCAATATCCTCAAGCTTGTCGTTGAGGTACTGTAGGTTATCAGCATGGTTTTGGATGTCGGAAGAATTTTGTCGCACAGAGTTTGAGTTGTCTACTGAGGTCTTCTCAATGTTTAGGACTCTTGTTTCTAAGGCAGAAAGGTCTTTACGTAAGTCCCCAAATAGACTCCTCATTTCATTCAATACACTTTGTATGTCATCTTTGGAGGACAAATGGTGGAGGTCTGCTTTGGTGATAAACTGCGACTGTAAAGCGCCATTGCTTGATGTAGGGGGATTTGAGACGTCTTGTGGGCCCTGCATGTCAGCCCTGGGTGTGTCACCAGTATTCTCTATGGGTTTGAGGAAGTGGCTCATGGACTTAGAGGCACTTATTTTATCAGTCTTGTTGGCCTTTTTGTTAGGCATAACACTTTAATATATCTCTGAGAGTGTTCAACTTAGAAATATTTGCAGGCCTTAAGGGTCTGAATGGCAGATCTCAATGGATATTTAGATTATCAGTGGGGGCTCCTGGCCTATCTGTAATGCTACCAGTTAGAGAGCGTGAGGCAGCTGATTATGCCCTTTATGTTGGTAGGGTAATAGTGGTATCGTGAGAGCTTGTGCAAGTGAGAGTATATAAAAATAAAGATAAAAAAAAAGGTCACAACCTACCCCCCAGCTATATGCAGAGTTAATACGTCAAGCTCTAGGATTATGGCTCAGTGGTATCACAGAAGCGGCAAGCACTGTCTCTGATTAATGTGTGAAACAGTGCACAAGGGGAGCAGGTAAGCAGTGTCTTGTTAATCGACTGTGAGTAGTGTGCAAGTGCTTGCCCCAAGTTCCACCAGGGCCCCTTAATCAGGGAACGGAAGCAGGCCTGATATGTTTTACCTTCTCAGGATTTCAAGTCCCGCGTCTCACGCTGAGTCCCCAGGCAGCAACTGTGTAGATGACCCGCTGTCTGTCAAGTACCTCTGGACCTGTTCTGCAGCGCAAGTTGACTGAAGGGAGGTAAGATGAGGCCGTTTCACAATTCTCCCGCACACTGCAGTCTAATGTTTCCGTGGCGCGGCAGCGCTTCTTGTCTGGTAGCCGGGAGCGGAACCCCTCAGCAATCACATAGCCGTTAAGTGTATTGAGCCGGTAGTCACTTGAGCCTATCTCCCCAGGGTGAGTTGTTGTCGATCCGAGGGTGGGCTGCCAAGACTGAGGAGAAGTTAGTGGCGGTAGTCGGCTCCACGTGGACTAACGGTCCTGCTTAGCTGGATGGCTTGCGGTCAATGCAGTGAGACACAGGAGACTCCGTGCAGGAATCTAGTGCCGGGCATTGGGTGTACTTTAGCCCCGGTCAGGCACAGAGGAGGTTAGGTGCTAAAAAGGTGCATTTATGCTAAAATAAGCTAATTTGTCAGTATTGGTAGCAGGAGCCCACCTAATGTGCGACCATCTTCCTGCGTGGTCAGGCTCCGCCTCCAGATGTGCAATCTTTTTGTCAGGCCTTGGTCAGAATCAGACCTGTGTTTAAGTCTGTTGCTCCACCTTGGAGCCTTAATATTGTTCTTAGAGGTTTGCAGCAGGCTCCGTCTCGGAACTCTTGGCTTTGCAGTGCGATTCGCCTTATCTAATTTTTCATGCAGATGAAGCAGTTCTTCGTACTAAGGTTGTTTCGGATAGAAATATCAATCAGGAAATTGTTGTTCCTTCTCTTTGTCCTAATCCTCCTCCTTATAAGGAACATTTGTTGCACAATCTAGATGTTGTGCGTCCTCTTAAATTCTATTTGCAGGCGACTAACGATTTTCGTCTTCATTGTTTGTTTTTCTGGAAAAAAAAACGTAAAGGTCAGAAAGCTACTGATACTTCTCAACCAAAGAGAAAGAGAAGTATGATTCGTTTGGCGTATGAGACTGCTGGACAGCAGCCTCCTGAGAGAATCACAGCTCACTCCACTAGGGCTGTATCTTCTTTTTGGGCTTTCAAAAATGAAGCTTCTGTGGAACAGATTTGCAAGACTGCAACTTGGTTGGCATACTTTTTCCAATATTTATAAATGTTATACTTTTGCTTCGGCTGAGGTTTCTTTTGGGAGAAAGGTTCTTCAAACAATGGTGCCTTCCTTTTAGGTATACCTGTCTTGTCCCTCCCTAGTCCTCCATGTCCTTTAGCTTGGGTATTGGTTCCCAACAGTAATTGAGGACTCTGTGGACTCACCATATCTTAGGAAAGAAAACAAAATTTATGCTTACCTGATAAATATCTTTCTTTCCAGATATGGTGAGTCCACGGCCCGCCATGTGTATTAAAGACCGTTTTTTGACTAAACTTCAGGCACTTCTTGACCTTGTGTTACTCTTTTTCTCCATTTTCCTTCGGTCTAATGACTGGGGATTGTGGGAGGGGAGTGATACTTATCAGCTTTGCTGTGGTGCTCTTTGCCTCCTCCTGCTGGCCAGGAGTGATATTCCCAACAGTAATTCAGGACTCCGTGGTAAGCATACATTTTGTTTTCTCAACACATTTCCTTTTGTTAATATATATTTGTTTTTAATTATTTAAGGTATTTTCAGTGTCAGCCTAAGTATGGTTTATTTGCACCTGTACACAAAGTTACACGGATTGGATTTCCATCAACCACCCCTGCAAAAGCTAAAACCGCTGTACGAAAAATGGTTACACCAAGTACGCCAGCATCCTTGAAACGCAGTCCCAGTGCATCTTCTGTTAGCTCCTTGAGTTCAATATCCTCTTCTGTGAGCAACAAACCAAGTCGGACGGGCCTAGTAAGTGCTTATTGGTTTATGGTGCAACGTTGTAGACTACATTTTTCACAATATAATTAGTATGCTACATGTAAGAATATTTTTGTGGCTCTATTTCCTAAATATCATTCACCAGTGAAGACTGTCAAAGCCTAAACCCCCACTTTCTGGCTTTTAAATAAGCACATTTGAACTATGCAAATTGTTACAACATGTAATGTTAGTTTTATCGAGGTGTATATTTACTGCGTTTTTGTAAATGATGCGTAAAGTTTGCCATTTATATACATTATATGTGTTTGGAATTGCATGAATACTTGAAGAAACATTAGACTGTTCCTTTGTTGCACTCCTAAGGTTGTACCCTATAGAAGAGCATGCAAGTGTGTGCATTGTGGTTTGCATAATTTTTATTTTAATTCATTTTATTGAGCATTTCTGTTTAGGGAGTCAACTTCAAAGTTGCCCTGTGATATTATTGCCTTAGCCAGCAAACATTTATTTTTTCTTGCATAAGGTGGTGATAGTCCATGAGTCCATTACTGGGAATGGAACCCCTGTTCACTAAGAGGAGGCAAAGATTCCAAAACTCCAAGAGTACTTAATCCCTCCCAACTCTCTGGTTAGCCAGTCTTATCCTTTGCCTCTCAGGAGGAAGATGAATAATTGAGGTTCTACAGATTCTTTGTTGAGAGAGATCCTTAGACCAATTTGAGGCCCATTTTTCCCCTCAGAGAGCTGATCTTGAAAGACAAAGGGGAGATTGGGAGTATGACATACTGGATTTACAGTGTGTTCAACTTTCACAAGAAGAAATCTGGTTCCGTAAAGAGACAAATGCCACAAGTGGCTGCTTTCTTCTGCATTCGGATCCTAACAAAGAATCCAAATGCACATCCCTAGGCGCAATTACTCCTGGTAAGGAAATAGTCACAAGACTGCCACATGTGTCATGGGGGCAGGTCCCTTAGTCTCCTCCTGATACTCCTTACAGTGATCCTCATTTGTGATGTACACTGCACTGGATGGGCTATCTCTTGAAAGCAATCATTTCTGCAGCGGTGAAGCACAGTAGAAGCGCTGCAGTCCAGGTAAGTACAACCACACAGATTGTGCTCACATACTCCACAGGCTATTTGTAGGTACAGTTTTTACACAGTACATCATAGCCAGGGTACAAATGTATTAGACAGTTACACCACTCATATACTTCAGTCTATAATCTACTTTTGTAAAATTATTAGAGATTATGTGCTGTGGAACCCTTAAGTGATTGGTAACTTTTTATTCATCATGTTTGTACATTTGTGTCTTATATCTTACCTGGCAATTTTGAAAAACATTGACATCAACGTTAGTGCTATGCAGGCGTGCTCCTTTCATCAGGGGAGCTCGCATACTGCTTGAGGCTTTCTTGCACAGCTCTTTCTTTTTGCACTGCCAACACTGATTAGAGTGCTTCTTTCTGTATATGCATATTTGCTGGTTGCTGCAAGGATTAATACGGGGAGCTTATACAGCGCAGTGGTTTATTCTTTCTCGCACTAATTGCGTGCCTCTTCCTGTGCACACGCTATTGCAGAGGAGAGTTATACATACGTTAATAGACATGTGCATGGCAAAAATTTTTGGTTTAGATAATTTCCGATAATTTCAACCGATTTTCATTTTACCTAAAAGTTTAATTTTAAGCTATAGTGCAGATTTTTGCAATTTTAAAGCTGTGATCGGTTATATTTACGCCAGAATTGTTATTATTTAAAGGGACACTGAACACAATTTTTTTCTTTCATAATTCAGATAGAGCATGCAATTTTAAGCAACTTTCTAATTTACTCTTATTATCAAATTTTCTTCATTCTCTTGGTATCTTTATTTGAAAAGCAAGAATGTAAGTTTAGATACCGGCCCATTTTTGGTGAACAACCTGGGTTGTTCTTACTTTTTGGTGGATACATTCACCCACCAATAAACAAGTGGCAGACATCTGCAGAGGGTAAGTTATATGTTTACCCATAACAACGCCACATTTGTCTCTGAGTGTTACCCCTCAAATTGACTACGGACATTGTTCATTGTTACATACCGCATAATATCTTGCAGCCACAATTAGGGGACAGTTTGTTTTTTGTGGAATTGTCGATTCATGGTTATCCCCCGTGTGGCTCGATATTGTAAACGCTGCTGTGCTTCTACTCCATGATATTTGATTGGAGTGCCTATTTACATACAGCTGATTATAACTCTTATTGTTGTGTTATACAGCCTTAGGCAATAACATACTTACAAATGACAATGAGCTCTTTTTCACTTAAACCTCTTACAGACACTGATACTGAGAGACTTACCCTGGATGATACTTTTGTAAAGCAAAAAGAAACACTGACAATTAGTGAAACTTTTTTATGTATGGAAAGAACATTACTGAAGGAGTATAAATTTTGTTTGGATAAAAGGGCCCTAGAAAAATATTTATTGATGGATCTAATACCACGGGGATTAAGGATCAGTAAATTCCCAACCTTTCAAGTGGATGTGCCTGATTTTGTGAATGAGTGGAATAATATCTTAAGTGACTGCTCAAAAAAGCTTATGGAATTAATTGTGAAATTTAAAACTGAACAACTAACCAAAACCAGAGAAGAAATAGTTAAGATACAGGTTCAATTGAACCAATTTGTGGACCATCCCAAGTTTAATGATTTGGATAAATTGTTGTTGGACACTGTTAGCAAATTCAGAAATGAATTAGATAATTTTAAGTTAAAAAAATTTAACCAAGATAATGCTGATTATGTTTCCAACAGGGTTTACATCTGGCCAAATCGTTTTAATTCTTCTTCCAGACATAGAAGGTCATGCTCAGACAAATACCCAGGGAGAGAAAAAAGTGACATTTAGTGACACTGACCAGTCAGATGATGACAGGGTTGATACCCTTAGTAGATATGACTCTAGTGGCCCCTCAGATGACGATGTCCCAGTAGTGAGGCAGAAGACCACTACGAGTAATCGGACAGACCCCATAATCACCAGAAATACTCAAAAA
Organism: Bombina bombina; assembly: GCF_027579735.1. Classification (NCBI taxonomy): domain Eukaryota; kingdom Metazoa; phylum Chordata; class Amphibia; order Anura; family Bombinatoridae; genus Bombina; species Bombina bombina. Next base: position 359,351,744 of record NC_069500.1, on the reverse strand, counting down.
TCAACTGAAGCTAGTAGCTCTGTATCTACTGTTGAACAGAGGAGAACTGAATTTATGAAGGGGATTTATTGCCTTTGGGTCAGCCAAATAAACCTTGCATAAAATCTACTGATCAGCAGGTTTTTCAGATGGACATTCGAGACAGAGAAGGGGGAGGAGGTATAGGAAGAGGCGAAAGAGGAAGACAAGGACACAGGAGAGCAAGAGGGGGACGCAACAAATACAAAATTTAAAAATGATTAACTTATCCAATGTAGTTCTATCACCTGAAGAGGAGCAGGTGTTAGGCCTAGGTCTTGGGTTTGTTCCATCAAATAACTTTGATCTCTTTAAAACAATTACAGATGTTAATCGACTTATAAGAGATCTTACTCTTAAAAAGTTTTTTTGGAACAAACCCAATAACAACGATGGAAAGATAGCCAATATCAATCATCCATTGGATAACACAGCTAAACCTTTTGATTTGGTAGAATTTACTGATACCTGTGACTACCTCAGCCTCCATGATTTACTTATGGAATCTGATGTTACTGCAGCAGAAACTATAGGCACACATGGTGGCTTCAAGCCTCTTTCCAATTTCTATCCCACTAGAGAGAGAGGGCCTTTCATTGAGGCCTTCCATCGTAGAATTGAAGAAGACCTCACAGAACTGGCCAAAAACCATAAAAAAAGCTACTCTAACCTAAGTGAGTCCCAGCAAACAGCCCTAGCCAGATTAAGAAATAGAACAGATATCATAATAAAGAATTCAGACAAGGGTGGCAACCTAGTTGTAATGAATAAAACAGATTATGTATTGGAAGCTAGAAGACAATTATATGACATTAATGTCTATCAAAAACTTAGGGGGAATCCAATAGAGAGCTTTAAAACCTTATTATGGGATCTCCTGGACGATGGATTACAGGAGGGCTATATAGATGAGGATACAAGAGATTATCTATTTGTTAACAGACCGATAACCCTGATCTTCCACCACCTCCCAAAGGTTCATAAATCTTTGGTAGAGGTGCGTGGAAGACCCATAGTATCAGGAATTGGGTCTTTATTTGAGAAACTCTCGGATTGGGCTGAATCCTTGTTACAGCCCTTAGTTTATCTCTTACCCTCCTACATAAAGGATACTAAACATCTACTGAACACACTAGACTCTATCGACTGGAATGCAAACTATTCGTGGCTGACGATAGATGTAGTGGGACTTTATTCTGCAATACCCCATCATCTAGGCATAGAAGCGGTTAGACATGCATTGGATACATATAGTAATTATGATAGAGCTTTGAAAAACTACCTTTTGAGAGTGCTTGATGTTTTACTAACACACAATTCTTTTGAGTTTGGGGTGAATATTTTCTGCAGAGACGTGGGACCGCTATGGGGGCCAAGTTTGCCCCTGCATACGCCAACCTCTTTATAGGTTGGTGGGAGCGGTCCCACGTCTATGCAGACACCAGTCCATTTCGCCACTGTATCAAACTACTGTATATAAGAGATACGTTGACGATCTCCTTGTAATTTGGACTGGAACAGAGTCAGAAGTGTGTGACTTTGTGAACTGGCTAAATGATAATTGTGTAAACCTCCAATTCACATTCTCACATCATACTACTCAAATACCCTATCTGGATGTTACCTTAATAGGTGACACAGATAATAGGAAGATCAGCACAGTTTTATACAGAAAACCCATTTCATCCAATGCGGTTCTCCATGCCCGCAGCAACCATCTGCCTCATACGGGTTTTGGGATTGCCAAGGAGCAATTTATTCGCGTTAAGCGAAATTGCTCTAGCAATTCTGATTTTGAAAGAGAGAGTGATGAATTGAAAAAACTATTAAACGATAGAGGCTACAAGAACAAAATCATAGAAATAGCCTATCTTGAAGTGAGTAGGATGCCACGGAGTGACATCTTACAGGAAAGAGGACCCAACACAAGCCGCAATAGATTTGACCACTCTAAACCTGTGTTTGTAACAACATACAGTTCCCAATATAGGGAAATTTGCAATATAGTGACAAAACATTTACCTATCTTAACAGCGGAAGATGCACTTAAAAACTATGTGTCGAATGGTTGCCAATTTGTAGCCAAAAGAGGTTGTACATTGGGTAACACCCTGTCCCCAAGTATGTTGAAACCTGAACCAAAAAACAATAGTTGGTTTAACACCAAAGGGCACTATAAATGTAATTTCTCTAACTGCATAGCTTGTAGTCACAGTATAACCACTTGTACTTTTCAATCTAAGATTACACAAAAGGTTTATAACCTTTTGGATCTTACGAATTGCAGAACTACGCATATTGTGTACCTGAATGAATGCACCCTATGTCAGAAACAATATGTGGGGTGTTCAACAAGAGAGGCCAGATCACGTATAAGAGAGCATTTGAATAATATTGAGAATAAAAATGAGTGCTCTGATCTGGCATGTCACTTCATTCAGGTGCATAATCAAAATGTAAATAGTTTTAAATGGCAGGTCATAGAGTGGATCAGACCCCTAGTGAGAGGTGGTGATAGAACAAATAGATTGCAATATAGAGAAGCATTTTGGATTTTCCAATTGAGGACCAGAAGACCTTGGGGGTTCAACATTGATGGAGATATTATTAATCTCTGGCAAAGATATTGAAAGTGGTTTTACATATAACTAAATTGGTTATGAACACCTATAAAAGAAACCACTCAGAATTAATATTTTCATTATAGATCTAGATTTGGGTTTACATTTTAAATTCAGCTGCTAGTCGATGTCTTGAATCCATTCCAGTATATCTATGGTGTTTATTATTATTTACTATATATAAACTAAGGCTTTTTTTTAAACATCTATACCCATATAGGCAGTACATTAAACTTCCTGTTAAATAATAACACCAAAGCTTTCTGATATTCTGATATCCATATATATTGATAAGATCAAACATAAAGAATTCAAATATTCCAGGTTTTCCTTTGCTCCCTACTAACAATATAAATACAAATTAAGAGGAGGTTTTTTCTATATAGCTACACATTTGTTCCTAAATTGACTTACGAACATAAACACACACAAGCTAATGAAGCATTGAATGTGTAAAAAGTTTAGTCTTGATTTAGAGGAAATTCTATATGTATATTAATCAGCTTCTTCTATGAGAATATTGTTTATGACAACAGTTAACCATATAAGTTTCTTTGTAAAAAGTATGGTATATATGCAAAGATGTTCTCTTAAGTAAAACTGGTGGTGAGATCTTTAAGAAACAACTCAGCTATTTTTGATTAGTTAATTAGTCTGGGGCTATATTAGCTCAGACTGAGTCCCTAACCAATGCGTCTACCAATGCGTCTATGAGTAAGGCCATATACAGCCGAAACGTGTAAGACAACACCAGCTGAGTTGTTTTGTTTTTAAGTTTTTTATGCTCATGTAAGTCACAATAAAGTATGTATATTTTTTATGTCTAGAGGCTGGCCGGAGTCTTTTTTCACTTTTTTCAATAAACAAGTGCTGTCCAGGGTCTGGACCAAAAATCGGCTGGCTTTTTAGCTTTTTTTTCAAAGAAAGATAGCAAGAGAACAAATAAAAATTGATAATAGGAGTACATTAGAAAATTGCTTAAAATTGCATGCTCTATCTGAATCACAAAAGAAAAAATTTGGGTTCAGTGTCCCTTTAAAAAGAAATAATCCCTTTATTACCCATTCCCCAGTTTTGTATAACCAATATGGTTATATTAATATTCTTTTAATTAATTAATATTCTTTTTACCTCTATGACAGTAACTATATACCATTTTAAAGAACTTTCAAATTTGATTTTATCATGCTTCATTCCCTTGTTTTCCTTTGCTTAAGGAACAACATTGCACTACCGGCAGCTAGCTGAATACATCTAGTTAGCCAAATAGGCAGGCACCAATCATCAGCTAGCTCCCTCTAGTGAAGGATATTTGTCTATTAAATTTTAACAATGGTTACAAAGAGGACAAAGCATAATTGAAAATAGAAGTGATTTTAAAAGTGTCTTAAATTGTCATGCTCTATCTGATTCTTGCAAGTTTAGTTTTGACTTTCCTATCCCTTTAAACTTATTCTGTTATCATTTATACATCTAATTTTTGTATGCTACATTTTTGGTAACACTAAAAAGTTTACTTAAAGGTACAGATACTTTACTGTGAACATATCTTCTAAAAGGGACATGAAACTATTTTTCCTTAATATAAGTAGAGCCCACGGCTTCATTCATTACTGTTGAGAAATACTGAACCTGGCCACCAGGAGAAGACAAATAAACCCCAGCCAAAGGCTTTAATACCTCTCCCACTTCCCCCATCCCTCAGTCATTCTTTGCCTTTCATCACAGGAGGATGGCAGAGAAGTGTCATAGGATTTCGGAGTAGTTCCTTAGGAGGGGTATTTGCCCTTCGATATGGGACTGGAGTTTAGGTAATCTTGTCAGCCTTTCAGTGAGAGCATTGACGAAAGTTAGAGTCTGGAGATGCAGGGAGAGTCTTTCTGTGAACCCATCCAGACTGCCTGCTAACAGCTCCTTAAGCAATCAGTGTTGACGAATTTCACTGCCTGCTCGTTTTTCCTCACTCAAGCCCATGTCAGGAGTGATGCTACAAGACTTTCACACTTGAGACGCTGTGTTTCTGTTCCACAGCATGGATTCTGGTAAGATCGTTTCTACATATGTTGAAAATGCTAGAAGACAGGGTCACAGTGTGGCTCCTTTCATCTTAATAGAATCATGGGTTAATATCTCCTTAAGGGGGACTATTGAACAGTGGGGATTAATCAAATGTGTTGCTTTGATTTTATGCTTCTTTATGTGTAAGATTTATTGTTTATGTGGCTGGAACACACAGGTTTTTACTTTCACTTTGAACACTGTGCAGCTAGTAGCGCTTTTTCTCATAGCAGGGGCGATCCTGCCTTGTGCACGACGTGACCAGTAGTGGTCTCACTTTCATTTCCTCTTTCCTGACTGAGCTGGCTGTCGTGAAAGACGCTTTTTCTCTGTATTGTCTGGGTCTAGGAGGTGGTGAGTGCCCCAGCCATTGGGAGTATAAAGGTGCCGTTTTTTGTGAGAAATAAAAATTTCTCCAACATAGGTGTGTCCGGTCCACGGCGTCATCCTTACTTGTGGGATATTCTCCTCCCCAACAGGAAATGGCAAAGAGCCCAGCAAAGCTGGCCATATAGTCCCTCCTAGGCTCCGACTACCCCAGTCATTCTCTTTACCGTTGCACAGGCAACATCTCCACGGAGATGGCTTAGAGTTTTTTGGTGTTTAAATGTAGTTTTCTTCTGTTATGTGTGATCAGTCCACGGGTCATCATTACTTCTGGGATATAACTCCTCCCCAACAGGAAATGCAAGAGGATTCACCCAGCAGAGCTGCATATAGCTCCTCCCCTCTACGTCACTCCCAGTCATTCTCTTGCATCCAACGACTAGATAGGATGTGTGAGAGGACTATGGTGATTATACTTAGTTTTTATAACTTCAATCAAAAGTTTGTTATTTTACAATAGCACCGGAGCGTGTTATTGCCTCTCTGGCAGAGTTTGAAGAAGAATCTACCAGAGTTTTTACTATGATTTTAACCGGAGTAGTTAAGATCATATTGCTGTTTCTCGGCCATCTGAGGGAGGTAAAAGCTTCAGATCAGGGGACAGCGGGCAGATGAATCTGCATTGAGGTATGTAGCAGTTTTTATTTTCTGAATGGAATTGATGAGAAAATCCTGCCATACCGTTATAATGACATGTATGTATACTCTACACTTCATTATTCTGGGGATGGTACTTCACTGGAATTACTCTGTAAAAAGTACATTAAACCTTTTAATAGGTATTTATTATGTTAAACGTTTTTGCTGGAATGTAGAATCGTTTGCATTTTCTGAGGTACTGAGTGAATAAATGTTTGGGCATTATTTTTCCACTTGGCAGTTGCTTGTTTTAATTGTGACAGTTTCGTTTCTCTCTCACTGCTGTGTGTGAGGGGGAGGGGCCGTTTTTGGCGCTCTTTGCTACGCATCAAAAATTTCCAGTCAGTTACTCTTGTATTTCCTGCATGATCCGGTTCATCTCTAACAGAACTCAGGGGTCTTCAAACTTCTTTGAAGGGAGGTAGATTCTCTCAGCAGAGCTGTGAGACTTATATATTGACTGTGATTAAAAACGTTGCTCTGTAATTTTTACGTTTCAAATTTAATTATTGTTACTTTACTAATGGGAACAAACCTTTGCTAAAAGTTGTGTTGTTTTCAAGGATTGATGCTATAACAGTTTTTCAGTTCATTATTTCAACTGTCATTTAATCGTTTAGTGCTTCTTTGAGGCACAGTACGTTTTTGTTAAATAAGATTGTAACCAAGTTGCAAGTTTATTTGCTAGTGTGTTAAACATGTCTGATTCAGAGGAAGATACCTGTGTCATTTGTTCCAATGCCAAGGTGGAGCCCAATAGAAATTTATGTACTAACTGTATTGATGCTACTTTAAATAAAAGCCAATCTGTACAAATTGAACAAATTTCACCAAACAGCGAGGGGAGAGTTATGCCGACTAACTCGCCTCACGTGTCAGTACCTGCATCTCCCGCCCGGGAGGTGCGTGATATTGTGACGCCTAGTACATCTGGGCGGCCATTACAGATAACATTACAAGATATGGCTACTGTTATGACTGAAGTTTTGGCTAAATTACCAGAACTAAGGGGCAAGCGTGATCACTCTGGGGTGAGAACAGAGTGCGCTGATAATACTAGAGCCATGTCTGATACTGCGTCACAGCTTGCAGAGCATGAGGACGGAGAGCTTCATTCTGTGGGTGACTGTTCTGATCCAAACAGATTGGATTCAGATATTTCAAATTTTAAATTTAAATTGGAGAACCTCCGTGTATTACTAGGGGAGGTTTTAGCGGCTCTTAATGATTGTAACACTGTTGCAATACCAGAGAAATTGTGTAGGTTGGATAAATACTTTGCGGTACCGGCGAGTACTGACGTTTTTCCTATACCTAAGAGACTAACTGAAATTGTTACTAAGGAGTGGGATAGACCCGGTGTGCCGTTCTCACCCCCTCCAATATTTAGAAAGATGTTTCCAATAGACGCCACCACACGGGACTTATGGCAAACGGTCCCTAAGGTGGAGGGAGCAGTTTCTACTTTAGCTAAGCGTACCACTATCCCGGTGGAGGATAGCTGTGCTTTTTCAGATCCAATGGATAAAAAATTAGAGGGTTACCTTAAGAAAATGTTTGTTCAACAAGGTTTTATATTGCAACCCCTTGCATGCATCGCGCCGATTACGGCTGCGGCAGCATTTTGGATGGAGTCTCTGGAAGAGAACCTTAGTTCAGCTACGCTGGACGACATTACGGACAGGCTTAGAGTCCTTAAACTAGCTAATTCATTCATTTCGGAGGCCGTAGTACATTTAACCAAACTTACGGCTAAGAACTCAGGATTCGCCATTCAGGCACGTAGGGCGCTGTGGCTAAAATCCTGGTCAGCTGATGTAACTTCTAAGTCCAAATTACTTAATATACCTTTCAAAGGGCAAACTTTATTTGGGCCCGGTTTGAAAGAAATTATCGCTGACATTACAGGAGGTAAGGGCCACGCCCTGCCTCAAGACAAAGCCAAAGCTAAGGCTAGACAGTCTAATTTTCGTCCCTTTCGGAATTTCAAAGCTGGAGCAGCACCAACTTCCACTGCACCAAAACAGGAAGGAGCCGTTGCTCGTTACAGACAAGGCTGGAAACCTAACCAGTCCTGGAACAAGGGCAAGCAGGCCAGGAAACCTGCTGCTGCCCCTAAGACAGCATGAATCGAGGGCCCCCGATCCGGGACCGGATCTAGTGGGGGGCAGACTCTCTCTCTTCGCCCAGGCTTGGGCAAGAGATGTTCAGGATCCCTGGGCGCTAGAGATCATATCTCAGGGATACCTTCTAGACTTCAAATTCTCTCCCCCAAGAGGGAGATTTCATCTGTCAAGGTTGTCAACAAACCAGATAAAGAAAGAAGCGTTTCTACGCTGTGTACAAGATCTGTTTTTAATGGGAGTGATCCATCCGGTTCCGCGGTCGGAACAAGGACAAGGGTTTTACTCAAACCTGTTTGTGGTTCCCAAAAAAGAGGGAACTTTCAGGCCAATCTTGGATTTAAAGATCCTAAACAAATTCCTAAGAGTTCCATCGTTCAAAATGGAAACTATTCGGACAATCTTACCCATGATCCAAAAGGGTCAGTACATGACCACAGTGGATTTAAAGGATGCTTACCTTCACATACCGATTCACAAAGATCATTACCGGTATCTAAGGTTTGCCTTCTTAGACAGGCATTACCAGTTTGTAGCTCTTCCATTCGGATTGGCTACGGCTCCAAGAATCTTCACAAAGGTTCTGGGTGCCCTTCTGGCGGTACTAAGACCGCGAGGAATTTCGGTAGCTCCGTACCTAGACGACATTCTGATACAAGCTTCAAGCTTTCAAACTGCCAAGTCTCATACAGAGTTAGTTCTGGCATTTCTAAGGTCGCATGGATGGAAAGTGAACGAAAAGAAGAGTTCTCTTTTCCTCTCACAAGAGTTCCATTCTTGGGGACTCTTATAGATTCTGTAGAAATGAAGATTTATCTGACAGAAGACAGATTAACAAAGCTTCTAAATGCATGCCGTGTCCTTCATTCCATTCAACTCCCGTCAGTAGCTCAATGCATGGAGGTGATCGGCTTAATGGTAGCAGCAATGGACATAGTACCCTTTGCACGTCTACATCTCAGACCGCTGCAATTGTGCATGCTGAGTCAGTGGAATGGGGATTACTCAGACTTGTCCCCTACTCTGAATCTGGATCAAGAGACCAGAAACTCTCTTCTATGGTGGCTTTCTCGGCCACATCTGTCCAGGGGGATGCCATTCAGCAGGCCGGACTGGACAATTGTAACAACAGACGCCAGCCTACTAGGTTGGGGCGCTGTCTGGAATTCTCTGAAGGCTCAGGGACAATGGAATCAGGAGGAAAGTCTCCTACCAATAAACATTCTGGAATTGAGAGCAGTTCTCAATGCCCTTCTGGCTTGGCCCCAGTTAAAAACTCGGGGGTTCATCAGGTTTCAGTCGGACAACATCAGGACTGTAGCTTACATCAACCATCAAGGAGGGACAAGAAGCTCCCTAGCAATGATGGAAGTATCAAAGATAATTCGCTGGGCAGAGTCTCACTCTTGCCACCTGTCAGCAATCCACATCCCGGGAGTGGAGAACTGGGAGGCGGATTTCTTGAGTCGCCAGACTTTTCATCCGGGGGAGTGGGAACTTCATCCGGAGGTCTTTGCCCAAATACTTCGACGTTGGGGCAAACCAGAGATAGATCTCATGGCGTCTCGCCAGAACGCCAAACTTCCTCGCTACGGGTCCAGATCCAGGGATCCGGGAGCGGTTCTGATAGATGCTTTGACAGCACCTTGGAACTTCGGGATGGCTTATGTGTTTCCACCCTTCCCGCTGCTTCCTCGATTGATTGCCAAGATCAAACAGGAGAGAGCATCAGTGATTCTAATAGCGCCTGCATGGCCACGCAGGACTTGGTATGCAGATCTAGTGGACATGTCATCCTGTCCGCCTTGGTCTCTACCTCTAAGACAGGACCTTCTGATACAGGGTCCATTCAAACATCAAAATCTAACTTCTCTGAAGCTGACTGCTTGGAAATTGAACGCTTGATTTTATCAAAACGTGGTTTTTCTGAGTCGGTTATTGATACCCTGATACAGGCTAGGAAGCCTGTTACCAGAAGGATTTACCATAAGATATGGCGTAAATACCTATACTGGTGCGAATCCAAAGGTTACTCCTGGAGTAAGGTTAGGATTCCTAGGATATTGTCCTTTCTACAAGAAGGTTTAGAAAAGGGTTTATCGGCTAGTTCATTAAAGGGACAGATCTCAGCTCTGTCCATCTTGTTGCACAGGCGTCTGTCAGAAAATCCAGACGTCCAGGCCTTTTGTCAGGCTTTAGCTAGAATCAAGCCTGTGTTTAAAACTGTTGCTCCGCCATGGAGTTTAAACCTTGTTCTTAACGTTCTACAAGGAGTTCCGTTTGAACCCCTTCATTCCATTGATATAAAGTTGTTATCTTGGAAAGTGTTATTTTTAATGGCTATTTCTTCGGCTCGGAGAGTCTCTGAGTTATCAGCTTTACATTGTGATTCTCCTTATTTGATTTTTCATTCAGATAAGGTAGTTCTGCGTACTAAACCTGGGTTCTTACCTAAGGTAGTCACTAACAGGAACATCAATCAAGAGATCGTGGTTCCTTCCTTGTGCCCGAATCCTTCTTCAAAGAAGGAACGTCTTCTACACAATCTGGATGTAGTTCGTGCCCTCAAGTTCTACTTGCAGGCAACTAAGGATTTTCGACAAACGTCTTCCCTGTTTGTCGTGTACTCTGGTCAGAGGAGAGGTCATAAGGCTTCGGCTACCTCTCTCTCCTTCTGGCTTCGTAGCATAATTCGTTTAGCCTATGAGACTGCTGGACAGCAGCCTCCTGAAAGAATTACAGCTCATTCTACTAGAGCTGTGGCTTCCACTTGGGCCTTTAAGAATGAGGCCTCTGTTGAACAGATTTGCAAGGCTGCAACTTGGTCTTCGCTTCATACTTTTTCCAAATTTTACAAATTTGACACTTTTGCTTCTTCGGAGGCTATTTTTGGGAGAAAGGTTCTTCAGGCAGTGGTTCCTTCTGTATAATGAGCCTGCCTATCCCTCCCGTCATCCGTGTACTTTTGCTTTGGTATTGGTATCCCAGAAGTAATGATGACCCGTGGACTGATCACACATAACAGAAGAAAACATAATTTATGCTTACCTGATAAATTCCTTTCTTCTGTTGTGTGATCAGTCCACGGCCCGCCCTGTTTTTTAAGGCAGGTAAATATTTTTTAAATTATACTCCAGTCACCACTTCACCCTTGGTTTCTCCTTTCTCGTTGATTCTTGGTCGAATGACTGGGAGTGACGTAGAGGGGAGGAGCTATATGCAGCTCTGCTGGGTGAATCCTCTTGCATTTCCTGTTGGGGAGGAGTTATATCCCAGAAGTAATGATGACCCGTGGACTGATCACACAACAGAAGAAAGGAATTTATCAGGTAAGCATAAATTATGTTTTTGTTCTTCAATCAAGAGTTTGTTATTTTAAAATAGTGCTGGTATGTACTATTTACTCTGGAACAGAAAAGAGATGAAGATTTCTGTTTGTAAGAGGAAGATGATTTTAGCAGCCGTTACTAAAATCGATGGCTGTTTCCACACAGGACTGTTGAGATGAAGTAACTTCAGTTGGGGGAAACAGTGGGCAGACTTTGCTGCTTGAGGTATGACACATTTCTAACAAGACTTGGTAATGCTGGAAGCTGTCATTTTCCCTATGGGAACCGGTAAGCCATTTTCTTAGTTTAAGTAAAAGAATAAAGGGCTTCATTAGGGCTTAAAAAACTGGTAGACATTTTTCTGGGCTAAAACGATTACTTTACTAAGTATATTTGGCAGATTATTACTTTTAATAGTTGTTAAATCTTGGGGATTGTGTTAATAAAAACAGCAGGCACTGTATTGGACACCTTTTTCACTGGGGGCCTTTTCTAGTCATAGACAGAGCCTCATTTTCGCGCCTCTAATGCGCAGTTGTTTTTGGAAAGCATGGCATGCAGATGCATGTGTGAGGAGCTAAGAACCACTGAAAAAGCTTATAGAAGGCATCATTTGGTATCGTATTCCCCTCTGGGCTTGGTTGGGTCTCAGCAAAGCAGATACCTGGGACTGTATAGGGGTTAAATGTAAAAACGGCTCCGGTTCCGTTATTTTAAGGGTTAAAGCTTTCAAATTTGGTGTGCAATACTTTTAAGGCTTTAAGTTACTGTGGTGAAATTTTGGTGAATTTTGAACAATTCCTTCATACTTTTTCACATATTCAGTAATAAAGTGTGTTCAGTTTAAAATTTAAAGGGACAGTAACGGTTTTATTGTAAAACGTTTTTTGTGCTTTGTTGACAAGTTTAAGCCTGTTTAACATGTCTGAACCATCAGATAACGATGTTCTATATGTATGAAAGCCAATGTGTCTCCCCTTTTAAATATATGTGATATATTTGTGTCATAATGTCCAAACAAAGTAGGGATTATAATGCCATAGATATATTGCCCAAGATGATTCCTCTAATGAGGGGAGTAAGCATGGTACTGCATCATCCCCTTCTGTGTCTACACCAGTTTTGCCCACACAAGAGGCCCCTAGTACATCTAGTGCGCCAATACTTATTACCATACAACACTTAATGGCTGTAATGGATAATTCTATTGCATGCATTTTTTCCAAAATGCCTACTTATCAGAGAAAGCGTGATTGCTCTGTTTTAAACACTGAAGAGCAAGAGGACGCTGATGATATCTGTTCTGACATACCCTCACACCTATCTGAAGGGGCCAGAAGGGAGGTTTTGTCTGAGGGAGAAATTTCAGGGAAAATTTCTCAACAAGCAGAACCTGATATTGTAACTTTTAAATTTTAATTAGAACATCTCCACGCACTACTTAAGGAGGTGTTATCTACTCTGGATGATTGTGACAATTTGGTCATTCCAGAGAAATTAGGTAAGATGGACAAGTTCCTAGAGGTTCCGGTGCCCCCCAATGTTTTTCCTATACCCAAGCGGGTGGCGGACATAGTAAATAAGGAGTGGGAAAGGCCCGGCATACCTTTTGTCCTCCCCCTATATTTAAGAAATTATTTCCTATAGTCGACCCCAGAAAGGACTTATGGCATACAGTCCCCAAGGTCGAGGGGGCGGTTTCTACTCTAAACAAACGCACTTCTATTCCTATAGAAGATAGTTGTGCTTTCAAGATCCTATGGATTTAAGGTTAGAGGGTTTGCTTAAAAAGATGTTTGTTCAGCAAGGTTACCTTCTACTACCAATTTCATGCATTGTTCCTGTCACTACAGCTGCGTGTTTCTGGTTCGAAGAACTAGAAAAGTCGCTCAATAAAGAATCTTCGTACGAGGAGGTTTTAGACAGAGTTTAAGCTTTTAAATTGGCTAACTCTTTTATTTTAGATGCCGCTTTGCAATTAGCTAGATTAGCGGCGAATAATTCAGGGTTTGCTATCGTGGCGCGCAGAGCGCTTTTGCTTAACATCCCTTTCAAGGGTAAAACACTGTTTGGCCCTGACTTGAAAGAGATTATTTCAGACATCACTGGGGGAAAGGGCCACGCCCTTCCTCTGGATAGGTCTTTTAAGGCTACAAATAAACCAAATTTTCGTCCCTTTCGCAGAAACGGACCAGCCTCAAATTCTACACCCTCTAAGCAAGAGGGTAATACTTCTCAAACCAAGCCAGCCTGGAGGCCGATGCAAGGCTGGAACAAGGGTAAGCAGGCCAAGTCACCTGCCACTGCTACCAAAACAGCATGAAGTGTTGGCCCCCGATCTGGGACCGGATCTGGTGGGGGGCAGACTTTCTCTCTTTGCTCAGGCTTGGGCAAGAGAAGTTCAGGATCCTTGGGCGCTAGAAATAGTTTCTCAAGGTTATCTCCTGGAATTCAGGGAACTACCCCCAAGGGGAAGGTTCCACAGGTCTCAATTATCTTCGAACAGGCATTCTTACACTGTGTAGAAGACCTGTTAAGCATGGGAATGATTCATCCTGTTCCATTAGGAGAACAAGGGATGGGTTTTTACTCCAACCTGTTCATAATTCCCAAAAAAGAGGGAACATTCAGACCAATTTTAGATCTCAAGATTCTAAACAAGTTTCTAAGGATTTCATCGTTCAAAATGGAAACCATTCGAACGATCCTTCCTACCATCCAGGAAGGTCAATTCATGACCACGGTGGACTTAAAGGATGCGTACCTACGTATTCCTATCCACAAGGAACATTTTCGGTTCCTAAGGTTCGCCTTTCTGGACAAACATTACCAGTTTGTGGCACTTCCATTCGGATTAGCCACTGCTCCAAGGATTTTCACAAAGGTACTAGGGTCCCTTCTAGCGATGCTAAGACCAAGGGGCATTGCAGTAGTACCTTACTTGGACGACATCCTGATTCAAGTGTCGTCTCTGTCAAAAGCAAGGGCTCATACGGACATTGTCCTAGCCTTTCTCAGATCTCACAGGTGGAAAGTGGACATAGAAAAAAGTTCTCTGTCCCCGTCAACAAGAGTTCCCTTCTCGGGAACAATAATAGTTTCCTTAGAAACTAAGGTTTTTCTGACAGAGGCCAGAAAATCAAAACTTCTAAGCTCTTGTCAGGTACTTCATTCTGTTCTTCTTCCTTCCATAGCGCAGTGCATGGAAGTAATAGGTTTGATGGTTGCGGCAAGGGACATAGTTCCTTTTGCACGAATTCATCTAAGACCATTACACCTGTGCATGCTCAGATAGTGGAATGGGGATTATACAGACTTGTCTCCGACGATACAAGTAGATCAAATAACCAGAGATTCACTCTGTTGGTGGCTGACCCTGGACAACCTGTCACAGGGAATGAGCTTCCGCAGACCTGGGTAGGTCATTGTCACGACCGACGCCAGTCTGGTGGGCTGGGGCGCGGTCTGGGAACCCCTGAAAGCTCAGGGTCTATGGTCTCGGGAAGAATCTCTTCTCCCGATAAACATTCTGGAACTGAGAGCGATATTCAATGCTCTCAAGGCTTGGCCTTGACTAGCAAAGGCCAAATTCATAAGGTTTCAATCAGACATCATGACGACTGTTACATATATCAACCATCAGGGGGAAACAAGGAGTTCCCTGGCGATGGAGGAGCATCCGGGGGAGTGGGAACTCCATCTGGAAATCTTTGCCCAAATAACTCAATTATGGGGCATTCCAGACATGGTTCTGATGGCCTCTCGTCAGAACTTCAAGGTCCCTTGTTACGGGTCCAAATCCAGGGATCCCAAGGTGACTCTATTGGATACAATAGTAGCACCTTGGATCTTCAACCTAGATTATGTATTCCCACCGTTTCCTCTCATTCCCAGGCTGGTAGCCAGGATCAATCTGGAGAGGGCTTCGGTGATCTTGATAGTTCCTGTGTGGCCACGCAGGACTTGGTATGCAGACCTGGTGAATGTGTCATCGGCTCCACCATGGAAGCTACCTTTGAGACAGGACCTTCTTATTCAGGGTCCATTCGAACATCCGAATCTGGTTTTCCTCCAACTGACTGCTTGGAGTTTGAACGCTTGATTTTATCAAAGCGTGGGTTTTCAGATTCTGTAATAGATACTCTTATTCAGGCTAGAAAGCCTGTAACTAGAAAAATTTACCATAATATATGGAAAAAATATATCTGTTGGTGTGAATCTAAAGGATTCCCATGGAACAAGATAAAAATTCCTAAGATTCTTTCCTTTCTACAAGAAGGTTTGGAGAAAGGATTTTCTGCAAGTTCTCTGAAGGGACAGATCTCTGCTTTATCTGTTTTACTTCACAAAAGGCTGGCAGCTGTGCCAGACGTTTAAGCGTTTGTTCAGGCTCTGGTTAGAATCAAGCCTGTTTACAGACCTTTGACTCTTCCCTGGAGTCTTAATCTAGTTCTTTCAGTTCTTCAAGGGGTTCCGTTTGAACCCTTACATTCCGTAGATATTAAGTTATTATCTTGGAAAGTTTTGTTTTAGGTTGCAATTTCTTCCGCTAGAAGAGTTTCTGAGTTATCTGCTCTGCAGTGTTCTCCGCCCTATCTGGTCCATGCAGATAAGGTGGTTTTACGTACTGAGCCTGGTTTTCTTCCGAAGGTTGTTTCCAACAAAAATATTAACCAGGAGATAGTTGTACCTTCTTTGTGTCCGAATCCAGTTTCATAGAAGGAACGTTTGTTACACAATTTGGACGTTGTCCGTGCTCTAAATTTCTATTTAGAGGCTACTGAAGATTTTAGACAAACATCTTCTTTGTTTGTTGTTTATTCTGGTTAAAGGAGAGGTAAAAAAGCAACTTCTACCTCTCTTTCCTTTTGGTTTAAAAGCATCATCAGATTGGCTTTTGAGACTGCCGGACGGCAGCCTCCTGAAAGTATCACAGCTCACTCCACTAGGGCTGTGGCTTCCACATGGGCCTTCAAGAATGAGGTTCCTGTTGACCAAATTTTTTTTAAATTATATACTTTTGCTTCTTCGGAGGCTATTTTTGGGAGAAAGGTTTTGCAAGCCATGGTGCCTTCCGTTTGGGTGACCTGATTTGCTCCCTCCCTTAATCCGTGTCCTAAAGCTTTGGTATTGGTTCCCACAAGTAAGGATGACGCCGTGGACCGGACACACCTATGTTGGAGAAAACAGAATTTATGCTTACCTTATAAATTAATTTCTCCAACGGTGTGTCCGGTCCACGGCCCGCCCTGGTTTTTTAATCAGGTCTGATGAATTATTTTCTCTAACTACAGTCACCACGTTACCATATGGTTTCTCCTATATATATTTCCTCCTGTCCGTCGGTCGAATGACTGGGGTAGGCGGAGCCTAGGAGGGACTATATGGCCAGCTTTGCTGGGCTCTTTGCCATTTCCTGTTGGGGAGGAGAATATCCCACAAGTAAGGATGACGCCGTGGACCGGACACACCGTTGGAGAAAGTAATTTATCAGGTAAGCATAAATTCTGTTTTCGTTTTTTTTTCTGTATCCTACTGTCATTAGCTTAAGCTATGGAGGATCCTCCATCTGGAGGGAGACTTTTACCATCAGATTTTACAGCGCAGTTAAAGACGGCGGTATCTGAGGCCCTTAGTGCTTTAACTCGCCCCGCCAAGCGCAGGCAAAAGGTTAAACATGGCTCTCCTGCCTAGGGGTCATCAAGTAATTTATTGGATTTATCTGTTTTTCAAGTATCAGAGGATGAGTCGCACTCTGAGGCTTCAGAGGGTGAACTTTCTTGGTCGGAGTGTGCTACCTCTAAGCCTCCTGCTGCGGAGGAACCAGCCTTTAGATTTAAGATTGAGCACTTAAAGGGACAGTCAAGTCCAAAAAAAACTTTCATTTTTCAAATAGGGCATGTCATTTTAAACAACTTTCCAATTTACTTTTATCAACAATTTTGCTTTGTTCTCTTGGTTTTCTAGTTGAAATCTAAACCTAGGAAGGCTCATATGATAATTTCTAAGCCCTTGAAGGCCGCCTCTATTTTATTTACTTTTCACAGCAGGGGAGAGCAAGCTCAGTTAGACCATATAGATAGCATTGTGATCACGCCCGTGGCTAGTGGCAGACACTGCACTAATTGGCTAAAATGCAAGTCAATAGATAATAACTAAAAGTCAAGTGTATTAATATAACAGTGTTGGCTTTGCAAAACTGGGGAATGGGTAATAAAGGGATTATCTATCTTTTTAAACAACAAAAATTCTGGTGTTGACTGTCCCTTTAAGTTTTCTTCTAAAGGAGGTCCTGTCTACATTAGAGGTTCCAGAGGCCAAGCTGCCTGATGAACCTTTGATTCCTAAATTAGACAGAGTTTACGAGGACAGGGTAGTGCCGTTAACTTTTCCTGTTCCTGTAAAAATGGCGAACATTATTAAAAATGAGTGAGATAGAATTGGATCTTCCTTCTCCCCTTTTTCTTCCTTTAAGAAATTATTCCCGGTCCCGGACTCTCAATTAGAGTTGTGGGGTTCTGTCCCTAAGGTGGATGGCTCTATCTCCATGCTGGCCAAACGTACTACTATTACACTTGAGGATCGCTTGTCGTTCAGAGAGCCAATGGATAAGAAGATGGAAACTTTTCTAAGAAAAATGTTTCAACATACAGGATATTTGTTTCAACCGGCAGCGGCTGTTGCCTCGGTTGCTGGAGCTGCGGCCTACTGGCGCGACTCCTTATCGGAATTGATCGAGGTGGAAGGTCCCCTCGGCGTTATCCAGGAAAGAATTAAAGCCTTGAGAATTGCTAATTCTTTTATCTGCGGATTATTCGCCTAAATGCTAAGGATTCTAGTTTTTCAGTTCAGATCCATCGGGCGCTCTGACTGAAGTCCTCGTCTGCGAATATGACTACGAAGTCTAGACTTCTTTCCCTTCCTTTTAAGGGAAATCTTTTATTTGGTCCAGGCCTGGACTCCATTATCTCCACGGTTACAGGGGGTAAGGGTGCCTTCCTACCGCAGGATAAATAGAACAAGTCTAAGGGACAGAGTTCTAATTTTCGTTCCTTTCGTTCTGAGAAATCCCAACAACAATAGTCCTCCTCTAAGCCCGAGCAAGCCAAGAGTACTTTCAAGCCGGCTCAACCCTGGAATAAATCCAAGCAGAGCAAGAAGCCCGCCGAGACCAAATCGGCATGAAGGGGCAGCCCCTGATTAGGCGCTGGATCGTGTAGGGGGCAGACTGTCACCGTTTTCAGATGCTTGGTTCAGGGACGTGCAGGATCCATGGGTCCTGAAGGTCATAGCTCAGGGATACAAGATAGGTTTCAAATCTCATCCACCCAATGGCAGATTTCTCCTCTTAAGCCTGTCTTCCAAGCCAGAAAAGAGGAACACCTTTCTGGGGTGCGTGCGGGATCTGTCCTCCTTAGGGGTCATTGTCCCTGTTCCTATCACAGAAAGATGTTTGGGATACTATTCAAACCTGTTCGTGGTTCCAAAGAAAGAGGGAACTTTCTGCCCGATTCTGAACCTGGAGTTCTTCTGCAAAACCATCCCGACTCATATTAACAGCTCCTGGGCAATCGGCGTTGACGAGTTGCGCTGCCTGCCTTTATTCGCTCAAGTCCATGTCAGAAGCAAAGCTACTATCTGTCACATTTGAAGGGCAGTGTTCCTGTTCCACGGCGTAGATTCCGGTAAGATAGTTTCATTTTATTTCGATATGTGAATGTAATGTTAACAAAAGAAGCCAGGGCCCCAGTGGGACTCCTTTATCTTAAATGTTATCTAGGGTTAATATCTCCTGAGGGGTGTTATTGAACAGGGGGGACTTTAATCATGTTTGTTATGTGTTTTATCTGTAGTGATACTTGGGCTCATGGCTATTCGGACATAACGGCCTTATATCATCAGATTGCACGGTCCTAGGACTGGAGTGTTTTTTTTTTTTTTGGCTTACATGATGCACCTCGTGACCGGGTGTGGTCCCGTTATATTCCATTTCCGCACCTTGACCGAGTGGCGACGGAGGGAGTCTGTTCTTCAGTTGTCTGGTTCTCAGGAGGTGGTATGTGCTCCAGCCATTGGAGGGTGTAAGGTGCCTTTAGTGTTTGTCCATAATTACAATCTCCAAGTTGTGGAGGATTCTTATTTTTTCTGAGAATGTTTTGTGATGAATATGAAATGGTCCGGGTTATCCATGCCCATCAGTTATGTGCCAATTGCCGTTCTCTTCCTCCGAATCAGGGAATTTAGAGTGTGCTGAGCTATCCACCCCGGAGGATTCCATGTCCTACGAGGCGCGTGCCCCAGAACCTTCCTTTGCTACGCAAGCAGGTGTCCCTAGGGCCATTACTCCTCCAGAAGGCGGCTTGTTTCCTCCAGAGGTTACGGCACGATTCCACATGGCCATATCTATGGCGTTGGCACATTTATGTCTCCCTAGAGAGGTATTTTTAAGATACTGTCCGTGTTCTGTTAACCCGGGTCCGTTGGGCATGGGATCACCTGAGTCAGTTAGACCTTCTGGGGAAGCGATGGCCTCTGAGGCTTCAGGGGCACTACCCTCGGGGCTGGGATATTCATTGACCCAGCGGGGGATCATTTTGCGTTCTGTTATAGGCTGGCACGTATGCGTGTTCTACTAAGGCATGTTTTGGCGGTGCTGGAGGATTCTAGTCCTACTGGGCCAAGGGATCCTTGGCCTTCTGTGCCAGACGGCAAACTGGGTTAGACGTGTAGGGATGAAGACAATCTCTTTGACGTCTCTGTTTTTTCTTTTTTTTAAGTATCTGTTCCAGTTCTGAGCTTGGAAGGATGGGGCCTCTAATCGGCGGGTCCAGTTGGCGGGCCATTTTCCTTGTGCTTTCACGTTCGGGTGCTGCCTTTCTTTTATTTGAATCCGGTAAGGATATATTTGATTTGTTTTATGAAGCTCATGTCTGTTATAATTGTCTGTTGTGGGAACATTTCTTCTTTGGAACTGATACTTGCGATTTTGTTGTCACGTGTGCACTTTCTTGGAAGCTGCGCGTTTCTATATGATTATAGTTTGTTATCGATCCCTTTGGGGCTTCATTTTTTTCTTGGACTTTGGACTGTTGAGGGGAGTTCCTTGTACCAGGCAGGTACTGGTTGGGCGCTAGCTGCTGTTCATTATGGTTAATGTCGCCCACGTGTTGCCGGTGTACTGGTTATCTTGTTGAGTGTTGAGTTCACTTCGATGGAGTGTTCGTGTTAATTTTATTTTATCCAATTATTTGTGGGGGTGTTTTCTTATACATCTACTTGCTCCTTGTCTTCGGTAAACGGAGTCGGAGGGTTTGTTCCTCTACCGTTTTTCTTAGGTTGTGGTCCGGGTGCGGCCCTGTCTACGTCCCCTCGTAGGTTCTGGAGGTCCTTGGCCTCGGAACCAGTGTTTTCCCATTCTCAAGGGTTTGGAGGTCTGAATGACCGCTGGACAGCCCGTGTACCAGTTTGGATGACCTTTTTTCGTTCTATCTTGGTATCTTACAGGTGTACGTTTTCCTGTGGTAGTCTCGGGTACCTATTGAGGTTACTGAGACTGCTTGTTTCCCTTTTAGGGTGGTCCGGTCATCGATAAGTTTGTAGGTGCGAATATGTCCGTCTTCCCTTGTTTCTGAGTATTGCACGCTCTCAGAAAAGGGAGCGCAGGGGTTGAGTTTTTCCCCCGGCAACCGCCCCTGGTTTGCTCCACAGAGGAGTTGTGGAGTTTTCTATGGTCTTCTTTGTGTGGTACAGGGATTTCCGGCAGGGTGATCCTGTGAGGATTTTGGCTCTCTGTCTAAGGGGCTTGATCAGCCTGCCGGGTTGCCTATAGGGTTGACCGTTGCCCACATGGCTAAGGTTGCAAATTTGAATCCAGTTTTATTGGGTGTTCATTATATGGAGCCCTGTCCCTGGTGACTTTTGGGGTCCCTGGAGAGTTTGAATCCAGCTGCAGCTAATTGTCTCTTCACTTTGTATTATAACTTGCAATAAAGGATAATTTTTCTTGGAGTATTGCACTTGAGCAGAGGGTCCAGGGTTCAGCTCCACCTATGGGTGTGGGTTGCCATCTTTTAGACCTGCCTAGATATTTATCTGTGCTCTTGGTCTGAGTTTCTTGTGAATGCACTATCTAGAGTGCTCTCTCCATATGAGGTAACCTGGGGTTTCCTCAGGTCATACGGCCTTCCCCGGTTTCCGGGGGGTCTGGCTTAGGGCCATGTCTCTTGACTGAGATTTTGGGTCCTGATCGTTAGATTTGGTCCTGGGCGGCTCAGTTTCTAAAATTTAGGGTTTAGAATGTCCGCTTGTCCCTTCAGGGGAGCTTTGGTTCTTACCTGAAGGTTAGTTTGATGCTTTTCAGAGGTATCTTTCAGTTGTCGCCAGTGGCTACTATTGCATTTGAGTTGAGGTTGTTTGTTTCAACTGAACTTAATGGTCGTTGAGTTATTGCTCAATGATGTTGCTTACAGTTTCTCTTTAAGCCTCTTCGCCTGTCTTTTGGCCTTTTGGGGAGGATTTTGGAATTCTTACGGTTTCCATGGAAACCCTGTGAGTCCGATCTTTGCGTTCGAGGATTTTTCTTCATCCCTGGTGTGCTAGAGGCTATGGAGGCTGGCTCTGGTACTAGGGTATCGTTATGGCTCAATGCCCTATCTCCCTTTTTTGGGAATGCTACTTCTTTAGGGAAGGGCAATGTGCAAGGGTTCTGGATCCGTGCACGACGTATCCTTTATGGGCCACCTATAGTAACTGGATGGTTCGCTTAGCTGCATAGTAAGCGGAAAGTTTGCAGTTTGCAACCAACTGCAGCTGTTTCATCTGGAATATGTGCTCGTATGCCGTTTGGCAGTCGTGGTAGCATGCCGGATGCTAGTAATTGGTCAGGGGTTCGTTTCTCGTAGGCCCACCGTTCTCTCTTGAGACGGATGTGTCAGCCCTTTTTATTGTGGCTGGGTCTTTCTCGGTGTGGGGTCTGACCATATTCTTCTGTTAGCCCTGTTATCCTCCCTGGTAGGAGGTTCTCGGGTGTTCCTTCCTCCACTGGTTGCAATGTTCTGCTGGTGTTGGATGCCCTTTTGGGGTCCGGATTCGTCCTATACGGTAGTTGTCATTGAGGTCTGGCACTCCCTTTGGGATGGGGTCCCATGATGGCTTAGGGTCAGTTTTGCTGCCCTGGAGCTCGCGAGTCTGTCGGTTGTGATTCTATGTTTCACAGAGAGACCCTTTTTTCTGCTGGGACAGTTGGCTCCTTCATCTTGTCGGTGGTCTCCGGGTTGCCTTGGTTCTGATATGGGTTTCTTACCAGTATGTGACTAGTTTTAGCAGTTGTATCTGCTGGACTAGGGTTCTGGGGAGCTTGTGGCTCCTTGGCACACCACCAGTCATATGGTGTTGTGTCAGAGGATCTGAGGGTGGATTTTGTTCTTCCTTGTGATCGCTCTCTCATTGGTTGGGAGTGTCACTCTTGGATAGGCTCTTTGTCTTTCTAGAGAGTTCTTCTCCTGGGTGGTTGTCTTGTAACAACCTTAGTTTCACTTGTCTTGGGGTTTGCTTCCCTAGTCTGATGGTCCTTTGAATCTCCTTTGGGTGCTCATTTCTCTCCTTCGGGGGTAGGTGGAGGTACTTCCTTCGGGTAGTTCGTGCGTTGGGAGCCTGCAGGACTTGGCTCCTTGGAGGCATTGTGCTCAGTGGAATCTAAGGATTTTGAGTGGTCTCCAGCACGGCTTTGCAGGTTAACTGATGGGCAATTACCTTGTTTCTTTTTAGACTGTTTTTTATGGGTAATACCAGGCTGTGGTGCCTTTCGAAGAGACTGCTTTCTTTACCCGCCCTTTGTTTGCATTCAGTGTCCTCTATAGCTTGGGTATTGTATCCCAAAAGTAATGAATGCAGCTGTGGACTCCCGTTTAAGAAGAAAAACTTAAATTAAGCTTACCTGATAATTTTCTTTTCTTCTGACGGGAAGAGTCCACAGCTCCCCGCCTGTGTTTTTCACCCTGATATTTCTCCTACTGTTCCTTGTTCCCTTGGCAGAATGGAAGTGGGGGAGTTATTTAAGCCTTTGGCTGGGGTGTCTTTGCCTCCTCCTGGTGGCCAGGTTCTGAATTCCCAAAAGTAATGAATGCAGCTGTGGACTCTCTTCGTCCAAAAGAAAAGAAAATGATCAGGTAAGCATAATTTAAGTTTTTGTTCATCAAAATCTAGATTCTCTGAGGCTGACTGCGTGGAGATTGAACGCTTAGTCCTAGCCAAGAGAGGTTTTTCTGAGAGAGTTATTGATACACTCATTCAAGCTCGTAAGCCGGTTATTCATTGCATCTATCATAAGGTGTGGAGAACCTATTTATTCTGGTGTGAAGAGTGTGGATTCCCCTGGCATAAAGTTAAGGTTGCCAGGATCCTATTTTTCCCCAGGATGAACTGGAGAAGGGTCTTTCTGCCAATTCCATGAGGGGACAGATTTCCTGCACAAGAGGCTCTTGGAACTTCCATATGTATAGTCCTTTGTTAAGGCTCTGATTAGAATCAGACCTGTGTTCAGATCTAAGGCTCCTCCTTGGAGTGTGAATCTTGTTCTTAAGGTTTTGCAACGTTCTCCGTTTGAGCCTATGCATGATATTGACATTGAGTTGTTGTCCTGGAAGGTTTTTTCTACTGGCTATTGCTTCTGCTCGCAGAGTTTCTGAGATTTCCGCTTTGTTGCCTATTCTGGGAAGCGTAAGGGTCAGAAGGTCTCCTCAACTTCCTTATCCTTTTGGTTAAGGAGTGTTATCCGCTTAGCTTATGAGACAGCGGGACTTCGACAATCCTCAGAGAATTACGGCTCATTCTACTAGAGCAGTGGCTTCCTCTCTGGCATTTAAAGGGATACTGAACCCAAATGTTTTCTTTCATGATTCAGACAGAGCGTGCAATTTTAAGCAACTTTCTAATTTATTCCTATTATCAATGTTTCTTTGTTCTCTTGCTATCTTTATTTAAAAAAGAAAGTCCAGAACGCTGGACAGCACTTGTTTATTGGTGGATGCATTTATCCACCAATCAGCAAGAACAACTCGGGTTGTTCACCAAAAATGGGCCGGCACCTAAACTTAAATTCTTGCTTTTCAAATAAAGGTACCAAGATAATGAAGAACATTTGCTAATAGAAGTAAATTAGAAAGTTGCTTAAAATTGCATGCTCTATCTGAATCACAAAAGAAAAAAATTGGGTTAAGTGTAAGTAACTTTTTCTTAATTTTACAAGTTTGATGATTTTTGCTTCAGCTGAAGCAGCCTACGGGAGAGGTTTTGCAGGCTGTGGTGCCCTCAGATTAGGATCCACCGATCTTTTGGTCCCTCCTGTTTTTATTCAGTGTCCTCTGGAGCTTGGATATAAGTTTCCCAACAGTAAGGAATAAAGCCGTGGACTAAGGCTGGGCGATATGAGCAAAAAAAACTCAGCGATTGCGATTTAATCGCGATTTTCTTATAAATGACTATAACACCTTCATTTTGCATTAAAAAGTTTATTTAACACTACCCCAAGACAGAACACTGTGCGATCTGCGTTCTTATCGCAGAAACTGAAGGATCTCTGCAGAAAGAACAGCAGTGTCAGTTAAAAAATAATAATTTTTGCCTGCACTTTTAATTTCTGCCTGCGGGTGTCACTTTTCCGTTCTATCTCAATGGAAATATTTGCTACGTTCCTCTCTTTTCAATTTCCTCTCACTTCCTGATCTCCAGTGCGGTACAGGGAACAGCACATTGCAGAAAAGGTAAGTCAGGGCTTAACAAATGTAGTCTAGGAGTGTAGGAGCCTACTAAAATGCTTAGACAGATTTTATATGGGGTGTGTGTGTGTGTATATGGTGTGTGTGTTATATGGTGTGTGTGTGTATATTGTGTGTATGGTGTTTGTGTATGTTGTGTATATGGTGTGTGTGTATATATGGTTTGTGTGTGTGTATATATGGTTTGTGTGTGTGTATATATGGTTTGTGTGTGTGTATATATGGTTTGTGTGTGTGTATATATGGTTTGTGTGTGTGTATATATGGTTTGTGTGTGTGTGTGTGTGTGTGTGTGTGTGTGTATATGGTTTGTGTGTGTGTGTATATGGTTTGTGTGTGTGTGTATATGGTGTTTGGGTGTGTGTGTATATGGTGTGTGTGTATATGGTGTGTGTGTGTGTGTGTATATGGTGTGTGTGTATATGGTGTGTGTGTGTGTGTATATGGTGTGTGTGTGTGTGTGTATATGGTGTGTGTGTGTGTGTGTATATGGTGTGTGTGTGTGTGTGTATATGGTGTGTGTGTGTGTGTGTGTATATATGGTGTGTGTGTGTATATATGGTGTGTGTGTGTATATATGGTGTGTGTGTGTGTGTGTGTGTGTATGTATATATATATATATATATATATATATAGTGTGTGTGTGTGTATGGTGTGGGTGTGTGTATAGTGGGGGTGTCGGGTGTGGGTGTGTATATGGTGGGTGTGTGTGTGTATATATATGGTGTGTATATATGGTCTGTGTGTGTGGTGTATGTGTATATGGTGTATACACAGGCTGTACATGAACCTGTCCTCATGCACGCCGAGTAAGGGCAACAAACACAGCAAAACCAGCTTCTTAAAGACACTGCAGAAAATTTTTCACTAAAAAAAATCTCATCGCAGAAAATGAAAAAAAGTTCTGCCTCTGGGTAACACTACAGAATCTTAATGTACATGCTTCTCAATGTCCAATACACTCTTGGAGCATAAAAATACAAAACAAAAAAGTTTAAATAAAATTTGCTGCCTGTGATGTGATTAAATAGTAGTATATAATATAATATATTATATTATTTATAATATTATTTATTTCTCCAACATTGGTGTGTCCGGTCCACGGCGTCATCCTTACTTGTGGGAAATATCTCTTCCCCAACAGGAAATGGCAAAGAGTCCCAGCAAAGCTGGCCATATAGTCCCTCCTAGGCTCCGCCCACCCCAGTCATTCTCTTTGCCGTTGCACAGGCAACATCTCCATGGAGATGGTTAAGAGTTTTTTGGTGTTTAAATGTAGTTTTTTATTCTTCTATCAAGTGTTTGTTATTTTAAAATAGTGCTGGTATGTACTATTTACTCTGAAACAGAAAAGGATGAAGATTTCTGTTTGTGAGAGGAAGATGATTTTAGCAGACAGTAACTAAAATCGATTGCTGTTTCCACATAGGACTGTTGAGATGAAGTAACTTCAGTTGGGGGAAACAGTTAGCAGACTTTTCTGCTTAAGGTATGACTAGCCATATTTCTAACAAGACCATGTAATGCTGGAAGGCTGTCATTTCCCCTCATGGGGACCGGTAAGCCATTTTCTTAGTCAAACAAACAGAATAAAGGGCTTAATATGGGCTATAAAACTGGTAGACACTTTTATAGGCTAAATCGATTGCTTTATTTGGGCATTTTATTCATGTTTATGCTGATAATTCACATTTATAAATTTGTTGAACGTTTATTAAACGGCAGGCACTATGTTAGACACCTTTTCCAGTCAGGGGGCCTTCCTAGTTGTAGGCTGAGCCTCATTTTCGCGCCATTACTGCGCAGTTGTTTTCTCCAACATAGGTGTGTCCGGTCCACGGCGTCATCCTTACTTGTGGGATATTCTCTTCCCCAACAGGAAATGGCAAAGAGCCCAGCAAAGCTGGTCACATGATCCCTCCTAGGCTCCGCCTACCCCAGTCATTCTCTTTGCCGTTGTACAGGCAACATCTCCACGGAGATGGCTTAGAGTTTTTTAGTGTTTAACTGTAGTTTTTATTATTCAATCAAGAGTTTGTTATTTTAAAATAGTGCTGGTATGTACTATTTACTCAGAAACAGAAAAGAGATGAAGATTTCTGTTTGTATGAGGAAAATGATTTTAGCACCGTAACTAAAATCCATGGCTGTTCCACACAGGACTGTTGAGAGCAATTAACTTCAGTTGGGGGAACAGTGTGCAGTCTCTTACTGCTTGAGGTATGACACATTCTAACAAGACGATGTAATGCTGGAAGCTGTCATTTTCCCTATGGGATCCGGTAAGCCATGTTTATTAAGATAGTAAATAAGGGCTTCACAAGGGCTTATTAAGACTGTAGACTTTTTCTGGGCTAAATCGATTCATTATTAACACATATTTAGCCTTGAGGAATCATTTATTCTGGGTATTTTGATATGATTATATCGGCAGGCACTGTTTTTGACACCTTATTCTTTAGGGGCTTTCCCTAATCATAGTCAGAGCCTCATTTTCGCGCCGGTATGGCGCACTTGTTTTTGAGGACAGCATGGCATGCAGCTGCATGTGTGTGGAGCTCTGATACATAGAAAAGTCTTTCTGAAGGCATCATTTGGTATCGTATTCCCCTTTGTGCTTGGTTGGGTCTCAGCAAAGCAGATTCCAGGGACTGTAAAGGGGTTAAATATAAAAACGGCTCCGGTTCCGTTATTTTAAGGGTTAAAGCTTCCAAATTTGGTGTGCAATACTTTTAAGGCTTTAAGACACTGTGGTGAAATTTTGGTGAATTTTGAACAATTCCTTCATACTTTTTCGCAATTGCAGTAATAAAGTGTGTTTAGTTTAAAATTTAAAGTGACAGTAACGGTTTTATTTTAAAACGTTTTTTGTGCTTTGTTATCAAGTTTATGCCTGTTTAACATGTCTGAACTACCAGATAGATTGTGTTCTGACTGTGGGGAAACCAAGGTTCCTTCTCATTTAACTATATGTATTTTATGTCATAAAAAAATTTAGTAAAAATGATGCCCAAGATGATTCCTCAAGTGAGGGGAGTAAGCATGGTACTGCATCATCCCCTCCTTCGTCTACACCAGTCTTGCCCATACAGGAGGCCCCTAGTACATCTAGTGCGCCAATACTCCTTACTATGCAACATTTAACGGCTGTAATGGATAATTCTATCAAAAACATTTTAGCCAATATGCCCACTTATCAGCGAAAGCGCGACTGCTCTGTTTTAGAAAATTCTGTAGAGCATGAGAACGCTGATGATATGGTTTCTGAAGGGCCCCTACACCAGTCTGAGGGGGCCAGGGAGGTTTTGTCTGAGGGAGAAATTTCAGATTCAGGAAACATTTCTCAACAAGCTGAACCTGATGTGATTACTTTTAAATTTAAGTTGGAACATCTCCGCGCTCTGCTTAAGGAGGTGTT
This sequence comes from Bombina bombina, assembly GCF_027579735.1. Taxonomy (NCBI): domain Eukaryota; kingdom Metazoa; phylum Chordata; class Amphibia; order Anura; family Bombinatoridae; genus Bombina; species Bombina bombina. Next base: position 359,323,376 of record NC_069500.1, on the reverse strand, counting down.
ATCCAATTTGGATGATTGTGATTATCTGGTCATTCCAGAACCACTATGTAAAATGGAAAAGTTCTTAGAGGCCCCGGGGCCCCCCGAAGCTTTTCCTATATCCAAGCGGGTGGCGTACATTGTTAGTAAAGAATGGGACAGGCCCGGTATACCTTTAGTACCTCCCCCCATATTTATAAAATTGTTTTCCTATAGTCGACCCCAGAAAGGACTGATGGCAGACAGTCCCCAAGGTCGAGGGGGCGGTTTCTACTCTACACAAGCGCGCCACTATACCCATAGAAGATAGTTGTGCTTTCCAAGTCCTATGGATAAAAAAAGGTCTGCTAAAGATGTTTGTTCAGCAAGGTTCCCTTCTACAACCAATTGCATGCATTGTCCCTGTCACTGAAGCCGCGTGTTTCTAGTTTGATGAGCTAGGAAAGGCGATTATTAGTAATTCTTCTTCTTATGAGGAGATTATGGACAGAATTCGTGCTCTTAAATTGGCTAATTCTTTCACCCTAGACGCCACCTTGCAATTGGCTAGGTTAGCGGCGAAAAAATTCTGGGTTTGCTATTGTGGCGCAGAGCGCTTTGGTTAAAATCTTGGGCAGCGGATGAGTCTTCCAAGAACAAATTGCTTGACATTCCTTTCAAGGGGAAAACACTCTTTGGCCCTGACTTGAAAGAGATTATCTCTGATATCACTGGGGGCAAGGGCCACGCCCTTCCTCAGGATAGGTCTTTTCAAGACCAAAAATAAACCTAAGTTTCGTCCCTTTCGCAGAAACGGATCAGCCCCAAGGGCTACGTCCTCTAAGCAGGAAGGTAATACTTCTCAAGCCAATCCAGCCTGGAGACCTATGCAAGGCTGGAACAAAGGAAAGCAGGCCAGGAAACCTGCCACTGCTACCAAGACAGCATGAAATGCGGGCCCCCGATCCGGGACCGGATCTGGTGGGGGGCAGACTCTCTCTCTTCGCTCAGGCTGGGGCAAGAGATGTTCTGGATCCTTGGGCGCTAGAAATAGTCTCCCAAGGTTATTCTCTGGAGTTCAGGGGGCTTCCTCCAAGGGGGAGGTTCCACAGGTCTCAGTTGTCTTCAGACCACATAAGAAGACAGGCATTCTTACATTGGGTAGAAGACCTGCTAAAAATGGGAGTGATTCATCCTGTTCCATTAGGAGAACAAGGGATGGGGTTCTACTCCAATCTGTTCATAGTTCCCAAAAAAGAGGGAACGTTCAGACCAATCTTAGATCTCAAGATCTTGAACAAAGTTTCTCAAGGTTCCATCGTTCAAGATGGAAACCATTCGAACACTTCTTCCTTCCATCCAGGAAGGTCAATTCATGACCAAGGTGGATTTCAAGGATGCGTATCTACATATTCCTATCCACAAGGAACATCATCGGTTCCTAAGGTTTGCATTCCTGGACAAGCATTTCCAGTTCGTGGCGTTTTCTTTCGGATTAGCCACTGCTCCTAGGATTTTCTCATAGGTACTAGGGTCCCTTCTGGCGGTGCTAAGACCAAGGGGCATTGCTGTAGTACCTTACTTGGACGACATTCTGATTCGAGCGTCGTCCCTTCCTCAAGTAAAGGCTCACACGGACATTGTCCTGGCCTTTCTCAGATCTCACGGATGGAAAGTGAACGTGGAAAAGAGTTCTCTATCTCCGTCAACGAGGGTTCCCTTCTTGGGAACTATAATAGACTCCTTAGAAATGAGGATTTTTCTGACAGAAGCCAGAAAAACAAAACTTCTAGACTCTTGTCGGATACTTCATTCCGTTCCTCTTCCTTCCATAGCGCAGTGCATGGAAGTGATAGGTTTGATGGTAGCGGCAATGGACATAGTTCCTTTTGTGCGCATTCATCTAAGACCATTACAACTGTTCATGCTCAGTCAGTGGAATGGGGACTATTCAGACTTGTCTCCGAAGATACAAGTAAATCAGAGGACCAGAGACTCATTCCGTTGGTGGCTGTCCCTGGACAACCTGTCACAAGGGATGACCTTCCGCAGACCAGAGTGGGTCATTGTCACGACTGACGCCAGTCTGATGGGCTGGGGCGCGGTCTGGGGATCCCTGAAAGCTCAGGGTCTTTGGTCTCGGGTAGAATCTCTTCTACCGATAATTATTCTGGAACTGAGAGCGATATTCAATGCTCTCAAAGCTTGGCCTCAGCTAGCGAGGGCCAAGTTCATACATCAACCATCAGGGGGGAACAAGGAGTTCCTAGCGATGGAAGAAGTGACCAAAATCATTCTATGGGCGGAGTCTCACTCCTGCCAGCCTGTCTGCTATCCACATCCCAGGAGTGGAAAATTGGGAAGCGGATTTTCTGAGTCGTCAGACATTGCATCCGGGGGAGTGGGAACTCCATCCGGAAATCTTTGCCCAAGTCACTCAACCGTGGGGCATTCCAGACATGGATCTGATGGCCTCTCGTCAGAACTTCAGAGTTCCTTACTACGGGTACAGATCCAGGGATCCCAAGGCGGCTCTAGTGGATGCACTAGTAGCACCTTGGACCTTCAAACTAGCTTATGTGTTCCCGCCGTTTCCTCTCATCCCCAGGCTGGTAGCCAGGATCAATCAGGAGAGGGCGTCGGTGATTTTGATAGCTCCTGCGTGGCCACGCAGGACTTGGTATGCAGATCTGGTGAATATGTCATCGGCTCCACCATGGAAGCTACCTTTGAGACGAGACCTTCTTGTTCTAGGTCCGTTCGACCCACTCCAGCTGACTGCTTGGAGATTGAACGCTTGATCTTATCAAAGCGAGGGTTCTCAGATTCTGTTATTAATACTCTTGTTCAGGCCTGAAAGCCTGTAACCAGAAAAATTACCACATAATTTGGTATATCTGTTGGTGTGAATCTGCAGGATTCCCTTGGGACAAGGTTAAGATTCCTAAGAGTCTATCCTTCCTTCGAGAAGGATTGGAAAAAGGATTATCTGCAAGTTCCTTGATGGGACAGATTTCTGCCTTGTCTGTGTTACTTCACAAAAAGCTGGCAGCTGTGCCAGATGTTCTAGCCTTTGTTCAGGCTCTGGTTAGAATCAAGCCTGTTTACAAAATTTTGACTCCTCCTTGGAGTCTCAACCTAGTTCTTTCAGTTCTTCAGGGGGTTCCGTTTGAACCCTTACATTCCGTTGATATTAAGTTATTATCTTGGAAAGTTTTGTTTTTGGTTGCAATTTCTTCTGCTAGAAGAGTTTCAGAATTATCTGCTCTGCAGTGTTCTTCTCCTTATCTGGTGTTCCATGCAGATAAGGTGGTTTTGCGTACTAAACCTGGTTTTCTTCCAAAAGTTGTTTCTAACAAAAACATTAACCAGGAGATAGTTGTGCCTTCTTGGTGTCCTAATCCAGTTTCAAAGAAGGAACGTTTGTTGCACAACTTGGATGTAGTTCGTGCTCTCAAATTTTACTTAGCAGCTACTAAGGATTTCAGACAAACTTTGTCTTTGTTTGTTGTTTATTCTGGTAAACGGAGAGGTCAAAAAGCAACTTCTACCTCTCTCTCCTTCTGGATTAAAAGCATTATCCGATTGGCTTATGAGACTGCCGGACGGCAGCCTCCTGAAAGAATCACAGCTCACTCCACTAGGGCTGTGGCTTCCACATGGGCCTTCAAGAACGAGGCTTCTGTTGATCAGATATGTAAGGCAGCGACTTGGTCTTCACTGCACACTTTTTCTAAATTTTACAAATTTGATACTTTTGCTTCTTCTGAGGCTATTTTTGGAGAAAGGTTTTGCAAGCCGTGGTGCCTTCCATTTAGGTGACCTGATTTGCTCCCTCCCTTCATCCGTGTCCTAAAGCTTTGGTATTGGTTCCCACAAGTAAGGATGACGCCGTGGACCGGACACACCTATGTTGGAGAAAACAGAATTTATGTTTACCTGATAAATTACTTTCTCCAACGGTGTGTCCGGTCCACGGCCCGCCCTGGTTTTTTTAATCAGGTCTGATAATTTATTTTCTTTAACTACAGTCACCACGGTAACATATGGTTTCTCCTATGCAAATATTCCTCCTTAACGTCGGTCGAATGACTGGGGTAGGCGGAGCCTAGGAGGGATCATGTGACCAGCTTTGCTGGGCTCTTTGCCATTTCCTGTTGGGGAAGAGAATATCCCACAAGTAAGGATGACGCCGTGGACCGGACACACCGTTGGAGAAAGTAATTTATCAGGTAAACATAAATTCTGTTTTTTGAGAGCAGGACATGCAGATGCATGTGTGAGGATCTGAAAGTTGCTGGAAAAGTTTCTAGAAGGCGTCACTTGGTATCGTATTCCCCTCTGGGCTTGGTTAGGTCTCAGCAAAGGCTATAGCTGGGACTGTATAGGGGTTAAATTTGTAAACAGCTCCGGTTCCGTTATTTTAAGGGTTAAAGCTCTGAAATTTTGTGTGCAATACAAGACACTGGTGAAATTTTGGTAATTTTTGGACAATTCCTTCATACTTTTTCACATATTCAGTAATAAAGTGTTTTCTGTTTAAAATTTAAAGAGACAGTAACGGTTTTGTTTTAAAACGTTTTTTGTGCTTTATTGACAAGTTTAAGCCTGTTTAACATGTCTGTGCCTTCGGATAAGCTATGTTCTATATGTATGAAAGCCCCAATGTGTCTCCCCATTTAAATTTGTGTGATAATTGTGCCATAGCGTCCAAACAAAGTAAGGACAGTACTGCCACAGATAATGAAATTGCCCAAGATGATTCCTCAGATGAGGGGAGTAAACATGATACTACATCATCTCCTACTGTGTCTACACCAGTTTTACCCACGCAGGAGGCCCCTAGTACATCTAGCGCGCCAATGCTTATTACCATGCAACAATTGACGGCTGTAATGGATAACTCCATAGCAAATATTTTATCCAAAATGCCTACATATCAGAGAAAGCGCGATTGCTCTGTTTTAAACACTGAAGAGCAGGAGGGCGCTGATGATAATTGTTCTGTCATACCCTCACACCAATCTGAAGTGGCCATGAGGGAGGTTTTGTCAGATGGGGAAATTTCAGATTCAGGAAAAATTTCTCAACAAGCTGAACCTGATGTTGTGACATTTAAATTTAAATTAGAACATCTCCGCGCACTGCTTAAGGAGGTGTTATCTACTCTGGATGATTGTGACAACTTGGTCATTCCAGAGAAATTATGCAAGATGGACAAGTTCCTAGAGGTTCCGGTGCACCCCGACGCTTTTCCTATACCCAAGCGGGTGGGCGGACATAGTGAATAAGGAGTGGGAAAAGCCCGGCATACCTTTTGTTCCCCCCCCCTATATTTAAGAAATTATTTCCTATGGTCGACCCCAGAAAGGACTTATGGCAGACAGTCCCTAAGGTCGAGGGGGGCAGTTTCTACTCTAAACAAGCGCACTACTATTCCTATCGAGGATAGTTGTGCTTTCAAAGATCCTATGGATAAAAAATTGGAGGGTTTGCTTAAAAAGATTTTTGTACAGCAAGGTTACCTTCTACAACCCATTTCGTGCATTGTTCCTGTCACTACAGCAGCGTGGTTCTGGTTCGAGGAACTAGAAAAGTCGCTCAGTAGAGAGACTCCATATGAGGAGGTTATGGACAGAGTTCACGCACTTAAGTTGGCTAACTCTTTTATTTTAGATGCCGCTTTGCAATTAGCTAGATTAGCGGCGAAAAATTCAGGGTTTGCAATCGTGGCGCGCAGAGCGCTTTGGCTAAAGTCTTGGTCAGCGGATGTGTCATCCAAGACAAAATTGCTTAACATCCCTTTCAAAGGTAAAACTCTATTTGGACCAGAATTGAAAGAGATTATCTCAGACATCACTGGGGGAAAGGGCCACGCCCTTCCACAAGATAGGCCTTTCAAGGCCAAGAATAAGTCTAATTTTCGTTCCTTTCGCAATTTCAGGAACGGACCGGCCTCTAATTCTGCATCCTCTAAGCAAGAGGGTAATGCCTCACAACCCAAACCAGCCTGGAAACCGATGCAAGGCTGGAACAAGGGTAAGCAGGCCAAGAAGCCTGCTGCTGCTAACAAAACAGCATGAAGGAGTAGCCCCCGATCTGGGACCGGATCTAGTAGGGGGCAGACTCTCTCTCTTTGCTCAGGCTTGGGCAAGAGATGTTCAGGATCCCTGGGCACTAGAAATAGTTTCTCAGGGTTATCTTCTGGAATTCAGGGAACTACCCCCAAGGGGAAGGTTCCACATGTCTCACTTATCCTTAAACCAAATAAAGAGACAGGCGTTCTTACATTGTGTAGAAGACCTGTTAAAGATGGGAGTGATACACCCAGTTTCAATAAAGGAACAAGGAATGGGATTTTATTCCAATCACCCCCAAGGGGAAGGTTCCACATGTCTCACTTATCCTTAAACCAAATAAAGAGACAGGCGTTCTTACATTGTGTAGAAGACCTGTTAAAGATGGGAGTGATACACCCAGTTCCAATAAAGGAACAAGGAATGGGATTTTATTCCAATCTGTTCGTAGTTCCCAAAAAAGAGGGAACTTTCAGACCAATTTTGGATTTGACGATCCTAAACAAATTTCTCAGGGTACCATCGTTCAAGATGGAAACCATTCAAACGATTCTACCCACTATCCAAGAAGGTCAATTTATGACTACCGTGGATCTAAAGGATGCGTACCTACATATTCCTATCCACAAAGAACATCATCAGTTCCTAAGGTTCGCCTTTCTGGACAAACATTACCAGTTTGTGGCCCTCTCATTCTGGTTAGCCACTGCTCCAAGGATTTTCACAAAGGTACTAGGGTCCCTTCTAGCGGTTCTAAGACCGAGGGGCATTGCAGTAGTACCTTACTTGGACGACATTCTAATTCAAGCGTCGTCCCTGTCAAAAGCAAAGGCTCATACAGACATCGTTCTGGCCTTTCTCAGATCACACGGATGGAAGGTGAACATAGAAAAAAGTTCTCTGTTTCCGTCAACAAGAGTTCCCTTCTTGGGAACAATAATAGATTCCTTAGAAATGAGGATTTTTCTGACAGAGGTCAGAAAGTCAAAACTTCTAAGCACTTGTCAAGTTCTTCATTCTGTTCCACGTCCTTCCATAGCGCAGTGCATGGAAGTAGTAGGGTTGATGGTTGCAGCAATGGACATAGTTCCTTTTGCACGAATTCATCTAAGACCATTACAACTGTGCATACTCAAACAGTGGAATGGGGACTATACAGACCTGTCTCCAATGATTCAAGTAGATCAGAAGACCAGAGATTCACTCCGTTGGTGGCTGACCCTGGACCATCTATCCCAGGGAATGTTCTTCCGCAGACCAGAGTGGGTCATTGTCACGACCGACGCCAGTCTAGTGGGCTGGGGCGCGGTCTGGGAATCCCTGAAAGCTCAGGGACTATGGTCTCGGGAAGAGTCTCTTCTCCCGATAAACATTCTGGAACTAAAAACGATCTTCAATGCTCTCAGGGCTTGGCCTCAGCTAGCAAAGGCCAGATTCGTAAGATTCCAATCAGACAACATGACGAACGTTGCGTATATCAATCATCAGGGGGGAACAAGGAGTTCCCTGGCGATGAAGGAAGTGACCAAAATAATTCAATGGGCGGAGGATCACTCCTGCCACCTATCTGCGATCCACATCCCAGGTGTGGAAAACTGGGAAGCGGATTATCTGAATCGTCAGACATTCCATCCGGGGGAGTGGGAACTCCACCCGGAGATCTTTGCCCAACTAACTCAATTATGGGGCATTCCAGACATGGATCTGATGGCGTCTCGTCAGAACTTCAAGGTTCCTTGCTACGGGTCCAGATCCAGGGATCCCAAGGCGACTCTAGTAGATGCACTAGTAGCACCTTGGACCTTCAACCTAGCTTATGTATTTCCACCGTTTCCTCTCATTCCCAGGCTGGTAGCCAGGATCAAACAGGAGAGGGCCTCGGTGATCTTGATAGCTCCTGCGTGGCCACGCAGGACTTGGTATGCAGACCTGGTGAATATGTCATCGGTTCCACCATGGAAGCTACCTTTTGAGACAGGACCTTCTTGTTCAGGGTCCGTTCGAACATCCAAATCTGGTCTCCCTCCAGCTGACGGCATGGAGATTGAACGCTTGATTCTATCAAAGCGTGGGTTTTCAGATTCTGTGATAGATACTCTGGTTCAGGCCAGAAAACCGGTAACTAGAAAGATTTACCATAAAATATGGAAAAGATATATCTGTTGGTGTGAATCCAAAGGATTCCCATGGAATAAGATAAAAATTCCTAAGATTCTCTCCTTTCTACAAGAAGGTTTGGAGAAAGGATTATCTGCAAGTTCTCTAAAGGGACAGATCTCTGCTTTATCTGTCTTACTACACAAAAGACTGGCAGCTGTGCCAGAGGTTCAAGCATTTGTTCAGGCTCTGGTTAGGATCAAGCCTGTTTACAGACCTTTGACTCCTCCCTGGAGTCTAAATCTAGTTCTTTCAGTTCTTCAAGGGGTTCCGTTTGAACCTTTACATTCCATAGATATTAAGTTACTATCTTGGAAAGTTTTGTTTTTGGTTGCTATTTCTTCTGCTAGAAGAGTTTCAGAGTTATCTGCTCTGCAGTGTTCTCCACCCTATCTGGTGTTCCATGCAGATAAGGTGGTTTTGCGTACTAAGCCTGGTTTTCTTCCAAAGGTTGTTTCTAACAAGAATATTAACCAGGAGATAGTTGTACCTTCTGTATGTCCGAATCCAGTTTCAAAGAAGGAACGTTTGTTACACAATTTGGACATAGTCCGTGCTCTAAAATTCTATTTAGAGGCTACAAAAGATTTCAGACAAACATCTTCTTTGTTTGTTGTCTATTCTGGTAAAAGGAGAGGTCAAAAAGCGACTTCTACCTCTCTTTCCTTTTGGCTTAAAAGCATCATCCGATTGGCTTATGAGACTGCCGGACGGCAGCCTCCTGAAAGAATCACAGCTCACTCCACTAGGGCTGTGGCTTCCACATGGGCCTTCAAGAACGAGGCTTCTGTTGACCAGATATGTAAGGCAGCGACTTGGTCTTCACTGCACACTTTTGCCAAATTTTACAAATTTGATACTTTTGCTTCTTCGGAGGCTATTTTTGGGAGAAAGGTTTTGCAAGCCGTGGTGCCTTCCGTTTAGGTAACCTGATTTGCTCCCTCCCTTTATCCGTGTCCTAAAGCTTTGGTATTGGTTCCCACAAGTAAGGATGACGCCGTGGACCGGACACACCAATGTTGGAGAAAACAGAATTTATGCTTACCTGATAAATTACTTTCTCCAACGGTGTGTCCGGTCCACGGCCCCGCCCTGGTTTTTTTTAATCAGGTCTGATGAATTATTTTCTCTAACTACAGTCACCACGGTACCATATGGTTTCTCCTATATATTTCCTCCTGTCCGTCGGTCGAATGACTGGGGTGGGCGGAGCCTAGGAGGGACTATATGGCCAGCTTTGCTGGGACTCTTTGCCATTTCCTGTTGGGGAAGAGATATTTCCCACAAGTAAGGATGACGCCGTGGACCGGACACACCGTTGGAGAAAGTAATTTATCAGGTAAGCATAAATTCTGTTTTTGTTTAACATAAATAATATATAATATAAATTCACTTCTCAATCATTCACAAACAATACATCCTACAAGCAAGTAGCAACCCTTAATGAACATGTTATCAAAATCTCAATGTTCACATGCGTCACAGAAGGTAATAAAAAATAAAAATGTCAGTAAGGCACTTTAAAGTTTTTGTAGTATACTCACTTTATTTCTCGCAACTTTGAGCTGTCCCACCACCACACCACTGCTTGACCACCGCTTAACCACCGCCACACCACTCCCAGATGACTCCAGGAGGAAAGCCTGTTGCTGCCACACACTCAGAATTCTCGGCAAAAATGGCTGTTTTGCGGGCATTCTCAGGTCCGCCCATGGCCACACCCTTGTCCGCCTCTCATCCTCCCTCTCCGCCTCCGTTTTCATGAGGAAAATGGAATGGCTTTTTTTTTTTTAATAGAAAATCGCGTACTCTCGCGGTTTTTACCTCACAACGGTTAATCGCAGTTTAAAACCGCACATGTGATTTATCGTGCAGCCCTACCGTGAACTCTCCTTATATTAAGAAAGAAAACATAAATTATGTTTACCAAATAATTTCATTTCCTTCTGTATAAGGAGAGTCCACGGCCCCCTGCTCGTGTTCTCCGATGGGCGGTACTCTCAATTATATTTTTCTTCTGGCACCTTTTATACCCTGATATTTCTCCTACTGTTCCTTGTTCCCTCGGCAGAATGACTGGGGGAAGTGGGAAAGGTATTTAAGCCTTTGGCTGGGGTGTCTTTGCCTCCTCCTGGTGGCCAGGTTCAGTATTTCTCCAACATAGGTGTGTCCGGTCCACGGCGTCATCCTTACTTGTGGGATATTCTCTTCCCCAACAGGAAATGGCAAAGAGCCCAGCAAAGCTGGTCACATGATCCCTCCTAGGCTCCGCCTACCCCAGTCATTCTCTTTGCCGTTGTACAGGCAACATCTCCACGGAGATGGCTTAGAGTTTTTTAGTGTTTAACTGTAGTTTTTATTATTCAATCAAGAGTTTGTTATTTTAAAATAGTGCTGGTATGTACTATTTACTCAGAAACAGAAAAGAGATGAAGATTTCTGTTTGTATGAGGAAAATGATTTTAGCACCGTAACTAAAATCCATGGCTGTTCCACACAGGACTGTTGAGAGCAATTAACTTCAGTTGGGGGAACAGTGTGCAGTCTCTTGCTGCTTGAGGTATGACACATTCTAACAAGACGATGTAATGCTGGAAGCTGTCATTTTTCCCTATGGGATCCGGTAAGCCATGTTTATTACGATGGTAAATAAGGGCTTCACAAGGGCTTATTAAGATTGTAGACTTTTCTGGGCTAAATCGATTCAGTTTTAAAACATATTTAGCCTTGAGGAATCATTTTATCTGGGTATATTGATATTATAATATCGGCAGGCACTGTATTAGACACCTTATTTCTCTGGGGCTTTCCCAAAGCATAAGCAGAGCCTCATTTTCGCGCCGGTGTGGCGCACTTGTTTTTGAGAGGCATGGCATGCAGTCGCATGTGAGAGGAGCTCTGATACTTAGAAAAGACTTTCTGAAGCGTCATTTGGTATCGTATTCCCCTTTGGGTTTGGTTGGGTCTCAGCAAAGCAGATACCAGGGACTGTAAAGGGGTTAAAGTGTTAAAACGGCTCCGGTTCCGTTATTTTAAGGGTTGAAGCTTCAAAATTTGGTGTGCAATACTTTTAAGGCTTTAAGACACTGTGGTGAAAATTTGGTGAATTTTGTACAATTCCTTCATGTTTTTTCGCAATTGCAGTAATAAAGTGTGTTCAGTTTAAAATTTAAAGTGACAGTAACGGTTTTTATTTTAAAACGTTTTTTGTACTTTATTATCAAGTTTATGCCTGTTTAACATGTCTGAACTACCAGATAGACTGTGTTCTGAATGTGGGGAAGCCAGAATTCCTGTTCATTTAAATAAATGTGATTTATGTGATAATGACAATGATGCCCAAGATGATTCCTCAAGTGAGGGGAGTAAGCATGGTACTGCATCATTCCCTCCTTCGTCTACACGAGTCTTGCCCACTCAGGAGGCCCCTAGTACATCTAGCGCGCCAATACTCCTTACTATGCAACAATTAACGGCTGTAATGGATAATTCTGTCAAAAACATTTTAGCCAAATTGAACCCTTGTCAGCATAAGCGTGGCTGCTCTGTTTTAGTTACTGAAGAGCATGACGACGCTGATATTAATATCTCTGAAGGGCCCCTAACCCAATCTGAGGGGGCCAGGGAGGTTTTGTCTGAGGGAGAAATTACTGATTCAGGGAACATTTCTCAACAGGCCGAACCTGATGTAATTGCATTTAAATTTAAGTTGGAACATCTCCGCATTCTGCTTAAGGAGGTATTATCCACTCTGGATGATTGTGAAAAGTTGGTCATCCCAGAGAAACTATGTAAAATGGACAAGTTCCTAGAGGTGCCGGAGCTCCCAGAAGCTTTTCCTATACCCAAGCGGGTGGCGGACATTGTTAATAAAGAATGGGAAAGGCCCGGTATTCCTTTCGTCCCTCCCCCCATATTTAAAAAATTGTTTCCTATGGTCGACCCCAGAAAGGACTTATGGCAGACAGTCCCCAAGGTCGAGGGAGCGGTTTCTACTTTAAACTAACGCACCACTATACCCATAGAGGATAGTTGTGCTTTCAAAGATCCTATGGATAAAAAATTAGAAGGTTTGCTTAAAAAGATGTTTGTTCAGCAGGGTTACCTTCTACAACCAATTTCATGCATTGTCCCTGTCACTACAGCCGCATGTTTCTGGTTTGATGAGCTGATAAAGGCGCTCGATAGTGATTCTCCTCCTTATGAGGAGATTATGGACAGAATCAATGCTCTCAAATTGGCTAATTCTTTCACCCTAGACGCCACTTTGCAATTGGCTAGGTTAGCGGCTAAGAATTCTGGGTTTGCTATTGTGGCGCGCAGAGCGCTTTGGTTGAAATCTTGGTCGGCTGATGCGTCTTCCAAGAACAAGCTACTAAACATTCCTTTCAAGGGGAAAACGCTGTTTGGCCCTGACTTGAAAGAGATTATCTCGGATATCACTGGGGGTAAGGGCCACGCCCTTCCTCAGGATCGGCCTTTCAAGGCGAAAAACAGACCTAATTTTCGTCCCTTTCGTAAAAACGGACCAGCCCAAAGTGCTACGTCCTCTAAGCAAGAGGGTAATACTTCTCAAGCCAAGCCAGCTTGGAGACCAATGCAAGGCTGGAACAAGGGAAAGCAGGCCAAGAAGCCTGCCACTGCTACCAAGACAGCATGAAATATTGGCCCCCGATCCGGGACCGGATCTGGTGGGGGGCAGACTCTCTCTCTTCGCTCAGGCTTGGGCAAGAGATGTTCTGGATCCTTGGGCGCTAGAAATAGTCTCCCAGGGTTATCTTCTGGAATTCAAGGGACTTCCCCCAAGGGGGAGGTTCCACAGGTCTCAGTTGTCTTCAGACCACATAAAAAGACAGGCGTTCTTACATTGTGTAGAAGACCTGTTAAAAATGGAGTGATTCATCCTGTTCCACTAAGAGAACAAGGGATGGGGTTCTACTCCAATCTGTTCATAGTTCCCAAAGAAGAGGGAACGTTCAGACCAATCTTAGATCTCAAGATCTTAAACAAGTTTCTCAAGGTTCCATCTTTCAAGATGGAAACCATTCGAACTATTCTTCCTTCCATCCAGGAGGGTCAATTCATGACCACGGTGGATTTAAAGGATGCGTATCTACATATTCCTATCCACAAGGAACATCATCGGTTCCTAAGGTTTGCATTCCTGGACAAACATTACCAGTTCGTGGCGCTTCCTTTCGGATTAGCCACTGCTCCAAGGATTTTCACAAAGGTACTAGGGTCCCTTCTAGCGGTGCTAAGACCAAGGGGCATTGCAGTAGTACCTTACCTGGACGACATTCTGATTCAAGCGTCGTCCCTTCCTCAAGCAAAGGCTCACACGGACATTGTCCTGGCCTTTCTCAGATCTCACGGCTGGAAAGTGAACGTGGAAAAGAGTTCTCTATCCCCGTCAACAAGGGTTCCCTTCTTGGGAACAATTATAGACTCCTTAGAAATGAGGATCTTTCTAACAGAGGCCAGAAAAACAAAACTTCTAGACTCTTGTCGGATACTTCATTCTGTTCCTCTTCCTTCCATAGCTCAGTGCATGGAAGTGATCGGGTTGATGGTAGCGGCGATGGACATAGTTCCTTTTGCGCGCATTCATCTAAGACCATTACAACTGTGCATGCTCAGTCAGTGGAATGGGGACTATACAGACTTGTCTCCGAAGATACAAGTAAATCAGAGGACCAGAGACTCACTCCGTTGGTGGCTGTCCCTGGACAATCTGTCTCAAGGGATGACGTTCCGCAGACCAGAGTGGGTCATTGTCACGACCGACGCCAGTCTGATGGGCTGGGGCGCGGTCTGGGGATCCCTGAAAGCTCAGGGTCTTTGGTCTCGGGAAGAATCTCTTCTACCGATAAATATTCTGGAACTGAGAGCGATATTCAATGCTCTCAAGGCCTGGCCTCGGCTAGCGATTACCAAGTTCATACGGTTTCAATCAGACAACATGACAACTGTTGCGTACATCAACCATCAGGGGGGAACAAGGAGTTCCCTAGCGATGGAAGAAGTGACCAAAATCATTCTATGGGCGGAGTCTCACTCCTGCCACCTGTCTGCTATCCACATCCCAGGAGTGGAAAATTGGGAAGCGGATTTTCTGAGTCGTCAGACATTGCATCCGGGGGAGTGGGAACTCCATCCGGAAATCTTTGCCCAAGTCACTCACCTGTGGGGCATTCCAGACATGGATCTGATGGCCTCTCGTCAGAACTTCAAAGTTCCTTGCTACGGGGCCAGATCCAGGGATCCCAAGGCGGCTCTAGTGGATGCACTAGTAGCACCTTGGACCTTCAAACTAGCTTATGTGTTCCCGCCATTTCCTCTCATCCCCAGGCTGGTAGCCAGGATCAATCAGGAGAGGGCGTCGGTGATCTTGATAGCTCCTGCGTGGCCACGCAGGACTTGGTATGCAGATCTGGTGAATATGTCATCGGCTCCACCTTGGAAGCTACCTTTGAGACGAGACCTTCTTGTTCAGGGTCCGTTCGAACATCCGAATCTGGTTTCACTCCAGCTGACTGCTTGGAGATTGAACGCTTGATTTTATCGAAGCGAGGATTCTCAGATTCTGTTATTGATACTCTTGTTCAGGCCAGAAAGCCTGTAACTAGAAAGATTTTCCACAAAATTTGGAAAAAATATATCTGTTGGTGTGAATCTAAAGGATTCCCTTGGGACAAGGTTAAGATTCCTAGGATTCTATCCTTCCTTCAAGAAGGATTGGAGAAAGGATTATCTGCAAGTTCCCTGAAGGGACAGATTTCTGCCTTGTCGGTATTACTTCACAAAAAGCTGGCAGCTGTGCCAGATGTTCAAGCCTTTGTTCAGGCTCTGGTTAGAATCAAGCCTGTTTACAAACCTTTGACTCCTCCTTGGAGTCTCAATTTAGTTCTTTCAGTTCTTCAGGGGGTTCCGTTTGAACCCTTACATTCCGTTGATATTAAGTTATTATCTTGGAAAGTTTTGTTTTTAGTTGCGATTTCTTCTGCTAGAAGA
This sequence comes from Bombina bombina, assembly GCF_027579735.1. NCBI lineage: Eukaryota > Metazoa > Chordata > Amphibia > Anura > Bombinatoridae > Bombina > Bombina bombina. The sequence goes on along the minus strand of NC_069500.1, from coordinate 359,308,170 downwards.
GTCTCAGAATTATCTGCTCTGCAGTGTTCTCCTCCTTATCTGGTGTTCCATGCAGATAAGGTGGTTTTACGTACTAAACCTGGTTTTCTTCCAAAAGTTGTTTCTAACAAAAACATTAACCAGGAGATTATCGTACCTTCTCTGTGTCCAAAACCAGTTTCAAAGAAGGAACGTTTGTTGCACAATTTGGATGTTGTTCGCGCTCTAAAATTCTATTTAGATGCTACAAAGGATTTTAGACAAACATCTTCCTTGTTTGTTGTTTATTCAGGTAAAAGGAGAGGTCAAAAAGCAACTTCTACCTCTCTCTCTTTTTGGATTAAAAGCATCATCAGATTGGCTTACGAGACTGCCGGACGGCAGCCTCCCGAAAGAATCACAGCTCATTCCACTAGGGCTGTGGCTTCCACATGGGCCTTCAAGAACGAGGCTTCTGTTGATCAGATATGTAGGGCAGCGACTTGGTCTTCTCTGCACACTTTTACCAAATTTTACAAGTTTGATACTTTTGCTTCTTCTGAGGCTATTTTTGGGAGAAAGGTTTTGCAAGCCGTGGTGCCTTCCATTTAGGTGACCTGATTTGCTCCCTCCCTTCATCCGTGTCCTAAAGCTTTGGTATTGGTTCCCACAAGTAAGGATGACGCCGTGGACCGGACACACCTATGTTGGAGAAAACAGAATTTATGTTTACCTGATAAATTTCTTTCTCCAACGGTGTGTCCGGTCCACGGCCCGCCCTGGTTTTTTAATCAGGTCTGATAATTTATTTTCTTTAACTACAGTCACCACGGTACCATATGGTTTCTCCTATGCAAATATTCCTCCTTAACGTCGGTCGAATGACTGGGGTAGGCGGAGCCTAGGAGGGATCATGTGACCAGCTTTGCTGGGCTCTTTGCCATTTCCTGTTGGGGAAGAGAATATCCCACAAGTAAGGATGACGCCGTGGACCGGACACACCGTTGGAGAAAGAAATTTATCAGGTAAACATAAATTCTGTTTTCCCAACAGTAAAGATAGAGCATGCACCTTTAAAAAACTTTCTAATGTACTTATTTTCTCCAGCATAGGTGTGTCCGGTCCACGGCGTCATCCTTACTTGTGGGATATTCTCTTCCCCAACAGGAAATGGCAAAGAGCCCAGCAAAGCTGGTCACATGATCCCTCCTAGGCTCCGCCTACCCCAGTCATTCTCTTTGCCGTTGTACAGGCAACATCTCCACGGAGATGGCTTAGAGTTTTTTAGTGTTTAACTGTAGTTTTTATTATTCAATCAAGAGTTTGTTATTTTAAAATAGTGCTGGTATGTACTATTTACTCTGAAACAGAAAAGAGATGAAGATTTCTGTTTGTAAGAGGAAAATGATTTTAGCAACCGTTACTAAAATCGATGGCTGTTCCACACAGGACTGTTGAGAGGAATTAACTTCAGTTGGGGGAACAGTGAGCAGACTTTTGCTGCTTGAGGTATGACACATTCTAACAAGACGATGTAATGCTGGAAGCTGTCATTTTCCCTATGGGATCCGGTAAGCCATTTTTATTACAGACAGTAAATAAGGGCTTCACAAGGGCTTTTTAAGACTGTAGACATTTTCTGGGCTAAATCGATTTATATATAAACATATTTTATACTCCATAGCCTTGAGGAATTATTTTAATCTTGGGAATTTTGTAAAATAACCGGCAGGCACTGTATTGGACACCTTATTCTCTAGGGGCTTTCCCTAATCATAGGCAGAGTCTCATTTTCGCGCCTGTATTGCGCACTTGTTTTTGAGAAGCATGACATGCAGATGCATGTGTGAGGAGCTCTGATACATAGAAAAGACTTTCTGAAGGCGTCATTTGGTATCGTATTCCCCTTTGGGCTTGGTTGGGTCTCAGCAAAGCAGATACCAGGGACTGTAAAGGGGTTAAATATAAAAACGGCTCCGGTTCCGTTATTTTAAGGGTTAAAGCTTCCAAATTTGGTGTGCAATACTTTTAAGGCTTTAAGACACTGTGGTGAAATTTTGGTGAATTTTGAACAATTCCTTCATACTTTTTCGCAATTGCAGTAATAAAGTGTGTTCAGTTTAAAATTTAAAGTGACAGTAACGGTTTTATTTTAAAACGTTTTTTTGTACTTTGTTATCAAGTTTATGCCTGTTTAACATGTCTGAACTGCCAGATAGACTGTGTTCTGAATGTGGGGAAGCCAAAGTTCCTTCTCATTTAAATAGATGTGATTTATGTGACACAAAATTTAGAGAAAATGATGCCCAAGATGATTCCTCAAGTGAGGGGAGTAAGCATGGTACTGCATCATCCCCTCCTTCGTCTACACCAGTCTTGCCCACACAGGAGGCCCCTAGTACATCTAGCGCGCCAATACTCCTTACTATGCAACAATTAACGGCTGTAATGGATAATTCTATCAAAAACATTTTAGCCACAATGCCCACTTATCAGCGAAAGCGCGACTGCTCTGTTTTAGAAAATACTGAAGAGCATGAGGACGCTGATGATATTGTTTCTGAAGGGCCCCTACACCAGTCTGAGGGGGCCAGGGAGGTTTTGTCTGAGGGAGAAATTTCAGATTCAGGGAAAATTTCTCAACAAGCTGAACCTGATGTGATTACATTTAAATTTAAGTTGGAACATCTCCGCGCTCTGCTTAAGGAGGTGTTATCCACTCTGGATGATTGTGAGAATTTGGTCATCCCAGAGAAATTATGTAAAATGGACAAGTTCCTAGAGGTCCCGGGGCCCCCCGAAGCTTTTCCTATACCCAAGCGGGTGGCGGACATTGTAAATAAAGAATGGGAAAGGCCCGGTATACCTTTCGTCCCTCCCCCCATATTTAAAAAATTGTTTCCTATGGTCGACCCCAGAAAGGACTTATGGCAGACAGTCCCCAAGGTCGAGGGGGCGGTTTCTACTCTAAACAAACGCACCACTATACCCATAGAAGATAGTTGTGCTTTCAAAGATCCTATGGATAAAAAATTAGAAGGTTTGCTTAAAAAGATGTTTGTTCAGCAAGGTTACCTTCTACAACCAATTTCATGCATTGTCCCTGTCACTACAGCCGCGTGTTTCTGGTTCGATGAGCTAGAAAAGGCGATCACTAGTAATTCTCCTTCTTATGAGGAGATTATGGACAGAATCCGTGCTCTCAAATTGGCTAATTCTTTCACCCTAGACGCCACTTTGCAATTGGCTAGGTTAGCGACGAAAAATTCTGGGTTTGCTATTGTGGCGCGCAGAGCGCTTTGGTTAAAATCTTGGTCAGCGGATGCGTCTTCCAAGAACAAATTGCTTAACATTCCTTTCAAGGGGAAAACGCTGTTTGGCCCTGACTTGAAAGAGATTATCTCTGATATCACTGGGGGCAAGGGCCACGCCCTTCCTCAGGATAGGTCTTTCAAGGCCAAAAATAAACCTAATTTTCGTCCCTTTCGTAGAAACGGACCAGCCCCAAGTGCTACGTCCTCTAAGCAAGAGGGTAATACTTCTCAAGCCAAGCCAGCCTGGAGACCAATGCAAGGCTGGAACAAGGGAAAGCAGGCCAAGAAACCTGCCACTGCTACCAAGACAGCATGAGATGTTGGCCCCCGATCCGGGACCGGATCTGGTGGGGGGCAGACTCTCTCTCTTCGCTCAGGCTTGGGCAAGAGATGTTCTGGATCCTTGGGCGCTAGAAATAGTCTCCCAAGGTTATCTTCTGGAATTCAAGGGGCTTCCCCCAAGGGGGAGGTTCCACAGGTCTCAATTGTCTTCAGACCACATAAAAAAACAGGCATTCTTACATTGTGTAGAAGACCTGTTAAAAATGGGAGTGATTCATCCTGTTCCATTAGGAGAACAAGGGATGGGGTTCTACTCCAATCTGTTTGTAGTTCCCAAAAGAGAGGGACCGTTCAGACCAATCTTAGATCTCAAGATCCTAAACAAGTTTCTCAAGGTTCCATCGTTCAAAATGGAAACCATTCGAACAATTCTTCCTTCCATCCAGGAAGGTCAATTCATGACCACGGTGGATTTAAAGGATGCGTATCTACATATTCCTATCCACAAGGAACATCATCGGTTCCTAAGGTTCGCATTCCTGGACAAGCATTACCAGTTCGTGGCACTTCCGTTCGGATTAGCCACTGCTCCAAGGATTTTCACAAAGGTACTAGGGTCCCTTCTAGCGGTGCTAAGACCAAGGGGCATTGCAGTAGTACCTTACTTGGACGACATTCTGATTCAAGCATCGTCCCTTCCTCTAGCAAAGGCTCACACGGACATTGTCCTGGCCTTTCTCAGATCTCACGGATGGAAAGTGAACGTAGAAAAGAGTTCTCTATCTCCGTCAACGAGGGTTCCCTTCTTGGGAACAATAATAGACTCCTTAGAAATGAGGATTTTTCTGACAGAGGCCAGAAAAACAAAACTTCTAAACTCTTGTCAAATACTTCATTCCGTTCCTCTTCCTTCCATAGCGCAGTGCATGGAAGTAATAGGTTTGATGGTAGCGGCAATGGACATAGTTCCTTTTGCGCGCATTCATCTAAGACCATTACAACTGTGCATGCTCAGTCAGTGGAATGGGGACTATACAGACTTGTCTCCGACGATACAAGTAAATCAGAGGACCAGAGATTCACTCTGTTGGTGGCTGTCCCTGGACAACCTGTCACAGGGGATGAGCTTCCGCAGACCAGAGTGGGTCATTGTCACGACCGACGCCAGTCTGATGGGCTGGGGCGCGGTCTGGGGACCCCTGAAAGCTCAGGGTCTTTGGTCTCGGGAAGAATCTCTTCTACCGATAAATATTCTGGAACTGAGAGCGATACTCAATGCTCTCAAGGCTTGGCCTCAGCTAGCAAAGGCCAAGTTCATACGGTTTCAATCAGACAACATGACGACTGTTGCGTACATCAACCATCAGGGGGGAACAAGGAGTTCCCTGGCGATGGAAGAAGTGACCAAAATCATTCAATGGGCGGAGACTCACTCCTGCCACTTGTCTGCTATCCACATCCCAGGAGTGGAAAATTGGGAAGCAGATTTTCTGAGTCGTCAGACATTACATCCGGGGGAGGGGGAACTCTATCCGGAAATCTTTGCCCAAATTACTCAACTGTGGGGCATTCCAGACATGGATCTGATGGCCTCTCGTCAGAACTTCAAGGTTCCTTGCTACGGGTCCAGATCCAGGGATCCCAAGGCGACTCTAGTAGATGCACTAGTAGCACCTTGGACCTTCAAACTAGCTTATGTATTCCCGCCGTTTCCTCTCATCCCCAGGCTGGTAGCCAGGATCAATCAGGAGAGGGCATCGGTGATCTTGATAGCTCCTGCGTGGCCACGCAGGACTTGGTATGCAGACCTGGTGAATATGTCATCGGCTCCACCATGGAAGCTACCTTTGAGACGAGACCTTCTTGTTCAAGGTCCGTTCGAACATCCGAATCTGGTCTCACTCCAACTGACTGCTTGGAGATTGAACTCTTGATCTTATCAAAGCGAGGGTTCTCAGATTCTGTTATTGATACTCTTGTTCAGGCCAGAAAGCCTGTAACTAGAAAAATTTACCACAAAATATGGAAAAAATATATCTGTTGGTGTGATTCTAAAGGATTCCCTTGGGACAAGGTAAAAATTCCTAAGATTCTATCCTTTCTTCAAGAAGGATTGGAGAAAGGATTATCTGCAAGTTCCTTGAAGGGACAGATTTCTGCCTTGTCTGTGTTACTTCACAAAAAGCTGGCAGCTGTGCCAGATGTTCAAGCCTTTGTTCAGGCTCTGGTTAGAATCAAGCCTGTTTACAAACCTTTGACTCCTCCTTGGAGTCTCAATTTAGTTCTTTCAGTTCTTCAGGGGGTTCCGTTTGAACCCTTACATTCCGTTGATATTAAGTTATTATCTTGGAAAGTTTTGTTTTTGGTTGCAATTTCTTCTGCTAGAAGAGTTTCAGAATTATCCGCTCTGCAGTGTTCTCCTCCTTATCTGGTGTTCCATGCAGATAAGGTGGTTTTACGTACTAAACCTGGTTTTCTTCCGAAAGTTGTTTCTAACAAAAACATTAACCAGGAGATAGTCGTGCCTTCTTTGTGTCCGAATCCAGTTTCAAAGAAGGAACGTTTGTTGCACAATTTGGATGTTGTTCGCGCTCTAAAATTCTATTTAGATGCTACAAAGGATTTTAGACAAACATCTTCCTTGTTTGTTGTTTATTCTGGTAAAAGGAGAGGTCAAAAAGCAACTTCTACCTCTCTCTCTTTTTGGATTAAAAGCATCATCAGATTGGCTTATTAGACTGCCGGACGGCAGCCTCCTGAAAGAATCACAGCCCATTCCACTAGGGCTGTGGCTTCCACATGGGCCTTCAAGAACGAGGCTTCTGTTGATCAGATATGTAAGGAAGCGACTTGGTCTTCACTGCACACTTTTACCAAATTTTACAAGTTTGATACTTTTGCTTCTTCTGAGGCTATTTTTGGGAGAAAGGTTTTGCAAGCCGTGGTGCCTTCCATTTAGGTGACCTGATTTGCTCCCTCCCTTCATCCGTGTCCTAAAGCTTTGGTATTGGTTCCCACAAGTAAGGATGACGCCGTGGACCGGACACACCTATGTTGGAGAAAACAGAATTTATGTTTACCTGATAAATTACTTTCTCCAACGGTGTGTCCGGTCCACGGCCCGCCCTGGTTTTTTAATCAGGTCTGATGAATTATTTTCTCTAACTACAGTCACCACGGTATCATATGGTTTCTCCTATGCAAATATTCCTCCTTTACGTCGGTCGAATGACTGGGGTAGGCGGAGCCTAGGAGGGTTCATGTGACCAGCTTTGCTGGGCTCTTTGCCATTTCCTGTTGGGGAAGAGAATATCCCACAAGTAAGGATGACGCCGTGGACCGGACACACCGTTGGAGAAAGTAATTTATCAGGTAAACATAAATTCTGTTTCTCCAACATAGGTGTGTCCGGTCCACGGCGTCATCCTTACTTGTGGGATATTCTCTTCCCCAACAGGAAATGGCAAAGAGCCCAGCAAAGCTGGTCACATGATCCCTCCTAGGCTCCGCCTACCCCAGTCATTCTCTTTGCCGTTGTACAGGCAACATCTCCACGGAGATGGCTTAGAGTTTTTTAGTGTTTAACTGTAGTTTTTTCATTATTCAATCAAGAGTTTGTTATTTTCAAATAGTGCTGGTACGTACTATTTACTCAGAAACAGAAAAGAGATGAAGAATTCTGTTTGTATGAGGAAAATGATTTTAGCAACCGTAACTAAAATCCATGGCTGTTCCACACAGGACTGTTGAGAGCAATTAACTTCAGTTGGGGGAACAGTTTGCAGTCTCTTGCTGCTTGAGGTATGACACATTCTAACAAGACGATGTAATGCTGGAAGCTGTCATTTTCCCTATGGGATCCGGTAAGCCATGTTTATTACGATTGTAAATAAGGGCTTCACAAGGGCTTATTTAAACTGTAGACTTTTTTTGGGCTAAATCGATTGATATTAACACTTATTTAGCCTTGAGGAATCATTTATTCTGGGTATTTTGATTAATATCGGCAGGCACTGTTTTAGACACCTTATTCTTTAGGGGCTTTCCCAAAGCATAGGCAGAGTCTCATTTTCGCGCCGGTGTTGCGCACTTGTTTTTGAGAGGCATGGCATGCAGTCGCATGTGAGAGGAGCTCTGATACTTATAAAAGACTTCTGAAGGCGTCATTTGGTATCGTTTTTCCCCTTTGGGTTTGGTTGGGTCTCAGCAAAGCAGATACCAGGGACTGTAAAGGGGTTTAAAGCTTAAAACGGCTCCGGTTCCGTTATTTTAAGGGTTAAAGCTTCCAAAATTGGTGTGCAATATTTTCAAGGCTTTAAGACGCTGTGGTGAAAATTTGGTGAATTTTGAACAATTCCTTCATGTTTTTTCGCAATTGCAGTAATAAAGTGTGTTCAGTTTAAAATTTAAAGTGACAGTAACGGTTTTATTTTAAAACGTTTTTTGTACTTTCTGATCAAGTTTATGCCTGTTTAACATGTCTGAACTACCAGATAGACTGTGTTCTGAATGTGGGGAAGCCAGAATTCCTATTCATTTAAATAAATGTGATTTATGTGATAATGACAATGATGCCCAAGATGATTCCTCAAGTGAGGGGAGTAAGCATGGTACTGCATCATTCCCTCCTTCGTCTACACGAGTCTTGCCCACTCAGGAGGCCCCTAGTACATCTAGCGCGCCAATACTCCTTACTATGCAACAATTAACGGCTGTAATGGATAATTCTGTCAAAAACATTTTAGCCAAAATGAACCCTTGTCAGCGTAAGCGTGGCTGCTCTGTTTTAGTTACTGAAGAGCATGACGACGCTGATATTAATATCTCTGAAGGGCCCCTAACCCAATCTGAGGGGGCCAGGGAGGTTTTGTCTGAGGGAGAAATTACTGATTTAGGGAACATTTCTCAGCAGGCTGAATCTGATGTGATTACATTTAAATTTAAATTGGAACATCTCCGCATTTTGCTTAAGGAGGTATTATCCACTCTGGATGATTGTGAAAATTTAGTCATCCCAGAGAAACTATGTAAAATGGACAAGTTCCTAGAGGTGCCGGGGCTCCCAGAAGCTTTTCCTATACCCAAGCGGGTGGCGGACATTGTTAATAAAGAATGGGAAAGGCCCGGTATTCCTTTCGTCCCTCCCCCCATATTTAAAAAATTGTTTCCTATGGTCGACCCCAGAAAGGACTTATGGCAGTCAGTCCCCAAGGTCGAGGGAGCGGTTTCTACTTTAAACAAACGCACCACTATTCCCATAGAGGATAGTTGTGCTTTCAAAGATCCTATGGATAAAAAATTAGAAGGTTTGCTTAAAAAGATGTTTGTTCAGCAGGGTTACCTTCTACAACCCATTTCATGCATTGTCCCTGTCACTACAGCCGCATATTTCTGGTTTGATGAACTGCTTAAGGTGCTCGATAGTGACTCTCCTCCTTATGAGGAGATTATGGACAGAATCAATGCTCTCAAATTGGCTAATTCTTTCACTCTAGACGCCTCTTTGCAATTGGCTAAGTTAGCGGCTAAGAACTCTGGGTTTGCTATTGTGGCGCGCAGAGCGCTTTGGTTGAAATCTTGGTCGGCTGATGCGTCTTCCAAGAACAAGCTACTAAACATTCCTTTCAAGGGGGAAAACGCTGTTTGGTCCTGACTTGAAAGAGATTATCTCTGATATCACTGGGGGTAAGGGCCACGCCCTTCCTCAGGATCGGCCCTTCAAGGCAAAAAATAGACCTAATTTTCGTCCCTTTCGTAAAAACGGACCAGCCCAAGGTGCTACGTCCTCTAAGCAAGAGGGTAATACTTCTCAGGCCAAGCCAGCTTGGAGACCAATGCAAGGCTGGAACAAGGGAAAGCAGGCCAAGAAACCTGCCACTGCTACCAAGACAGCATGAAATATTGGCCCCCGATCCGGGACCGGATCTGGTGGGGGGCAGACTCTCTCTCTTCGCTCAGGCTTGGGCAAGAGATGTTCTGGATCCTTGGGCGCTAGAAATAGTCTCCCAGGGTTATCTTCTGGAATTCAAGGGACTTCCCCCAAGGGGGAGGTTCCACAAGTCGCAGTTGTCTTCAGACCACATAAAAAGACAGGCGTTCTTACATTGTGTAGAAGACCTGTTAAAAATGGGAGTGATTCATCCTGTTCCATTAAGAGAACAAGGGATGGGGTTCTACTCCAATCTGTTCATAGTTCCCAAAAAAGAGGGAACGTTCAGACCAATCCTAGATCTCAAGATCTTAAACAAATTTCTCAAGGTCCCATCGTTCAAGATGGAAACCATTCGAACTATCCTTCCTTCCATCCAGGAAGGTCAATTTATGACCACGGTGGATTTAAAGGATGCGTATCTACATATTCCTATCCACAAGGAACATCATCGGTTCCTAAGGTTTGCATTCCTGGACAAACATTACCAGTTCGTGGCGCTTCCTTTCGGATTAGCCACTGCTCCAAGGATTTTCACAAAGGTACTAGGGTCCCTTCTAGCGGTGCTAAGACCAAGGGGCATTGCAGTAGTACCTTACCTGGACGACATTCTGATTCAAGCGTCGTCCCTTCCTCAAGCAAAGGCTCACACGGACATTGTCCTGGCCTTTCTCAGATCTCACGGCTGGAAAGTGAACGTGGAAAAGAGTTCTCTATCCCCGTCAACAAGGGTTCCCTTCTTGGGAACAATTATAGACTCCTTAGAAATGAGGATCTTTCTAACAGAGGCCAGAAAAACAAAGCTTCTGGACTCTTGTCGGATACTTCATTCCGTTCCTCTTCCTTCCATAGCTCAGTGCATGGAAGTGATCGGGTTGATGGTGGCGGCGATGGACATAGTTCCTTTTGCGCGCATTCATCTAAGACCATTACAACTGTGCATGCTCAGTCAGTGGAATGGGGACTATACAGACTTGTCTCCGAAGATACAAGTAAATCAAAGGACCAGAGACTCACTCCGTTGGTGGCTGTCCCTGGACAATCTGTCTCAAGGGATGATGTTCCACAGACCAGAGTGGGTCATTGTCACGACCGACGCCAGTCTGATAGGCTGGGGCGCGGTCTGGGGATCCCTGAAAGCTCAGGGTCTTTGGTCTCGGGAAGAATCTCTTCTACCGATAAATATTCTGGAACTGAGAGCGATATTCAATGCGCTCCAGGCCTGGCCCCAGCTTGCGAGGACCAGGTTCATACGGTTTCAATCAGACAACATGACGACTGTTGCGTACATCAACCATCAGGGGGGAACAAGGAGTTCCCTAGCGATGGAAGAAGTAACCAAAATTATTCTTTGGGCGGAGTCTCACTCCTGCCACCTGTCTGCTATCCACATCCCAGGAGTGGAAAATTGGGAAGCGGATTTTCTGAGTCGGCAGACATTGCATCCGGGGGGAGTGGGAACTCCATCCGGAAATCTTTGCCCAAGTCACTCACCTGTGGGGCATTCCAGACATGGATCTGATGGCCTCTCGTCAGAACTTCAAAGTTCCTTGCTACGGGGCCAGATCCAGGGATCCCAAGGCGGCTCTAGTGGATGCACTAGTAGCACCTTGGACCTTCAAACTAGCTTATGTGTTCCCGCCATTTCCTCTCATCCCCAGGCTGATAGCCAGGATCAAGCAGGAGAGGGCGTCGGTGATCTTGATAGCTCCTGCGTGGCCACGCAGGACTTGGTATGCAGATCTGGTGAATATGTCATCGGCTCCACCTTGGAAGCTACCTTTGAGACGAGACCTTCTTGTTCAGGGTCCGTTCGAACATCCGAATCTGGTTTCACTCCAGCTGACTGCTTGGAGATTGAACGCTTGATTTTATCGAAGCGAGGATTCTCAGATTCTGTGATCGATACTCTTGTTCAGGCCAGAAAGCCTGTGACTAGAAAGATTTACCACAAAATTTGGAAAAAATATATCTCTTGGTGTGAATCTAAAGGATTCCCTTGGGACAAGGTTAAGATTCCTAGGATTCTATCCTTCCTTCAAGAAGGATTGGAAAAAGGATTATCTGCAAGTTCCCTGAAGGGACAGATTTCTGCCTTGTCGGTATTACTTCACAAAAAGCTGGCAGCTGTGCCAGATGTTCAAGCCTTTGTTCAGGCTCTGGTTAGAATCAAGCCTGTTTACAAACCTTTGACTCCTCCTTGGAGTCTCAATTTAGTTCTTTCAGTTCTTCAGGGGGGTTCCGTTTGAACCCTTACATTCCGTTGATATTAAGTTATTATCTTGGAAAGTTTTGTTTTTAGTTGCGATTTCTTCTGCTAGAAGAGTCTCAGAATTATCTGCTCTGCAGTGTTCTCCTCCTTATCTGGTGTTCCATGCAGATAAGGTGGTTTTACGTACTAAACCTGGTTTTCTTCCAAAAGTTGTTTCTAACAAAAACATTAACCAGGAGATTATCGTACCTTCTCTGTGTCCAAAACCAGTTTCAAAGAAGGAACGTTTGTTGCACAATTTGGATGTTGTTCGCGCTCTAAAATTCTATTTAGATGCTACAAAGGATTTTAGACAAACATCTTCCTTGTTTGTTGTTTATTCAGGTAAAAGGAGAGGTCAAAAAGCAACTTCTACCTCTCTCTCTTTTTGGATTAAAAGCATCATCAGATTGGCTTACGAGACTGCTGGACGGCAGCCTCCCGAAAGAATCACAGCTCATTCCACTAGGGCTGTGGCTTCCACATGGGCCTTCAAGAACGAGGCTTCTGTTGATCAGATATGTAGGGCAGCGACTTGGTCTTCACTGCACACTTTTACCAAATTTTACAAGTTTGATACTTTTGCTTCTTCTGAGGCTATTTTTGGGAGAAAGGTTTTGCAAGCCGTGGTGCCTTCCATTTAGGTGACCTGATTTGCTCCCTCCCTTCATCCGTGTCCTAAAGCTTTGGTATTGGTTCCCACAAGTAAGGATGACGCCGTGGACCGGACACACCTATGTTGGAGAAAACAGAATTTATGTTTACCTGATAAATTTCTTTCTCCAACGGTGTGTCCGGTCCACGGCCCGCCCTGGTTTTTTTTTTTTTAATCAGGTCTGATATTTTATTTTCTTTAACTACAGTCACCACGGTACCATATGGTTTCTCCTATGCAATTATTCCTCCTTAACGTCGGTCGAATGACTGGGGTAGGCGGAGCCTAGGAGGGATCATGTGACCAGCTTTGCTGGGCTCTTTGCCATTTCCTGTTGGGGAAGAGAATATCCCACAAGTAAGGATGACGCCGTGGACCGGACACACCGTTGGAGAAAGAAATTTATCAGGTAAACATAAATTCTGTTTTTATCTAATTTGCTTCTTTTTCTTGGTATCCTTTGTTGAAAAGCATACCTACACGTAGGCTGAGTCATAGAAGCAGGAAGGGAGCTAGCGGATGATTGGTGGCTGCACAGAGCTCTTAATCATTTTTGTTTGTTTTATCAATCTAGGAACCAAAAATCCTCCCCTTCTTTACAAAAGAACAATTCTTCCTGGAAGTCTTCTTTCAATTGGAACAAGCCCAAACTGTCAAAAAAAATAAAAAGCCACCCGCTTCTACTAAGTTGGCTTGAAGGTTTGGCCCCCGATCATGATCTTCTTCTGGTATTGGGCAGATTACACCTTTTCCCAGGGATACAGAATAGGATTCAGATCAATGCCTCCCAGGGAAAACTCTATTCTGTTCCACATTCTAAAGAACCCGGTAAAGGCATACTTTTTTTTGTTTTTTTTTTTAAATGTATTCAAGATCTAGAACTCACGGGGCTGATAGTTCCTGCCCCTATGTTGGAAAAGGCCTGGGTTTTTATTCCAACCTTTGTATATTTCCCAAGAAAGAGGTAACTCTCGCACCAATTCTAGATGTGAAAATCTTAAACGAGTTTCAGGGTCCCTACTTTCGAAATGGAAACAATTTGGACTATCTTTCCTCTCGTTCAAGAAGGCAAATATATGTCCACCATAGATTTAAAGGATGTATACCTTGATTTCCAGCAGTGTCTGGAAATTTGGTGGTTGTCTTTTTAAATTTTTTTTTTTTTTATCTGCCCATATTACTCATCCAGCTTGGGTATTAGTTCCTAGGCGTAACTCGAACCACATTATGAAAGAAAACAAAATTTATGATTAGCTGATAAATTGATTTCTTTCGTGGTGGTGAGTCTACGAGACCCACCCAATTGCATTAAATTTAGTTCATTTTTCCCTGGCAGAAGTTGTAGTTTTGCACCTTATTTTCCCTGTTCTGTCTTTTTCTACTTCTCCTTTCTTGGCTATATGTAAGACTGGCTAACTAGAGAGCTGTGAGGGATTGAGTTCTCTTGGAGTTTTGGGAATCTTTGCCTCCAAGTGGTCACAAGTTGTATTCCCAGGAGTAAAGGACCCGTGGACTTTCACCACCATGAAATTAATGAATTTATCAGGTAAGCATAAATGTATTTTTTTCTTTATAATGGTAGAAAATGTCCAGAATCCTTTCTATTGAGAATCACTTGGCCACCAGGAGGAGGCAAAAACACCCTATACCAGAGTTTAATAATCCCTCATACTTCCTCTTCCCTCACAGTATTTCTTTGCCTCGTCAAAGGAGAAAGCATGGATAGAGATGCTGCTGAAATTATGAAGAATTCCAAATGTGCATTCATTCATTGGATAGTTCTTAGAAGAAAAGGAATTAGGCAATTCTTGCTTGTGCATTATTGACCTTGTTGGAGCTGAGTCACAAGCTAGCCTTAGGTGTCAGAAGGTAGTTTCTTAGCCTCCTCCTGATGGATCAGTTTGGACACACTGCTGACTTCTGCCCCTCTCTGTTTGTTACAGATTTGGGATGAGGTTTTGGTGAAAGTCAGCTGTGGAGGGATCCAGTGGAGGGCGAGTACCTTTTTTCCCTGGGGACTCTAGCAATCTGCTCTCAGCATACTATAAACTCCTGTTCCCACTATAGTTATGGTTTTGGTCACTTTGTTAGGGGGCACATAATGTACCTAATGGGTCCTTTAGTATGAGGGTTATATTGGTGCACACTTTGGGCTTTGCTTTACACTTAGCAGGTGGTTTCTGAGTACAAAAGGAACAATCAACTTATTTCCTTTTCCCTGCATATTCCCCCAGCTCTCCATTTTTTGATGGGGAGCACTGAGTCGACATGGACATATTAACATCCTGCGTGTTACCCTCAACGCTCCGTTTTATTGTTAGTATGATATGGAGCGCAGGGGTATACACAGGACTGGCAGCATTTTCTCACCGCGGCAGTTTTCTGCTTGTTGCGCTTTCCTATCAGTCTCTTCCAGTGTGGTCCCATCTGGGATGTGAGTCGCAGCTCCATTCACGCCGTTATATTCCAGGTTCAGGAGAGGGTGAGACATGTATGCCAGAGCAGGGGGTCCCTGTTATTTAAATCACACATTGTTTATATTTTAGGCACATTATTATAGTTCCGCTTAGTGCACATCATTTGTGGATCCTTTTCCCTTCAGGGGACATCCTTTCTCTTTTCTCAGAGGGACCGGACATAGGGCTTTCTACGGAAAGAGGGATCTTTTTTCTTCACTACTTTACTCTCAATTTACTTGTTGGGGATGGAGAGAGCTGGGACTTTAGTTATTGAAGTAATGCTTTTTGAGGAGAGTTCCTCAGGTATTTCCTTTTCTTTAGATAAATGTTTACTGTGCAAGACAGCCACTGTTTGTCCCCCTGGCACTACTTTGTGGTGCATACTTGGCATCAGTTCTACAGACTCATTCTCAGGACCCAGGCCCATCTCCCAAGCCAGACCCTCCACAGGTGTATGTTATTTAAGGTGGTATAACTGAGTTTACTCCTCAATTCATTGCTCAATTACAGTCAGCTACACCGCCTTCATGTAAGCATAAACCATACTTCTTCTAGCTCTTCTTCCAAGGGCAGTGCTGTAGTTATCCCCAGGGTCATTAGACAATTACAGGAATCTGATTTAGATTAATCCTCTTCTGCCTCTGATGGAGATGTTTAGTCAGAAAATTCCACCCCTGAATCAGACAAGGAATCTGAGGATGTAAATTTTCAATTTAAGATGGACCATTTAAGGTCTTAACTTAGGGAGGTTTTAATAACCTTGGAGGTTCAGGATAAACCAGCTGAAATCAAAGTTCAGAAAATAGATTTTCCTGAGACTTTCCCTGTCCCTTCTCTGAAACTATCTCAAGAGTATAAGCCAGGGGTGCCTTTCTCCTAATTTTAAGAAGTATTTTCCAGTCCCTGACTCCAATCTGGAATTATGTAGATGTGCTATTTCTACTCTGGCAAAGAATAGTTATCATCCCCTTCGAGGACAGTACATCTTTTAGAGAATCTATGGACAGAAAACGTAAAGGTTATCTGAGGAGAGTTTTCTTAAAGGGTAACCTGCTTTTCCAACCAGCCGTCAGTGTTGCAGCGGTTGCTGGAGCAGCTGCCTTTTGGTGTGATTCTTTCTCTTAGTTAGTCTTCTTAGAGGAGGTTCAGAAAGTATTAGATTTTTGAAGTCTGCAAATTCCTTCATCTGTAATGCGGTCATTCAGATTATTTGCATCAATGCAAAGAAAACGTCTCTAGAAGTATACCTTCACATCCTGATCCATTGGTATCATCGTTGGTTCCTTCGCCTTTACCATTGGGTCTAGCTATTGCACCCAGAATATTCACAAAAGTTCTGGGAGCTGTACTTTCTTTGATTCGTTCTCAGGGGGTAGTTGTGACTCCTTACCTGGATTATATCTTGGTTCATGCTCCTTCTTTTCCTTTACCAGTGGCTCATACAAAACTACTGTTTTCTTCGCAGCCATGGCTGGAAAATAAACTAGCCAAAAAGCTCTCTTACTCCAAGTACCAGAGTGACTTTTTTGGGACTGATCATAGTGGAAATGAAGCAATTTCTAAAAGAACAACGTAGGCTGAAACTTCAGTTGGTCTGTCACCAGTTGCAGGCTCTCCATTTTCCCTCAGTAGATCAATGTTTGGAGGTTGTGGGCCTGATGGTCGCAGCTTTGGATGCAGTTCCGTTTGCAAGGTTTCACTTACAACCTTTACAACTATGCATATTAAGTCAGTGGAACAAGGATCATTCAGAGCCATGTCCTGGTTGAAGTCCACAAATCAGGTATCGCGTGGGATGGAGTTTCATCGTCCTCCTTATGAGATAATCACTACAAATTAGTCTTTCTGGTTTTGGAGCGATTTGGGGTTATTTGAGAGCACAGAGAGTTTGCTCTTCTTCCTATCAATATTCTAGATCTGAATGCTCTTAAGTAATGGCCATCTCTTCGCTCGATCCCATTTCTTCCTTTCCAGATGGACAATGTCACTGCATGACATACCACCAGGAGGGTACTCACAGCTCCCGGGCAATGAAGGAATTGTCTCGCATATTGTAATGGGCAGAGACAAATCTTTGTTAGATATCAGCGATCCACATTCCAGGAGTGGACAACTGGGAAGTGGACTGAGTCGCCAGACTCCATCCTGGAAAATAGTCTCTCAATCAGAAAATAATCAATCAGCTGATAGTTCACTGGGGGCGGGCAGGAAAAGATCTGATGG
The DNA here is from genome assembly GCF_027579735.1 of Bombina bombina. Taxonomy (NCBI): domain Eukaryota; kingdom Metazoa; phylum Chordata; class Amphibia; order Anura; family Bombinatoridae; genus Bombina; species Bombina bombina. The sequence goes on along the minus strand of NC_069500.1, from coordinate 359,291,099 downwards.
CAACTCAGCTCAATCACAGGCTCCCACGCTATAGCTCCAGAGTGAGGGATCCAAAGGCCGAGTTCACTAATGCTCTGACAGCCCCGTGGCATTATCAGCTAGTCTACTTGTTTTCTCCAGTCGTACTTCTTCCCAGAGTTATTGCTTGTCTAAAGCAGGAGGGTGTCTCGGCAATCTTTGTAGCCCCAGTGTGGCCTTGGCGAACATGGTATGCTGACCTGATCAGGATGTTCAGTGCTCACCCATGGCGCATTCCACTTCGACAGGATCTTCTTGTGCAGGAGCCGTTCTTTTATCAAAATCTTCAGTCTCTTAACTTAACTGTGTGCAGATTGAACGCTTGATTCTAGCTCAAAGGTGTTTTTTCTAATTGATACTATAATTCAGGCTCATAAGTCTGTTACTAGAAAAATCTATTATAAGGTATGCAAGGTGTACCTTTTCTTGCTGCTCTAAGCATGTTTCTTATGGCATTCAATGAGAATTCCTACGATTTTACAACTCCTTCATGAGGGTCTAGACAAGGGTCTGTTGGCCAGTTCTATTAACCCCTTAACGACCAACGACGTATGGGGTACGTCCTGCAAAAAAATGCAATAACTGTTTTTAGCCATCCGATGCAGAGAGAGCCACTCTGTTATCGTTGGTGGGTGGGAGCTCATCCAGGGAGGCGGGTGGGCAGTCATTGGTGGAGGAGGGGGGAGGGATCTTGTGTGGGTGCGTGCGCGTGCATGTGAGATCTATGAAAACAGCATCAATATGCTGTAGATCTGGAGGGTGGGAGAGAGGACTGGGGAGGGTGGGATTTTAAAATCAAGGCATCTGGGAGAGGGTGGGGGGTTGGATGTTGAGGGGGGGGCAGCTACACTCCAGAAATAAATAAAATATTTAATAAAATAAAAAAATAAAAAATACATTATTATTTTTCAAACTGGGTACTGGCAGACAGCTGCTAGTACCCAATATGGTGCACAATAAAGGCAGAGGGGGGGTTAAAGAGCTGTTTGGGGGGGGGATCAGGGAGGTTGGGGGCTAAGGGGGGTCCTACACAGCAGAAGAATTTAAAAAAAAATAATAAAAAAAAAAATTAAAACCCCCCCAAAAAACTTTTATTTTAGTACTGGCAGACTTTCTGCCAGTACTTAAGATGGCGGGGACAATTGTGGGGTGGGGGAGGGAAGTGAGCTGTTTGGGAGGGATCAGGGGGTGGGATGTGTCAGGTGGGAGGCTGATCTCTACACTAAAGCTAAAATTAACCCTGCAAGCTCCCTACAAGCTACCTAATTAACTCCTTCACTGCTAGACATAAAATACGTGTGATGCGCAGCGTCATTTAGCGACCTTCTAACTACCAAAAAGCAACGCCAAAGCCATATATGTCTGCTATTTCTGAACAAAGGGGATCCCAGAGAAGCATTTACAAAAATTTGTGCCATAATTGCACAAGCTGTTTGTAAATAATTTCAGTGAGAAACCTAAAATTGTGAAATATTTAAAGTTTTTTTTTAATTTGATCGCATTTGGCGGTGAAATGGTGGCATGAAATATACCAAAATGGGCCTAGATGAATATTTGGGGTTGTTTACTACACTACATTAAAGCTAAAATTAACCCTACAAGCTCCCTACATGCTCCCTAATTAACCCCTTCACTGCTGCGCATAATACACGTGTGGTGCGCAGTGACATTTAGCGGCCTTCTAATTACCAAAAAGCAACGTAAAAGCCATATATGTCTGCTATTTCTGAACAAAGGGGATCCCAGAGAAGCATTTAAAACCATTTGTGCAATAATTGCACAAGCTGTTTGTAAATAATTTCAGTGAGAAACCTAAAGTTTGTAAATAAATTTGTGAAAAAGTGAACATTTTTTTTTATTTGATCGCATTTGGCGGTGAAATGGTGGCATGAAATATACCAAAATGGGCCTAGATCAATACTTTGGGATGTCTTCTAAAAATAAATATATACATGTTAATGGATATTCAGGGATTCCTGACAGATATCAGTGTCCCAATGTAACTAGCGCTAATTTTGAAAAAAAGTGGTTTGGAAATAGCAAAGTGCTACTTTTATTTAGTGCCCTATAACTTGCAAAAAAGCAAAGAACATGTAAACATTGGGTATTTCTCTTGTTAAGTGTATCCAGTCCACGGATCATCCATTACTTATGGGATATTCTCCTTCCCAACAGGAAGTTGCAAGAGGATCACCCACAGCAGAGCTGCTATATAGCTCCTCCCCTCACTGCCATATCCAGTCATTCTCTTGCAACTCTCAACTAAGATGGAGGTCGTAAGAGGACTGTTGTGTTTTAGACTTAGTTTATTTCTTCAATAAAAAGTTTGTTATTTTTAAATGGTACCGGCGTGTACTGTTTATCTCAGGCAGTATTTGGAAGAAGAATCTGCCTGCGTTTTCTATGATCTTAGCAGAAGTAACTAAGATCCTTTGCTGTTCTCACATATTCTGAGAAGTGAGGTAACTTCAGAGGGGGAATAGCGTGCAGGTTTTCCTGCAATAAGGTATGTGCAGTTAAAATATTTTTCTAGGGATGGAATTTGCTAGAAAATGCTGCTGATACCGAAGTAATGTAAGTAAAGCCTTAAATGCAGTGATAGCGACTGGTATCAGGCTTATTAATAGAGATACATACTCTTATAAAAGTGTATTTTAAAACGTTTGCTGGCATGTTTAATCCTTTTTTATATATGTTATGTGATAAAACTTATTGGGGCCTAGTTTTTTCCACATGGCTGGCTTGATTTCTGCCTAGAAACAGTTTCCTGAAGCTTTCCACTGTTGCAATATGAGTGGGAAGGGCCTATTTTAGTGCTTTTCTGTGCAGCTAAAAATACTGACAAAGACATTCAGCTTCCCTCTGCATGATACAGGACATCTCTGAAGGGCTCAAAAGGCTTCAAAGTTGTGTTTGAGGAGGGTAACAATTACAATAGACTGTGGCAGTTGTTGTGACTGTGTTTAAAAAAACAAACAAACAAAAAAAAAACATTTTTGTCATTTATTATTCTGTTTTTGTTATTAAGGGGTTAATCATCCATTTGCAAGTGGGTGCAATGCTCTGCTGACTTGTTACATACACTGTAAAAATTTTGTTAGTGTAACTGACTTTTTTTCACTGTTATTTCAAATTTTGTCAAAATTTGTGTTTCTTAAAGGCGCAGTAACGTTTTTTATATTGCTTGTAAACTTGTTTTAAGTGTTTTCCAAGCTTGCTAGTCTCATTGCTAGTCTGTTTAAACATGTCTGATACAGAGGAACCTACTTGTTCATTATGTTTGAAAGCCATGGTGGAGCCCCATAGGAGAATGTGTACTAAATGTATTGATTTCACCTTAAACAGTAAAGATCAGTCTTTATCTATAAAAGAATTATCACCAGAGGGTTCTGTCGAGGGGGAAGTTATGCCGACTAACTCTCCCCACGTGTCAGACCCTTCGCCTCCCGCTCAGGGGACGCACGCTAATATGGCGCCAATTACATCAGGGACGCCCATAGCGATTACCTTGCAGGACATGGCTGCAATCATGAATAATACCCGGTCAGAGGTATTATCTAGATTGCCTGAATTAAGAGGCAAGCGCGATAGCTCTGGGGTTAGGAGAGATACAGAGCGCGCAAATGCTGTAAGAGCCATGTCTGATACTGCGTCACAGTATGCAGAACATGAGGACGGAGAGCTTCATTCTGTGGGTGACATCTCTGACTCGGGGAAACCTGATTCAGAGATTTCTAATTTTAAATTTAAGCTTGAGAACCTCCGTGTATTGCTTGGGGAGGTATTAGCTGCTCTGAATGACTGTAACACAGTTGCAATTCCAGAGAAATTGTGTAGGCTGGATAGATACTATGCCATGCCGGTGTGTACTGACGTTTTTCCTATACCTAAAAGGCTTACAGAAATTATTAGCAAGGAGTGGGATAGACCCGGTGTGCCCTTTTCCCCAACTCCTATATTTAGAAAAATGTTTCCAATAGACGCCACTACACGGGACTTATGGCAGATGGTCCCTAAGGTGGAGGGAGCAGTTTCTACTTTAGCAAAGCGTACCACTATCCCGGTTGAGGACAGTTGTGCTTTTTCAGATCCAATGGATAAAAAATTAGAGGGTTACCTTAAGAAAATGTTTATTCAACAAGGTTTTATTTTGCAGCCCCTTGCATGCATTGCGCCTGTCACTGCTGCGGCGGCATTCTGGTTTGAGGCCCTGGAAGAGGCCATCCATACAGCTCCATTGGAGGAAATTATTGACAAGCTTAGAATGCTTAAGCTAGCTAACTCATTTGTTTCTGATGCCATTGTTCATTTGACTAAACTAACGGCTAAGAATTCCGGATTCGCCATCCAGACACGTAGGGCGCTATGGCTTAAATCCTGGTCAGCTGACGTGACTTCAAAGTCTAAGTTACTCAACATTCCTTTCAAGGGGCAGACCTTATTCGGGCCTGGCTTGAAAAAAATTATTGCTGACATTACTGGAGGCAAGGGTCATACCCTTCCTCAGGACAGGGCCAAATCAAAGGCCAAACAGTCTAATTTTCGTGCCTTTCGAAATTTCAAGGCAGGAGCAGCATCAACTTCCTCCGCTTCAAAACAAGAGGGAACTGTTGCTCATTCCAGACAGGCCTGGAAACCTAACCAGTCCTGGAACAAGGGCAAGCAGGCCAGAAAACCTGCTGCTGCCCCCAAGACAGCATGAAGGAACGGCCCCCTATCCGGAAACGGATCTAGTGGGGGGCAGACTTTCTCTCTTAGCCCAGGCGTGGGCAAGAGATGTTCAGGATCCCTGGGCGTTGGAGATCATATCTCAGGGATATCTTCTGGACTTCAAAGCTTCTCCTCCACAAGGGAGATTTCATCTTTCAAAGTTATCAGCAAACCAGATAAAGAAAGAGGCATTCCTAAGCTGTGTGCAAGAGCTCCTAGTAATGGGAGTGATCCATCCAGTTCCGCGGACGGAACAGGGACAGGGGTTTTATTCAAATCTGTTTGTGGTTCCCAAGAAAGAGGGAACCTTCAGACCAATCTTGGATCTAAAGATCTTAAACAAATTCCTCAGAGTTCCATCATTCAAAATGGAAACTATTCGGACCATTCTACCCATGATCCAAGAGGGTCAGTACATGACCACAGTGGACTTAAAGGATGCCTACCTTCACATACCGATTCACAAAGATCATCATCGGTTCCTAAGGTTTGCCTTTCTAGACAGGCATTACCAATTTGTAGCTCTTCCCTTCGGGGTGGCCACAGCCCCGAGAATCTTTACAAAGGTTCTGGGCACACTTCTGGCGGTTCTAAGACCGCGAGGCATAGCAGTGGCTCCGTATCTAGATGACATCCTGATACAGGCGTCAAGCTTTCAAATTGCCAAGTCTCATACAGAGATAGTTCTGGCATTTCTGAGGTCGCATGGGTGGAAAGTGAACGTGGAAAAGAGTTCTCTATCCCCACTCACAAGAGTCACCTTCCTATGGACTGTAGAGATGAAAATTTACCTGACGGAGTCCAGGTTATCAAAACTTCTAAATGCTTGCCGTGTCCTTCATTCCATTCCACGTCCGTTAGTGGCTCAATGCAGGGAAGTAATCGGCTTAATGGTAGTGGCAATGGACATAGTGCCATTTGCGCGCCTGCATCTCAGACCGCTGCAATTATGCATGCTAAGTCAGTGGAATGGGGATTACTCAGATTTGTCCCCTCTACTAAATCTGGATCAAGAGACCAGAGATTCTCTTCTCTGGTGGCTATCTCGGGTCCATCTGTCCATGGGTATGACCTTTCGCAGGCCAGATTGGACGATTGTAACAACAGATGCCAGCCTTCTAGGTTGAGGCGCAGTCTGGAACTCCCTGAAGGCTCAGGGATCGTGGACTCAGGAGGAGAAACTCCTCCCAATAAATATTCTGGAGTTAAGAGCAATATTCAATGCTCTTCTAGCTTGGCCTCAGTTAGCAACCCTGAGGTTCATCAGATTTCAGTCGGACAACATCACGACTGTGGCTTACATCAACCATCAAGGGGGAACCAGGAGTTCCCTAGCGATGTTAGAAGTCTCAAAGATAATTCGCTGGGCAGAGTCTCACTCTTGCCATCTGTCAGCGATCCACATCCCAAGCGTAGAGAACTGGGAGGCGGATTTTCTAAGTCGTCAGACTTTTCATCCGGGAGAGTGGGAACTCCATCCGGAGGTGTTTGCTCAACTGATCCATCATTGGGGCAAACCAGAACTGGATCTCATGGCGTCTCGCCAGTACGCCAAGCTTCCTTGTTACGGATCCAGGTCCAGGGACCCGGGAGCGACGCTGATAGATGCTCTAGCAGCTCCTTGGTTCTTCAACCTGGCTTATGTGTTTCCACCGTTTCCTCTGCTCCCTCTACTGATTGCCAAAATCAAGCAGGAGAGAGCATCGGTGATTCTGATAGCGCCTGCGTGGCCACGCAGGACCTGGTATGCAGAACTAGTGGACATGTCATCCTTTCCACCATGGACTCTGCCTCTGAGGCAGGACCTTCTAATACAAGGTCCTTTCAATCATCCAAATCTAATTTCTCTGAGACTGACTGCATGGAGATTGAACGCTTGATCCTATCAAGGCGTGGCTTCTCCGAGTCAGTCATTGATACCTTAATACAGGCACGAAAGCCTGTCACCAGGAAAATCTACCATAAGATATGGCGTAAATATCTTTATTGGTGTGAATTCAAGAATTACTCATGGAGTAAGGTTAGGATTCCTAGGATATTGTCCTTTCTCCAAGAGGGTTTGGATAAAGGATTATCAGCTAGTTCTTTAAAAGGACAGATTTCTGCTCTGTCTATTCTTTTGCACAAGCGTCTGGCAGAGGTTCCAGACGTCCAGGCTTTTTGTCAGGCTTTGGTTAGAATTAAGCCTGTGTTTAAAACTGTTGCTCCCCCGTGGAGCTTAAACTTGGTTCTTAAATTTCTTCAAGGAGTTCCGTTTGAACCCCTTCATTCCATTGATATTAAACTTTTATCTTGGAAAGTTCTGTTTTTGATGGCTATTTCCTCGGCTCGAAGAGTCTCTGAGCTATCTGCCTTACAATGTGATTCTCCTTATCTGATTTTTCATGCAGATAAGGTAGTTCTGCGTACCAAACCTGGGTTTTTACCTAAGGTGGTTTCTAACAAGAATATCAATCAAGAGATTGTTGTTCCATCATTGTGTCCTAATCCTTCTTCGAAGAAGGAACGTCTCTTACATAATCTGGACGTAGTCCGTGCCTTGAAGTTTTACTTACAAGCTACTAAAGATTTTCGCCAAACATCTTCCCTGTTTGTCGTTTACTCTGGACAGAGGAGAGGTCAAAAAGCTTCGGCAACCTCTCTTTCCTTTTGGTTTCGGAGCATAATTCGCCTGCTGGACAGCAGCCCCCTGAAAGGATTACAGCTCATTCTACTAGAGCTGTGGCTTCCACCTGGGCCTTTAAAAATGAGGCCTCTGTTGAACAGCTTTGCAAGGCTGCGACTTGGTCTTCGCTTCACACCTTTTCAAAATTTTACAAATTTGATACTTTTGCTTCTTCGGAGGCTCTTTTTGGGAGAAAGGTTCTTCAGGCAGCGGTTCCTTCTGTTTAATCCTGCCTTGTCCCTCCCATCATCCGTGTACTTTAGCTTTGGTATTGGTATCCCATAAGTAATCGATGATCCGTGGACTGGATACACTTAACAAGAGAAAACATAATTTATGCTTACCTGATAAATTTATTTCTCTTGTAGTGTATCCAGTCCACGGCCCGCCCTGTCCTTTTAAGGCAGGTCTAAATTTTAATTAAACTACAGTCACCACTGCACCCTATGGTTTCTCCTTTCTCGTCTTGTTTCGGTCGAATAACTGGATATGGCAGTGAGGGGAGGAGCTATATAGCAGCTCTGCTGTGGGTGATCCTCTTGCAACTTCCTGTTGGGAAGGAGAATATCCCATAAGTAATGGATGATCCGTGGACTGGATACACTACAAGAGAAATAAATTTATCAGGTAAGCATAAATTATGTTTTCTAAACTCAGGACAAAATTTAGAAACTATTTAGCATGGGTGTTTTTTGGTGGTTGTAGATGTGCAACAGATTTTGGGGGTCAAAGTTTGAAAAAAATGTTTTTTTTCCTCATATTTTATAATTTTTTTTAATAGTAAATTATAAGATATGATAAAAATAATGGTATCTTTAGAAAGTCCATTTAATGGCGAGAAAAACGGTATATAATATGTGTGGGTACAGTAAATGAGTAAGAGGAAAATTACAGCTAAACACAAACACCGCAGAAATTTAAAAATAGCCTTGGTCCCAAACGGTCAACAAATGGAAAAGTGCTCTGGTCACTAAGGGGTTAAGGGTCAGATTTCTGCCCTTTTAGGTCTTCTACATAGGAAGTTAGCTCGTTTGTCTGATATTCATTCCTTTACCGATATTTATCCTCCTTGGAATCTTAACCTAGTTCTCAAGGTTTTACAGTCTCCCCCATTCAAACCAATGCATTCTTTGGATATTAAGATATTATCTTGGAAAGTGTTATTCCTTTTCGCAATCTCTTCAGCAAGAAGAGTTTATGTGATGTCAGCTCTTTCGTCTGATCCTCAGTAGTTGACTTTTCTTCAGGATAAAGCAGTTCTGCATACTGTGTCAGTTTTCTTTCCTAAAGGTTATTTCGGTGGATATTTTAACAGTGAGATTGCTGTTCCTTCTCTCTGTCCGAACCCTACGTCTTCAAAGCAATGATTCTTGCATAATCTAGACTTGGTTTTGGCTTTGACATTCATGCTACTAAAGAATCAAGTCAATCTTCTATTTTATTTCTTATTTATTTTGGTTAGAGAGAGGGTCAAAAAGCTACTTCTGTTTCCTTGTCCTTTTGGTTGAGGAGTTTAATCCGCATGGCTTACTTGGAGGTGGGTCAGCAGTCGCCTACTTGAATCATTGCTCACTCTGCTTGTCCAGTTTTAACTTCCTGGGCCTTTAAAAATGAGGCTTCTGTAGTAGAACAGATCTGCAAGGCTGCTACCTAGTCGTCCAGGCATACCTTTACCAAATTCTATCACTTTGACATTTTTGCCTCGGCGGACGCAGATTTTAGCAGAAAAGTCCTACAGGCAGTAGTTTCTAATAATTGAGGGCCTTCTGTTTTTCTTTTATGTATTTTCCCACCCATATTTTGTGGACTCCACAGCTTGGGTATTGATTCCCAACAGTAAGGATCGTGGACTCTCACTACCATTAGAATTAATTTCTTTCTTGGTAGTGAGAGTCCTTGAGCACGCCAGACATGTTTTTTATTTATTTTTTGGTGACCACAGTCCGGGTTTGCATCTCTGTGCCCTATTGTCTTTTTTGCTTTTTTCTATCCTCTGCTATGCAATACTGGGAGGGAAGAGGAAGTAGGAGGGATTATTAAACTCTGGAATAGGGTGTCTTTGCCTCCTCCTAGTGGCCAGGTGATGTAATTCCCAACAGTAAGGATCGTGGACTCTCACTACCAAGAAAGAAATGAATTTATCAGGTAAGAATAAATTATGATTTTTATTGTTTTTTCAGGAGTGGCAGCAAAATTTCAATAATTGAAAGCTATCATGCATCTGCGTCTAGGCAGGTTTTTTATTCAGGAATATTTGTTACAAACTGCAGTTACTGTTTTAATGCTTAGTTTTGCTTGTTTTCTGTCTCCATGATACTCAAATCATTTAGCTTGGCTAGGTTTTCTGTGCGCCTTATATTTTTTATTGTGCACTGGTTGGTTAGAAAAGGTTGGGAACAATGTAGTTTTTCACATGCCTTTATTGCGTGGAGATCATGTGAATATATAAATAAATATTACTATCAAAATAGTATTTCACTATTGGTGTTCTGTGCTTCCATTTTGTTTGCTGTCATGTTTTAGCGCTTTTCTCTGCATGGTTGCAGGCATATGAGATATCTTTATCTTTTTTTTTGGCTTGAAGTTTTTGCTTAAATTAATAGTCTAGTCAAAATTAAACTTTCATGAATCAGAGCATGCAATTTAAAGCGACTTTCTAATTTACTCCTAGTATCAATTTTCTTTGTTCTCTTGGTATCTTTATTGTAAATGTAGCCACTAATCAGGAAGCACTACCCAGGTGCTAAACCAAAAATGGACCAGTTCCTAAGCTTACATTAAAATAAAGATACCAAGAGAACAAAGAAAAATTCAGAATAGGAGTAAATTAGTAAGTTGCTTAAAATTGCATTCTCTATCCGAATCACAAACGTTTAATTTTGACAAAACTATCCCTTTAATGGCTTCGTGAAAAATCTTCATTCCATTGTTATGTCTGTCTCAACCAATGTTTATTTAGCCCAGGTGTAAGTCTTTAGTGTGTATGGGCTTTAATGTTCTCGTTTTAAACCTTTAATGTAAGCTTCCCTTCATGCCTCTCATGGCATATGACTACTGTCTATTACCTTTGCACCATTGTATGTTTTTTGCAGTTATTATATTTACTTGTTAACTCAGGGATTTAGCGTTCAGTGTTAGTACCTAGCAGCTAGACAAGGGTATTTGTATGTAGATAAATAATCATTCTGGAAGTTTGCTGCAAGACGTGATATTAAAGATTTGTCTGCAAGGACATTGTAACTGAATAAATGCAGGTAAGGACGTTGAAAAGTATATGTGCCTTTTAAATACTAGGATTTGCAGGTAGATCATTCTCCATCATCTCAGCTTATCAAGCAATGAAGTTGCCTCTGCAACTATAGGCTCCTTTTATTTACAAGGGCAGTTTTGACTTGTTGGGCTGTTGAAAGAGACATTTCTATTGAGTATCGGTGTAAGATAGCATCATGGAGTTCTCCTGCATGTTTTTGGCGAGAGTTCTTCTTTCTGTGTTTGCCTTTGAGTAAAACATCACTATTCAACATGATTACTACTAGGGCATGTTAAGATAGACAGAAATTAAATTATAATGTACTACCATATCTTGAGTCCATTCTCTTAAAGTACTGCACAAACTTCCCTTCCATTCATTACTGCCTTTTAAGTAAGATAATGTTACCAGAAGAGGGAGGAGTCTTATAACCACCTCAAATATGTGGTTACTGTGCACTATTACATTGAATGTGTTTTTAAAGATACATTTTACTTGAATGTATTAAGTTTTAGACAGCTGCTTAACCTTTGTCACTTAATATAACTGTTTTTGCTATTTGAACCCACCAACCATACTAAAAAATGTAATTCTGCAGTAATGGGTATAGAAAAAGTTATGTAAATAAGAGCCAGCAAACAAAATCCCTGGGGGGATGGGAGAGATGGGTACTAAAATCTTCAATTGTTCATATTCAATTGTACTTTGTGTACACAGACAACGATAAGATTAAAAAAAATTGTGTTTGTTGTATCTAGATTGATAGAATAAGCTCAGACCACTTGCATGGGTTGTGATTTTGAAAGAGCAAAAATGGCTATTCCATATACAAAAATATTCCTTAAGGTGCAATTTTCCCAACTTTTTATACTCTGCAGTCTGTCATTGGAAACACATTAAACTCCTCTTCAGAACACTGTTCTCTGCAATTAACGTTTCCTCCTAGATGTAAAATTGCATCACCACTGGGTCCTGCTGCTAAATATGTATAAATAAAACGTTAATGTGGTTTTTTTTTTTGTTTTATAGTTTAACTGGTATTTATTCTAACTAATTGGCAACTAATTTTTGTTTTTAAATTGTCAGTGTCACACTAATTCCATTTGTTTTAAAAGCTGCCATCTTGGCACATACCCAATTCCTTATTAATGTCAACATTGTATTATCGATCAATAGTTAACTGAGACATCATCTCGATATGCAAGAAAAATTTCGGGCACAACTGCTCTTCAGGAAGCACTGAAAGAAAAGCAGCAACATATCGAACAACTATTGGCTGAAAGGGACGTGGAGCGTGCTGAAGTTGCTAAGGCCACAAGTCATGTTGGAGAGGTAGAGCAGGAACTAGCAGGGATACGACATGGACATGATCAGGTAAGAGACTTATTTGTAAGAAAAATTTACGTAATTTAGGAAAAAGCTCCCAGATTTTTTATTTGTGGTGTATAAAATGTGTGAACTTGCTGTATTAGTAAACATTTTTCATGTATTATTGTGACACAGGATAAGGTAGAATCCTTTACTACAAATTAGGATTTTATATCTAGTTTACAGAAGTAAATTTGAGTTATACCAACTTTCCCTTTTAAGCCTTAGTTTTAACCTCTGTAGAATTATTCATTTCAATAGAACATATAGTCTTAGCTTGTTTCACCTTTCTCCTTAAAGGGGCAGTAAAGTCGTAATTAAACATTCATGATTCAGACAGCGCATACAATTTGAAATAACTTTTCTCCAACATAGGTGTGTCCGGTCCACGGCGTCATCCTTACTTGTGGGATATTCTCTTCCCCAACAGGAAATGGCAAAGAGCCCAGCAAAGCTGGTCACATGATCCCTCCTAGGCTCCGCCTACCCCAGTCATTCTCTTTGCCGTTGTACAGGCAACATCTCCACGGAGATGGCTTAGAGTTTTTTAGTGTTTAACTGTAGTTTTTATTATTCAATCAAGAGTTTGTTATTTTGAAATAGTGCTGGTATGTACTATTTACTCAGAAACAGAAAAGAGATGAAGATTTCTGTTTGTATGAGGAAAATGATTTTAGCAACCGTCACTAAAATCCATGGCTGTTCCACACAGGACTGTTGAGAGCAATTAACTTCAGTTGGGGGAACAGTGAGCAGTCTCTTGCTGCTTGAGGTATGACACATTCTAACAAGACGATGTAATGCTGGAAGCTGTCATTTTCCCTATGGGATCCGGTAAGCCATGTTTATTACGATCGTAAATAAGGGCTTCACAAGGGCTTATTAAGACTGTAGACTTTTTCTGGGCTAAATCGATTCATTATTAACACATATTTAGCCTTGAGGAATCATTTTATTTGGGTATTTTGATATAATAATATCGGCAGGCACGGTTTTAGACACCTTATTCTTTAGGGGCTTTCCCAAAGCATAGGCAGAGCCTCATTTTCGCGCCGGTGTTGCGCACTTGTTTTTGAGAGGCATGGCATGCAGTCGCATGTGAGAGGAGCTCTGATACTTAGAAAAGACTTTCTGAAGGCGTCATTTGGTATCGTATTCCCCTTTGGGCTTGGTTGGGTCTCAGCAAAGCAGATACCAGGGACTGTAAAGGGGTTAAAGTTCAAAACGGCTCCGGTTCCGTTATTTTAAGGGTTAAAGCTTCCAAATTTGGTGTGCAATACTTTTAAGGCTTTAAGACACTGTGGTGAAAATTTGGTGAATTTTGAACAATTCCTTCATGTTTTTTCGCAATTGCAGTAATAAAGTGTGTTCAGTTTAAAATTTAAAGTGACAGTAACGGTTTTATTTTAAAACGTTTTTTGTACTTTGTTATCAAGTTTATGCCTGTTTAACATGTCTGAACTACCAGATAGACTGTGTTCTGAATGTGGGGAAGCCAGAATTCCTATTCATTTAAATAAATGTGATTTATGTGACAATGACAATGATGCCCAAGATGATTCCTCAAGTGAGGGGAGTAAGCATGGTACTGCATCATTCCCTCCTTCGTCTACACGAGTCTTGCCCACTCAGGAGGCCCCTAGTACATCTAGCGCGCCAATACTCCTTACTATGCAACAATTAACGGCTGTAATGGATAATTCTGTCAAAAACATTTTAGCCAAAATGAACACTTATCAGCGTAAGCGCGACTGCTCTGTTTTAGATACTGAAGAGCATGACGACGCTGATAATAATGTTTCTGAAGGGCCCCTAACCCAGTCTGATGGGGCCAGGGAGGTTTTGTCTGAGGGAGAAATTACTGATTCAGGGAACATTTCTCAACATGCTGAACCTGATGTGATTACATTTAAATTTAAGTTGGAACATCTCCGCATTCTGCTTAAGGAGGTATTATCCACTCTGGATGATTGTGACAAGTTGGTCATCCCAGAGAAACTATGTAAAATGGACAAGTTCCTAGAGGTGCCGGGGCTCCCAGAAGCTTTTCCTATACCCAAGCGGGTGGCGGACATTGTTAATAAAGAATGGGAAAGGCCCGGTATTCCTTTCGTCCCTCCCCCCATATTTAAAAAATTGTTTCCTATGGTCGACCCCAGAAAGGACTTATGGCAGACAGTCCCCAAGGTCGAGGGAGCGGTTTCCACTTTAAACAAACGCACCACTATACCCATAGAGGATAGTTGTGCTTTCAAAGATCCTATGGATAAAAAATTAGAAGGTTTGCTTAAAAAGATGTTTGTTCAGCAGGGTTACCTTCTACAACCGATTTCATGCGTTGTCCCTGTCGCTACAGCCGCATGTTTCTGGTTCGATGAGCTGATAAAGGCGGTCGATAGTGATTCTCCTCCTTATGAGGAGATTATGGACAGAATCAATGCTCTCAAATTGGCTAATTCTTTTACCCTAGACGCCACTTTGCAATTGGCTAGGTTAGCGGCTAAGAATTCTGGGTTTGCTATTGTGGCGCGCAGAGCGCTTTGGTTGAAATCTTGGTCGGCTGATGCGTCTTCCAAGAACAAGCTACTTAACATTCCTTTCAAGGGGAAAACGCTGTTTGGCCCTGACTTGAAAGAGATTATCTCTGATATCACTGGGGGTAAGGGCCACGCCCTTCCTCAGGATCGGCCTTTCAAGGCAAAAAATAAACCTAATTTTCGTCCCTTTCGTAGAAACGGACCAGCCCAAAGTGCTACGTCCTCTAAGCAAGAGGGTAATACTTCTCAAGCCAAGCCAGCTTGGAGACCAATGCAAGGCTGGAACAAGGGAAAGCAGGCCAAGAAACCTGCCACTGCTACCAAGACAGCATGAAATGTTGGCCCCCGATCCGGGACCGGATCTGGTGGGGGGCAGACTCTCTCTCTTCGCTCAGGCTTGGGCAAGAGATGTTCTGGATCCTTGGGCGCTAGAAATAGTCTCCCAAGGTTATCTTCTGGAATTCAAGGGGCTTCCCCCAAGGGGGAGGTTCCACAGGTCTCAGTTGTCTTCAGACCACATAAAAAGACAGGCATTCTTACATTGTGTAGAAGACCTGTTAAAAATGGGAGTGATTCATCCTGTTCCATTAAGAGAACAAGGGATGGGGTTCTACTCCAATCTGTTCATAGTTCCCAAAAAAGAGGGAACGTTCAGACCAATCTTAGATCTCAAGATCTTAAACAAGTTTCTCAAGGTTCCATCGTTCAAGATGGAAACCATTCGAACTATTCTTCCTTCCATCCAGGAAGGTCAATTCATGACCACGGTGGATTTAAAGGATGCGTATCTACATATTCCTATCCACAAGGAACATCATCGGTTCCTAAGGTTCGCATTCCTGGACAAGCATTACCAGTTCGTGGCGCTTCCTTTCGGATTAGCCACTGCTCCAAGGATTTTCACAAAGGTACTAGGGTCCCTTCTAGCTGTGCTAAGACCAAGGGGCATTGCTGTAGTACCTTATTTGGACGACATTCTGATTCAAGCGTCGTCCCTTCCTCAAGCAAAGGCTCACACGGACATAGTCCTGGCCTTTCTCAGATCTCACGGATGGAAAGTGAACGTGGAAAAGAGTTCTCTATCTCCGTCAACAAGGGTTCCCTTCTTGGGAACAATAATAGACTCCTTAGAAATGAGGATATTTCTGACAGAGGCCAGAAAAACAAAGCTTCTAGACTCTTGTCGGATACTTCATTCCGTTCCTCTTCCTTCCATAGCTCAGTGCATGGAAGTGATCGGGTTGATGGTAGCGGCAATGGACATAGTTCCTTTTGCGCGCATTCATCTAAGACCATTACAACTGTGCATGCTCAGTCAGTGGAATGGGGATTATACAGACTTGTCTCCGAAGATACAAGTAAATCAGAGGACCAGAGACTCACTCCGTTGGTGGCTGTCCCTGGACAACCTGTCACAAGGGATGACATTCCGCAGACCAGAGTGGGTCATTGTCACGACCGACGCCAGTCTGATGGGCTGGGGCGCGGTCTGGGGATCCCTGAAAGCTCAGGGTCTTTGGTCTCGGGAAGAATCTCTTCTACCGATAAATATTCTGGAACTGAGAGCGATATTCAATGCTCTCAAGGCTTGGCCTCAGCTAGCGAGGGCCAAGTTCATACGGTTTCAATCAGACAACATGACAACTGTTGCGTACATCAACCATCAGGGGGGAACAAGGAGTTCCCTAGCGATGGAAGAAGTGACCAAAATCATTCTATGGGCGGAGTCTCACTCCTGCCACCTGTCCGCTATCCACATCCCAGGAGTGGAAAATTGGGAAGCGGATTTTCTGAGTCGTCAGACATTGCATCCGGGGGAGTGGGAACTCCATCCGGAAATCTTTGCCCAAGTCACTCAGCTGTGGGGCATTCCAGACATGGATCTGATGGCCTCTCGTCAGAACTTCAAAGTTCCTTGCTACGGGTCCAGATCCAGGGATCCCAAGGCGGCTCTAGTGGATGCACTAGTAGCACCTTGGACCTTCAAACTAGCTTATGTGTTCCCGCCGTTTCCTCTCATCCCCAGGCTGGTAGCCAGGATCAATCAGGAGTGGGCGTCGGTTATCTTGATAGCTCCTGCGTGGCCACGCAGGACTTGGTATGCAGATCTGGTGAATATGTCATCGGCTCCACCTTGGAAGCTACCTTTGAGACGAGACCTTCTTGTTCAGGGTCCGTTCGAACATCCGAACCTGGTTTCACTCCAGCTGACTGCTTGGAGATTGAACGCTTGATCTTATCGAAGCGAGGGTTCTCAGATTCTGTTATCGATACTCTTGTTCAGGCCAGAAAGCCTGTAACTAGAAAGATTTACCACAAAATTTGGAAAAAATATATCTGTTGGTGTGAATCTAAAGGATTCCCTTGGGACAAGGTTAAGATTCCTAAGATTCTATCCTTCCTTCAAGAAGGATTGGAAAAAGGATTATCTGCAAGTTCCCTGAAGGGACAGATTTCTGCCTTGTCTGTGTTACTTCACAAAAAGCTGGCAGCTGTGCCAGATGTTCAAGCCTTTGTTCAGGCTCTGGTTAGAATTAAGCCTGTTTACAAACCTTTGACTCCTCCTTGGAGTCTCAATTTAGTTCTTTCAGTTCTTCAGGGGGTTCCGTTTGAACCCTTACATTCCGTTGATATTAAGTTATTATCTTGGAAAGTTTTGTTTTTAGTTGCAATTTCTTCTGCTAGAAGAGTTTCAGAATTATCTGCTCTGCAGTGTTCTCCTCCTTATCTGGTGTTCCATGCAGATAAGGTGGTTTTACGTACTAAACCTGGTTTTCTTCCAAAAGTTGTTTCTAACAAAAACATTAACCAGGAGATTATCGTACCTTCTCTGTGTCCGAAACCAGTTTCAAAGAAGGAACGTTTGTTGCACAATTTGGATGTTGTTCGCGCTCTAAAATTCTATTTAGAAGCTACAAAGGATTTTAGACAAACATCTTCCTTGTTTGTTGTTTATTCCGGTAAAAGGAGAGGTCAAAAAGCAACTTCTACCTCTCTCTCTTTTTGGATTAAAAGCATCATCAGATTGGCTTACGAGACTGCCGGACGGCAGCCTCCCGATAGAATCACAGCTCATTCCACTAGGGCTGTGGCTTCCACATGGGCCTTCAAGAACGAGGCTTCTGTTGATCAGATATGTAGGGCAGCGACTTGGTCTTCACTGCACACTTTTACCAAATTTTACAAGTTTGATACTTTTGCTTCTTCTGAGGCTATTTTTGGGAGAAAGGTTTTGCAAACCGTGGTGCCTTCCATTTAGGTGACCTGATTTGCTCCCTCCCTTCATCTGTGTCCTAAAGCTTTGGTATTGGTTCCCACAAGTAAGGATGACGCCGTGGACCGGACACACCTATGTTGGAGAAAACAGAATTTATGTTTACCTGATAAATTACTTTCTCCAACGGTGTGTCCGGTCCACGGCCCGCCCTGGTTTTTTTTTAATCAGGTCTGATAATTTATTTTCTTTAACTACAGTCACCACGGTACCATATGGTTTCTCCTATGCAAATATTCCTCCTTAACGTCGGTCGAATGACTGGGGTAGGCGGAGCCTAGGAGGGATCATGTGACCAGCTTTGCTGGGCTCTTTGCCATTTCCTGTTGGGGAAGAGAATATCCCACAAGTAAGGATGACGCCGTGGACCGGACACACCGTTGGAGAAAGTAATTTATCAGGTAAACATAAATTCTGTTTTCTTTCCTAAGATATGGTGAGTCCATGGCATCATCAATTACTGTTGGGAATATCATTCCTGGCCAGCAGGAGGAGGCAAAGAGCACAACAGTTAAACTGTTGAGTATCACTCCCTCCCCTACCCATAATCCCCAGTCATTCTCTTTGCCTCTGTCAATGGAGGAGGTGAAGTTTTTGGTGAAAAATTGGATTTAATTCACTACAAGCAAGATTTTTTTTTTATTATTCTTTAGAAGCCAGAGTAGGTTTACTCTGATTTTCCTATGTTCTGGGAATAGCTGTTAATCTCTTCAGTAGGGCAGTTGTGGCTTTAAAGCAGTTAGAAACTTGTGAGGTGGGCCTTGCTGAGTTTTTTTAACACATTTGCTGCCCATGTTGTAGAAAGCCAGAGTAGGTTTACTCTGTCTTTTCTTTTCTACAGGTCTCTGTGAGGAGCAGATGTCCTCTCATATTTGATCAGCTGTCTACATGCCGGATGGCAAACTTTGCAGGTAAGTGCTGTAATATCTACCAGGTGGGGATGTCCTGCAGTATTGAATTTTGGACAATTATGATCCTTGGGTAAGGATTAAAGTGGCATAGGGCAGGCGCGTTAAGCATGTGATAGAGACGTCATTATCCCCTTTTGGAGCTGAAGGGGTTAATTGCTAAATAGCTCTTATTTTTCCCTTGATGATTTCTTTATTAAGAATTTGTATGTGAGGTGCTTAAGACTGTTGTCGGTCTCCTTCGTTTAGAAGCCGTTTTCAGGTTTTACGCTAGAGAAGTCTCTCAGCCTGTTTAGACTTCTAGCATATCACGTGACGCTCCACGGAGAGGTGTCGGCTACACGGAAGATTTCTGCAGCTAATCCTGTGTTACGTTTTCTAATCGGCAGGTAGGCGCCTCTGTTATACTGAGGTGTGGTGGTCCCCAGAAGTTTTGTTGAGTGTTGTTTTTCTTAAGTCTTTAGTTGCTTCTGTGGGAACTAGTACTTTCAGCTGAGGTCAGAGGTAATTTGCAAGCAGAAATTGCTCTAGACATTTTATTTATTATTCTTTTTTTTTTTTTTTTTTTATATATGTATATTTTTTTTTATGAGAATTATACAAATACAGTACATAACACCAGACCCGGCCTAAGGGTTACACAGTACGGCCGGGAGTGGATGAGAGTGAAATCATTTTACAACAAATGATAAAGGCTATATAAACATATTATTTAAACATAGCAACAAGGTAAGTTTCCTAACAGAGCGAGTTGGGGGGAAGGAGGGTAGGGGAATAGAAACAAATGCACCAAATGGGTCATCCCTAGACTTCACAGAGCTATCATAAGTGAGGGAAAATGTGGTCAGCAAACAACCTGCAAAGGTTATTACTGAAGCCGAAAATCGGAGGGGGTCAGAGTCAGGTGAGTCCATGTGTAAATGCTAGTATATGTTAGGTTTGGAGGGGGCGGGGGGGGGGGGGGGTTATTACACAATGGTATCACTGAGAGTGATATCCAAAGTGTAGGGGGAGCTAGTAGAGAAGAAGTTACGGCTCACTGACTAATTGTGGGGATCATTGTCCATCTTGATACTCTCAGGTCAGGGATGGAGTTAGTCATTTAGGGTGGTACGGGTTCTAGGGGTCATAAGAGTCTCCCAGGGTTCCCAGATCTGGGCATAAGTGCCCATTTGTCTATTGGCCAGATATGCAGCGCTCTCCATGGACTTAAAGTATTCAACCATCTCCAGCACACACCTCCATCTTGGGGGATGTTTTTTTTCCAATTTCTAGCTATCAGTAGCTTGGCTGATAGAAGGATGCAGATCAGCAAACATTTGCTATGAGAGGGAATTGGAGGGATATCAATATGGCGTATACCCATGGAAGGGAGTGTGACACTAGGGAGACCCAGTTTGGTACACAGATGCCTCGTCTTAGCCCAGTAGGTCTCGAGTTGGGGGCAATCCCACCACACATGCGTGGGGTTGCCTCTCCCTCCGCATTCCCTCCAGCACAGTCCTGATGTTGTAGGGTAGAATTTCTGTAGTTTAGTTGGCACCAAGTGCCATCGGGTGAGAAGTTTATAGAAAAGTTCATACACCATTACACAGTGTATGGCCATCCTGGTGTTATTATTATTGTTCTTTATTTATAAAGCGCCAACAGTTTCTGCAGCGCTGCCCATGGGTACAAGGATTAAAAGTACAATGGAGAAACAATACAATAAGAAACAAAATTTTAGCTACTTTGGACAACTCCGATACTCCTGTCGTTGTCAACCCTAAGAAGTCTAGTAAACTTAATAGTTACTTTGATCTTCCTTCCTCTGCGGAGATGTTTCCTGTTCCAGACCTTGCCTCAGATATTATTACTCAGGAATGGGAGAGGCCACGGATACCTTTTTCACCGTCTCCTATTTTTTTAAAAGATGTTTCCTGTTGCTGGCTCACTCCATTAAGGACCCTTGGCACCCAAAGTAGAAGGGGCCATTTCTACTCTGGCTAGGAGAACTACGATTCCAATTGAGGATAGTTACTCTTTTAAGGATCCAATGGACAAAAAGCTGTATGTTTATTTGAAAAAGATGTATGTTTATCAAGGTCTCCAATGGCAACCTGCAGTGTGTATTGCCACTGTGACAAGTGCAGCATCCTACTGGTTTGATGCCTTGTCTGATTCTATCCAGGTAGAGACTCCCTTGGATGACATCCAAAACAGAATTAAGGCTCTTCAACTAGTCACTTCCTTTATTTCTGATGCTATCTTGCAGGTTATCAGACTAGGAGCCAATATATCTGGCTTCTCGGTGCTAGCTCGCAGAACATTGTGTCTAAAATCATGGTCAGCGGATGTTTCCTCTAAGGGCAAGCTTCTGGCTATTCCTTATAAGGGTAATATAATAATAATAATAATAATAATATTAACTTTTTCAGCGCTCGCTCTCGGAATTAACCAAATCGGCAGTTGAATAGTAATAGTTTTTATAATTAACTAATTTTATGGTACTCATTTTATCAACCTCAGAAGGATGAAGGGCTGAGTCGGCCATGCCGGGATATGAACCTGTGACCTTGGATCTTTTAAACAGGCTTTTTTGAAGTCAGGGCATTTACCAACTGAGCTACCTCACAGGGGTAAAACTATGTTTGGACCTGGTCTGACAGAAATAATTTCTGACATTACGGGTGGAAAAGGATCTTTTCTACCTCAAGACAAGAAGAATAGATCTAAAGGACATCAGAGTAATTTTCGTTCTTTTTGCAACTTCAGCAGAAAGCCTTCCTCTTCTTCTTCCAAGCAAGAACAGCCCAAGTCTTCCTGGAGACCCAATCAACCTTGGAACAAGGGGAAGCAATCAAAGAAACCCGCAGTTGACTGTAAATCAGCATGAAATGTTTGCCCCTGATTCGGGATCGGATCAAGTGGGGGGCAGACTTTCTCAGTTTTCTCAAGCTTAGATAAGAGATGTCCGAGATCCCTGGGCTGTGAACATAGTAGCTCACGGTTACAAATTGGAATTCAAAACGCTTCCTCCCAGGGGCAGGTTCCACCTCTCAAGGTTATCTGTAGACCAGACAAGGAGAGAGGAGTTCTTGAAATGTGTTCAAGATCTTTCCTCTCTGGGAGTGATAATACCTGTTCCAATGAAGGAACAGGACCTGGGGTTCTATTCCAATTTGTTCGTAGTTCTCAAAAAAGAGGGAACTTTCAGACCTATGCTGGACCTGAAATGTCTCAACAAGTTTTTCAGAGTACCGTCCTCCAAAATGGAAACTATTCGGTCCATTCTTCCTTTAGTTCAGGAAGGTCAGTTCATGACAACCATAGACTTGAAGGATGCGTATCTTAATGTTCCCATCCACAAGGAACATCACAAGTTCCTGAGATTCGCCTTTCTGGACAAACACAGTTTGTGGCTCTTCCGTTTGGCCTTGCTACAGCTCCCAGAATTTTCTCAAAGTTTCTGGGGGCCCTCTTAGCAGTGATTAGGTCCCGGGGAATTGCAGTGGCACCCTACCTGGACGACATATTGGTTCAAGCGCCATCTTTTCAACAAGCAAAATCTCACACGGAGATCTTGTTGTCTTTTATACGTTCCCATGGATGGGAAAGTAAATCTAGAAAAGAGTTCCCTTGTTCCTTCTACAAGGGTGGTGTTTTTGGGGACCATAATAGACTCCCTAGTAATGAAAATATTTACAGAGGTCAGAAAATCCAAGATTCTCTCCTTGTCTCTCCCTACAGTCTACTGTTCGACCATCAGTGGCTCAATGTATGGAAGTAATTGGTCTGATGGTCGCTTCCATGGATATCATTTCCTTTGCTCATTTCCATTTGAGAGCTTTGCAGTTATGCATGCTCAAACAATGGCATGGAGATCATTCGGATCTGTCTGAGGATAGATCTAGATCAGTCGACAAGAGACTCCATCCCTTGTTTTTTTCCCCGGAGCATCTGTCTCAGGGGACCTTCCTGGGTGATTGTTACCACGGATACCAGCCTGTGACTCGATAAAGGCTCAGGGCCTCTGGACTCGGAAGGAATCCGTTCTCCCCATAAATATCTTGGTGTTGAGAGCGATTTTCTTCTTAAATGGAAAGAGTCCACGGCTGCATTAATTACTTTTGGGAATTAAGAACCTGGCCACCAGGAGGAGGCAAAGACACCCCACCCAATGCCTTAAATATTCCTCCCACTCCCCTCATCCCCCAGTCATTCTTTGCCTTTTGTCCTAGGAGGTTGGCAGAAAAATGTCAGAATTTTTGTTTTTTGTCCCTTATGGAGGGTAGTACTCTTCAGCATGTGACAGGAGTTTTAAGTAGTTCTGTCTGTCTCTCAGTGAGGGCTTGGATGAAAGATAGAGTCCAGAGATGCAGGGAGATTCTTTCTGCGAAACCATCCTGACTCATATTTACAGCTCCTCAAGCAATCAGCGTCGTTGTACTTCGTTCCGCTGCCTGCTTTCTTCTCTCAAGTCCATGGTGGAGGCACTTTTACTATCTGTCACACTCGAAAGGCCGTGTTCCTGTTCCACTGCGTAGATTCCGGTAAGATCGTTTCATTTTTACTTTATTCGATGTACTGTAATATGAATGTTTTCCCAAGAGGCTACTACCTTGCGGGTCTACCACAAGGGTCTCAGTGAGTCTCTTTTAATATCTTGGAATCGAGGGTTAATATCTCCTGAGGGGTGTTATTGAACAGGGTGGTTTATAATCATGTTTATGTGATTCAACCTGCTTATGTGTGACGTTTATGGGCTCGTGGTTTGGAACATTGAAGTTTGGAAGTGACGCAGCCTTTTGGTTGGGCGCGCTTTTTTGGACTGTACGGTTGACCTTGTGTGTTGCGCCGTGTTGCGAAGGAAATATTCTAGTCCGCAGGGGTCTGGTCATAGGAGGAGGTGGTGAGTGCCCCAGCCATTGTGGGTGTCAGGTGCCATTTTTGTTTTACTACTTTAGTCCATATTTATATATCCTCTACCAGTTATGGAGGATTCTGATGCTGAGAATATTTTGATTTCAGATTCTATGTCCGGTGATGAATCCGGACTGGCCTCGTTGACACGTCAACCATTTTTGTTCCGTATGCCATTTTATGATAAAGTATTCTTTATTAATTTTGTAGTGAAAGGTATAATAACAGGAAAAAAGAAATGTATATGAAAAAAAAACAGATCAAGAAAGCAAAAATCTTGGTTTTCTTAAGTTACATAGTAATTGAAATAATGCAATATACATAGCAATGAATCGTTCGATTACTACATCTAAACTAGTAGGGCCGCTCTAACATGAGATATTTAAGTGGTAGCATACATTGTGGACCAATAGTCCTATGACAAGAGATCTCTTATTTGAACAAGATGAAGAATTATATTGTGTTCTTTTGGACACTAAAGGCCCCTTTCTATTACCTGTTACCAAAGATAATGAAATAGAGTGTTAGAGAGTAGAGGAAAAGTAGGGTGAGACAGGGGGAGAGAGAAAGGTGGGGTGTGGGTAAGGGAATATCTCCTGACCATTCCGCTCCAATTTGTGTAGATAAAGAAGACCTTTATTGTAAGTGGGGTTATTGTGTCTCTTAATGAGCTTTGTTGTGACTATCTTGTTTGGGGACCTTGTTTATCTGGAGAGTAATTCTATCTGTGTGGGGAGTCCTATCATAATGGGCTAGTGTATTAGGACACGTTATTTAATATCCAGTAATACCATACTTTCTGGAAAGTTTCTTGGGTGTTTAGGAGAAAAGCTGCCTGCTCTGACATATTGTAATAAAATTTTATTTTAAGTTGGATTTCTTCCCAGGAAGGAGCACCCTCTCTCCAGTGACGGGCTATGCAGATCCTTGTGGCTGTACAAGTGATTCTGATAAACAGATTAATGTATTTGTTAAATTCTTTAAGTCTGACATGGAGCAAAGCTTGCTCCATGGTCAGTCTAATTGGGCTGTCTAGGAGTGAGCTTAAGAATCTAGATAGTCGGTTCCATACCCTGTGTGAATAAGTGCAGTCCCACCACATGTGTCTATAGTCCCCCATCTCCCCGCAGCCTCTGTAGCAAAGTCTAGATTTATTTTTAGCAGAGTGTGAGGTTATCAACGGTGTTAAATACCATCGGAAGTTGGTTTTAATGCAGTTTTCCCACATATCTGCGCTCAGTAATCCTCTCCCAGCACTGGAGAGAGTTGTATACCACTCCTGTATCTCATATTCTTTATTAGTATCCTTTTCCCATTTAATTTGTAAAGAAGTTTTGGAATTGTTTGATGCTAGCTGAATCGCTTGATAAAGCTTAGAAATAGTGTTCTTGGGTCTGGATGAGGTGCTGCAGATGTTTTCTAGTGTGGAGGGCACGTTCTTAGTTATAAGAGGTAGTAGGGGATGAATTGTGGAAGTAAGTTGTAAGTATAGGAACCATTCTAATTTAATTGGTTGTAGTTTTTCTTGTAATTGTGTGTAACTCAGCAATTTGCCTCCCTCTATAATGTCGGCTATCCTGTAGAGACCCCTGTTTTCCCATTTTTTGATGGTAGTGACCAATTCTTGTCTAACTTGGCTTGTGAGTGTGGCTTTGGCGGAGTGTGTGGGGAGTAGATTCAAGGAAGTGGTCAGCCTAGACCATTGCTTGATTGTGAAGTCTATTATTGGGTGATCTTGTTGTTTCCTACTAAAGCATCGTTTAGGGTCCCAGAGGATCATGTCGCGTGGGGTAAGCCCTACGATGTCTGTTTCTAGCTGCGTCCAAATAATGTCCTCTTCAGGGTCATTTAGGAGAGCTGTCTGTGCGAGTCTGGCTGCCTGATAATAATGCTTGAGATTAGGTGCTCCCACCCCCCTAACTGTCTGTTTCTAGAGAGGACTGACGAAGGTATCCTAGCTTTTTTGTTTCCTCTAATGAAGCCAGTTATGTGTCTTTGGAGATCCTCTAGGTCTGGGGCTGGTATTCTAATTGGTAGGGTACGGAATAAGTATAGGATCCTTGGTAATACCATCATTTTGATTGCCGAAAGTCTACCATACCATGAGAATCGTAATTTACTCCATTTATTTAAGTCTTGTTTTATAGATTTATATATAGGGGGGAAATTTTCCTTATATAGTGTTTTGGAACTTGTAGTCAGATTAATCCCCAGATATCTGAGAAAGTGTTTGGCCCATTTGAACTCAAAATTAGCCTCTATGAGCTTTTTGGTGCAATCCGGGAGGTGTATAGGTAATGCTACACATTTTTCTAGGTTGATTTTATAGCCTGATATAGAGGAAAAGGAATTAAGGGTTTGGTAGAGGTTCGGCAGTGTTATCATTGGTCTCGTCAGGGAGAGGAGGACATCATCTGCAAAGAGCGTAAGTTTATACTTCTTCTGCTTAATTTTGATACCCGTTATGTCAGGGGATCGTCTAATCTGTTGGGCCAGGGGTTCTATGCATATTGCGAATAGCAATGGAGACAGAGGACATCCCTGACGGGTCCCGTTGAGGACAGGAAAGCTTTCGGACTGGTGACCCATGGCTCTTACGCTTGCTGAGGGGGTGGAATATATATTTTGTATAGCGCTCATAAATTCTCCCGAAATGCCTACTTTAGTCAGCACTGCCTGCATATAGGTCCAATCGACCCTGTCAAACGCCTTCTCTGCGTCCAGGGATAGGAGCAGAGAAGGCGTTTTTGTTTCTTGTATATAGTCAATTAGGGATACCATTCTCCTGACGTTGTCTGGCGCCTCTCTGTTTTGAATGAAGCCCACCTGGTCCGGGTGGATCAGTTTGGGGAGTAGGGGTTTGAGTCTGTTGGCTAAGATTTTGGTGAAAATTTTGAGGTCTTGATTTATGAGGGATATTGGTCTGTAATTTTGACACCTCAACTTATCTTTGCCTGGTTTCGGGAGTACTATAATTTTAGCGTTTAACAATTCAGAAGGGATTTCTAGACCTTTTAGGATAGAATTACAGAATTGAACAATATGTTTGGTGAGGGTAGGTTTGAACTGTTTGTAATAGTCTCCTGGGAACCCGTCAGGGCCTGCTGCCTTTCCTGGTTTTAAATCTTTGAGAACCCCTAGGACCTCTCTGTCTGTTATGTCAGCATTCAAGGAGTCTAAGTCTTGTTCGCTTATCTTGGGCAGAGTCGCTTCCTCTAGGAAGGTGTCAAGGGAGTTCCGTGTGGAATCTGATTTGGTTACCTTCTGACCATCATACAGGGAACTATAGTAGGCTGCAAATGAGGTCACTATATCTTTGGGGTTTGATGTAAGGACCCCTTGAGTATTATATAAAGATGGGATTGACATGTCTCTAGTTCTGTTTCTAATTTTATAGGCCATGAATTTGTCTGGCTTATTTGCGTAGAGAAAATATTTAGATTGAAGCCTCAACCCCGCCCTGGATGATTGGTCAGAAAGCAACTTGTCGAGTGCTTGTCGTTTTTCTAAAAGTGTTTTATAAAGATTAGATGAGCCAGAGACTTTGTGACGTTTCTCTAGATTAGCTATGTCCCGTTGAAGTGAGTCAAAAATAGTTTTCGATTTACGTTTAGCCTGTGACTTCATTTGGATCAACAGTCCCCTCATGACCGCTTTATGGGCCGCCCACACCTATATAGGGTTATCTACTGTATTTGTGTTAAGTGTCCAGTATTCCTCCATGTGTCTAAGGACTGTCTCTTTGTGGTTTGGGTATTTTAAAGATAAAGGGTCAAATGACCAACTTTTAGTATTGTTGTGTGGAAGAATTCCTGACAATTTTAGTGAGACTATTGAGTGATCAGACCATACACATGGCTGAATGGAGGAAGATGCAATGTTTGCTGTTAGGATCTGGCTTGCGAAGATATAATCTAAGCGGAAATATTTACGATGTGCTGAGGAGTAAAATGTGTGGTCAGCTGTAATGCCGTACATTGCCTGCCATGTGTCCAGTAAGTTGTGTCCTGCCATCGTGTTGAGGATTGATAGTATCTTTTTATTCATTCTATGCTGGGCAGCCGTGAGTGGGGTGTTTGAAGCTTGTGTTTGCGTATATAGAGGTACATTAAAGTCACCTGCCAGGAGGATTCTGGTTGCATTCCAGCTAGTCAGAAGGTAGGATAGGTTAGTGAAAAACTGTTCTTGGTGCTCATTTGGGGCGTAGACATTGCAAAAGATTATTTCTGTTTCATTTATAGTGCCCTTAATGATAAGGAGTCTCCCTTCTTTGTCTATGATGGAGTCAGTGAGTTGAAAATTTAGGGAGGAGTGGAGGAGTATAGACACCCCTCTTTTTTTCTGGTTAACCGTCGAGTGATAGTGTAAAGGGAATTGTCTCTCCCAATATTTCGGTATTTGGGAAGTCATGAAGTGGGTTTCTTGTAGGAATATAACGTTGGCCCCTAGATGTTTGTATTGTGACATAGCCTTCCTCCTTTTAGTATCTGAGTTAAGGCCTCTCACATTATGTGAGACTAACGTGATGTTGGTGCTAGCCATCTGTGTATTTGGGTGGTGTCTTAGATTCAGTATGTATTGGTGTGTTTTTGGTTACCTGACCCCAAGTGTGAGACCAATCTGAAGTTGGTGAGTCCAGGGTTCCCAAGTGAGTAGCAGCTCTGCTTCTGCGTATGCGGATTATCTGTGGTCTTTTTAGGAGTGGGATTGAGGAGAGGAGAGAAGAGGTAGAGAGGGAGAGGTACAGAGAAAGGAATAAGAAGAAGAAAAATTACATCAGGTTAATCATATTATACATTACATTCTCAGCCCATATTATTAAACCTGGAATAAATAACAAAAAAACTATAACTTGACTAAACATTGAAAAATTAATTTCTAAGGGGACCTTGAGTCCGAGGAGACATCACCTATCTACCCTCTTGTTGCTTAAAGTAATACTTATTGGAAGAGGTTTTCTAAAGAACGTAGTAGTAATTTTGTAGATATTAGTTCTGGCCACCCTGTTGCAGTTCCTTAAACCTTGTGTAACCTTAACAAGAATTAAACTCTATTGGCTATACCAAACAACTACCCAACCATAAACACATCAAGTTCCTGGCTCCATGCCCTTGTTGATGTGAGGCAGCTACTGGTTGTAAATGGGATGCCTGGAAAGTCAGACATCATGTCCCTCTAACCAGAGAGTCTCGGGGAGACTGAAAGAGAGTTAGTGCATGAAGGTTTCAAAACAGCTCATCAGCTGTTTTTAGGTTTCTTTGTAGGATTTCTTGTCCACTGAGATCTCTGACTTCATGGGTATCCTCTGTGGTTTTGATATGTCCGTGAATGATGTAGGGTCTTGAGTAGGAGGCAGCTCCAGATCCAGAGCTTCACATATATCTGGGATCCCCTCCACGTCCTTTATTGTCAGCAATTTATTGTCCTTTGATATGTGGAGTGCAAAGGGGTACCCCCATCTGTATTGGATTAGATTTTTCCGTAGAAGAGTTGTTAGGGGTCTCAGGGCTCCCCTTCTTTGTAAAGTTCTGTTGCTGAGATCCTGGAAGAAGTGCACCACATTACCTCTGAATTTAAAAGTAGGTTGTTTTGCTGCCTTTCTGAGGATCTTGTCTTTTTCAGGGAATCTTAGGAAGGCCACAATGACATCTCTGGGTGGGAGATCCACTTTGGGCTTGGGTTTGAGTGCTCTGTGGGCTCTTTCGATTTCAATTTCTGTGTATGTGTCCATTCTTGTGATTGCACAGAATAGTTGGTGGAGGTATGAGGGGAGGTCTGCAGATGTTACTGATTCTGGAATGCCTTTAAGGCGAATGTTACAGCGTCTGCTCCTATTCTCCATATCCTCCAACTTGTCTAGTAGTTCTGTAACGACCTGTTGTTGTTGGGATGTCTGCTGGACTGCCATCTCTACATCCTCTATAATGTTGTCGTTGTTTTCCTCTAAGAAGTCGACCCTTGCGCCTAGGTCTGTCATATCCTTCTTGATTTCGTTGAGGCTCTCATTCATAGAAGTGTGCATGGCATCCATCTTGGCCCACAGTTTGTCGAAGCTGTTAGTGATATCTTGTTTTGATACTAGTAGGTGAAGATCAGCTCTAGTTAGAGGTGTGTTGTCCTCTGTAATGTTAGGCTCTGTTGAAGCGACCTCCTCAGATGCCCTAGACTCAGAGGTGAGTTCAGCTGGGTTATCATTCTGCGTTTGCTTGAAATAAGAGGTCACTTGAGAGTTTTTTCCTCCTCCTATCTTCTCCGTTTTATTCAGTCTCTTTGATGTCATGTTGATTTTCTTGAGTGGATTGTTCTGTAAGAGGTTAATTTTGGGAAGATGTAAAAGTGCTTTTTGTAGGTTAGTTGTAGTTTCTTAATTCTCTTGGGTTTAAATTGTGTATTAAGAACAGTTCAGTGAAATAATAACTATATCCACTAGGTGTCAGACTTGTATTAGAAATGAAAAATTGCTGAGAAGTCTGAGGTTCTTTATTTGTATTAACACCGTTGGACCACTAGGTGGCAAGCTTGTATTAGAAATGAAAAGGTGCAAAGAGAAATGAATCTTCTGTGTGTTGCTTTACTTTTGACCACAAGATGGCAGGCAGGAGTTATACATGAACCAACATGTTGGAAAGAGCAGACAGAGCCAATTACAAAGAGAAAAATAAATAAAACTTTCAAAAACTGACAGTCTACATATAAATCCCCACAGAGTTTGTTCTGTACTATTAGGAGAATAGAA
Source organism: Bombina bombina (assembly GCF_027579735.1). Taxonomy (NCBI): domain Eukaryota; kingdom Metazoa; phylum Chordata; class Amphibia; order Anura; family Bombinatoridae; genus Bombina; species Bombina bombina. The sequence goes on along the minus strand of NC_069500.1, from coordinate 359,260,731 downwards.
CTAATAAAAATTTTAGTTGCTGGAGGGGGTAATGTGCAAGACTAGACCCCAATAGTATAAGCATGAGTAGGTGTTGCCACGTGGAAAATTGCTATATTTCAGGCTTCTAGTCCCCTTTATTGAAAGTTCACAAGTTTGTTGTCTGGGTTTATTAGGGGATTTATAGATGTGCAGATTCCCTTATAAGATCGTTTGAAGCTTGGCGGTTCAGTTTAGCTGCTTAGGAACCGGTGTGAGGTTAAAGTTAGGAGGGCCGTTTTAGAGGCTTTGCGGCCTGCTGTTAAGTGTGTGGTTGATCCCCCTGATATTAGTTAAGGTGTTGTGGTTCGGCTCGGTGTGGAGCCGCCATCGGGCATATACTCACGCTCCGGATGTGGTGGAGCTCTGAAGCCTTGTCCGGTGCTGCACTTCGTCGGCTTAGCTGAGCTGGGGTGAGGTTGCGCTGGTGCAGTGGCGCGGCTCCGGTATTGAGAGGAAAGATGGCGGCTACCACCGGACCCTTGCGCTCTAGGTATGGCTTGATGTTCAAAGGTATGGGGCACATAAGTGGTATCGTTCGATGCACCACATATTCATGGTGGCGGCTGTCGCTTTTGTTTCCCTCATTGAGGTGATTTGAGCGGGTGATGGCGTTTCTCCCCGGACTGGAGTGCAGAGCTCTAGGGAGACACGTCCATCTTAGATGTAGGCAAACTCCGCCCCCCCCCCCCCCCGTATGCCATTTTAGAGCGCCTGGTTCCTCGGGCTCCTGGAATCAAGGGACAGCTGAGCCATCCGTCTCTGGGGGTCCTGTCCCCTGAGAGGTGAGTTCCCTACCAATTCATACTTCTATACATGCGGGTAACCCAGTTTCTGATTCCTCCATGCAGGGTGGCGTGTTCCCCCGGAGGTTGCAGCACGTTTATGCTTCCACATAATATTGTTCGTCTGCAGAGTCCAGACGTTTATTTGAGAATGTGCTTGTGCCCTATTGTCCCGAGCCTTCCGCCTAGGGGAGGGATTCTACAGTTCCTTGCGGGTGTAACTGTCTCTGAGTGTTGTGCCTTTCGTTACAGGATTGCGCAACTTCGCGTATTGCTCGACATGTTTTTCACTTATTGATTGACCCTATCGTTACTAGATACAGGGATTTCTTTTATGTAATTAGCAAGAGTCCATGAGCTAGTGACGTATGGGATATACATTCCTACCAGGAGGGGCAAAGTTTCCCAAACCTCAAAATGCCTACAAATACACCCCTCACCACACCCACAAATCAGTTTTTACAAACTTTGCCTCCTGTGGAGGTGGTGAAGTAAGTTTGTGCTAGATTCTACGTTGATATGCGCTCCGCAGCAGGTTGGAGCCCGGTTTTCCTCTCAGCGTGCAGTGAATGTCAGAGGGATGTGAAGAGAGTATTACCTATTTGAATTCAATGATCTCCTTCTACGGGGTCTATTTCATAGGTTCTCTGTTATCGGTCGTAGAGATTCATCTATTACCTCCCTTTTCAGATCGACGATATACTCTTATATATACCATTACCTCTACTGATTCTCGTTTCAGTACTGGTTTGGCTTTCTACTACATGTAGATGAGTGTCCTGGGGTAAGTAAGTCTTATTTTTGTGACACTCTAAGCTATGGTTGGGCACTTTTTATATAAAGTTCTAAATATTTGTGTTTAAACATTTATTTGCCTTGATTCAGGATGTTCAATATTCCTTATTTCAGACAGTCAGTTTCATTATTTGATTATTCAAATGCATTATCCCAATTTTCTTACCTTAAAATTTGACTTTTTTCCCTGTGGGCTGTTAGGCTCGCGGGGGCTGAAAATGCTTAATTTTATTGCGTCATTCTTGGCGCGGACTTTTTTGGCGCAAAAAAATTTTCTTTGTTATTTCCGGCGTCATACTTGTCGCCGGAAGTTGCGTAATTTTTTAAACGTTTTTGCGCCAAAAATGTTGGCGTTACCGGATGTGGCGTCATTTTTGGCGCTAAAAGCATTTAGGCGCCAAATAATGTGGGCGTCTTTTTTGGCGCCAAAAAATATGAGCGTCATTATTGTCTCCACATTATTTAAGTCTCATTGTTTATTTGCTTCTGGTTGCTAGAAGCTTGTTCACTGGCATTTTTTCCCATTCCTGAAACTGTCATTTAAGGAATTTGATCAATTTTGCTTTATATGTTGTTTTTTCTTTTACATATTGCAAGATGTCTCAGATTGATCCTGAATCAGAAGATACTTCTGGAAAATCGCTGCCTGATGCTGGTTCTACCAAAGTTAAGTGTATTTGCTGTAAACTTGTGGTATCTGTTCCTCCAGCTGTTGTTTGTAATGAATGTCATGACAAACTTGTTAATGCAGATAATATTTCCTTTAGTAATGTTACATTACCTGTTGCTGTTCCATCAACATCTAATACTAGTGTTCCTATTAACATAAGAGATTTTGTGTCTAAATCCATTAAGAAGGCTATGTCTGTTATTCCTCCTTCTAGTAAACGTAAAAGGTCTTTTAAAACTTCTCATTTTTCAGATGAATTTTTAAATGAACATCATCATTCTGATTCTGATAATGATTCCTCTGGTTCAGAGGATTCTGTTTCAGAGGTTGATGCTGATAAATCTTCATATTTATTCAAAATGGAATTTATTCGTTCTTTACTTAAAGAAGTCTTAATTGCATTAGAAATAGAGGATTCTGGTCCTCTTGATACTAAATCTAAACGTTTAAATAAGGTTTTTAAATCTCCTGTAGTTATTCCAGAAGTTTTTCCTGTCCCTGATGCTATTTCTGAAGTAATTTCCAGGGAATGTAATAATTTGGGTAATTCTTTTACTCCTTCTAAACGTTTTAAGCAATTATATCCTGTGCCATCTGACAGATTAGAGTTTTGGGACAAAATACCTAAGGTTGATGGGGCTATCTCTACTCTTGCTAAACGTACTACTATTCCTACGGCAGATAGTACTTCCTTTAAGGATCCTTTAGATAGGAAAATTGAATCCTTTCTAAGAAAAGCTTACTTATGTTCAGGTAATCTTCTTAGACCTGCTATATCTTTAGCGGATGTTGCTGCAGCTTCAACTTTTTGGTTGGAAGCTTTAGCGCAGCAAGTAACAGATCATAATTCTCATAGCATTGTTAATCTTCTTCAACATGCTAATAATTTTATTTGTGATGCCATCTTTGATATCATTAGGGTTGATGTCAGGTATATGTCTCTAGCTATTTTAGCTAGAAGAGCTTTATGGCTTAAAACTTGGAATGCTGATATGTCTTCCAAGTCAACTTTGCTTTTCCTTTCTTTCCAGGGTAATAAATTATTTGGTTCACAGTTGGATTCCATTATTTCAACTGTTACTGTGGGGAAAGGAACTTTTTTACCACAGGATAAAAAATCTAAAGGTAAATTTAGGTCTACTAATCGTTTTCGTTCCTTTCGTCACAATAAGGAACAAAAGCCTGATCCTTCCCCTACAGGAGCGGTATCAGTTTGGAAACCATCTCCAGTCTGGAATAAATCCAAGCCTTTTAGAAAGCCAAAGCCAGCTCCCAAGTCAACATGAAGGTGCGGCCCTCATTCCAGCCCAGCTGGTAGGGGGCAGATTACGATTTTTCAAAGAAATTTGGATCAATTCGATTCACAATCTTTGGATTCAGAACATTGTTTCACAAGGGTACAGAATAGGCTTCAAGATAAGTTCTCCTGCAAGAAGATTTTTTCTTTCCCGTGTCCCAGTAAATCCAGTGAAGGCTCAAGCATTTCTGAAATGTGTTTCAGATCTAGAGTTAGCTGGAGTAATTGTGCTAGTTCCAGTTTTGGAACAGGGGCTGGGGTTTTACTCAAATCTCTTCATTGTACCAAAGAAGGAGAATTCCTTCAGACCAGTTCTGGATTTAAAAATATTGAATCACTATGTAAGGATACCAACATTCAAAATGGTAACTATAAGGACTATTCTGCCTTTTGTTCAGCAAGGGCATTATATGTCCACAATAGATTTACAGGATGCATATCTGCATATTCCGATTCATCCAGATCACTATCAGTTTCTGAGGTTCTCTTTCCTAGACAAGCATTACCAGTTTGTGGCTCTGCCGTTTGGCCTAGCAACAGCTCCAAGGATTTTTACAAAGGTTCTCGGTGCCCTTCTGTCTGTAATCAGAGAACAGGGTATTGTGGTATTTCCTTATTTGGACGATATCTTGGTACTTGCTCAGTCTTCACATTTAGCAGAATCTCATACGACTCGACTTGTATTGTTTCTTCAAGAACATGGTTGGAGGATCAATTTACCAAAAAGTTCATTGATTCCTCAGACAAGGGTAACCTTTTTAGGTTTCCAGATAGATTCAGTGTCCATGACTCTGTCTCTGACAGACAAGAGACGTCTAAAATTGGTTTCAGCTTGTCGAAACTTTCAGTCTCAATCATTCCCTTCGGTAGCCTTATGCATGGAAATTCTAGGTCTTATGACTGCTGCATCGGACGCGATCCCCTTTGCTTGTTTTCACATGCGACCTCTTCAGCTCTGTATGCTGAACCAGTGGTGCAGGGATTATACAAAGATATCTCAATTAATATCTTTAAAACCGATTGTACGACACTCTCTGACGTGGTGGACAGACCACCATCGTTTAGTTCAGGGGGCTTCTTTTGTTCTTCCGACCTGGACTGTGATTTCAACAGATGCAAGTCTGACAGGTTGGGGAGCTGTTTGGGGGTCTCTGACAGCACAAGGGGTTTGGGAATCTCAGGAGGTGAGATTACCAATCAACATTTTGGAACTCCGTGCAATTTTCAGAGCTCTTCAGTCATGGCCTCTTCTAAAGAGAGAGTCGTTCATTTGTTTTCAGACGGACAATGTCACAACCGTGGCATATGTCAATCATCAAGGAGGGACTCACAGTCCTCTGGCTATGAAAGAAGTATCTCGAATACTGGTATGGGCGGAATCCAGCTCCTGTCTAATTTCTGCGGTTCATATCCCAGGTATAGACAATTGGGAAGCGGATTATCTCAGTCGTTACATCCGGGCGAGTGGTCTCTTCACCCAGAGGTATTTCTTCAGATTGTTCAAATGTGGGGACTTCCAGAAATAGATCTGATGGCTTCTCATCTAAACAAGAAACTTCCCAGGTATCTGTCCAGATCCAGGGATCCTCAGGCGGAGGCAGTGGATGCATTGTCACTTCCTTGGAAGTATCATCCTGCCTATATCTTTCCGCCTCTAGTTCTCCTTCCAAGAGTGATTTCCAAGATTCTGAAGGAGTGCTCGTTTGTTCTGCTGGTGGCTCCAGCATGGCCTCACAGGTTTTGGTATGCGGATCTTGTCCAGATGGCCACTTGCCAACCGTGGACTCTTCCGTTAAGACCAGACCTTCTATCGCAAGGTCCTTTTTTCCATCAGGATCTCAAATCCTTAAATTTGAAGGTATGGAGATTGAACGCTTGATTCTCAGTCAGAGGTTTCTCTGACTCAGTAATTAATACTATGTTACAGGCTCGTAAATCTGTGTCTAGGAAGATATATTATCGAGTCTGGAAGATTTACATTTCTTGGTGTGTTTCTCATCATTTTTCTTGGCATTCTTTTAGAATTCCTAGAATTTTACAGTTTCTTCAGGATGGTTTGGATAAAGGTTTGTCTGCAAGTTCCTTGAAAGGACAAATCTCTGCTCTTTCTGTTCTTTTCCACAGAAAGATTGCTAGTCTTCCTGATATTCATTGTTTTGTACAAGCTTTGGTTCGTATAAAACCTGTTATTAAGTCAATTTCTCCTCCTTGGAGTTTGAATTTGGTTCTGGGGGCTCTTCAAGCTCCTCCGTTTGAACCTATGCATTCGCTGGACATTAAATTACTTTCTTGGAAAGTTTTGTTTCTTTTGGCCATCTCTTCTGCTAGAAGAGTTTCTGAATTATCTGCTCTTTCTTGTGAGTCTCCTTTTCTGATTTTTCATCAGGATAAGGCAGTGTTGCGAACTTCTTTTAAATTTTTACCTAAGGTTGTGAATTCTAACAACATTAGTAGAGAAATTGTGGTTCCTTCATTGTGTCCTAATCCTAAGAATTCTAAGGAAAGATTGTTGCATTCTTTGGATGTAGTTAGAGCTTTGAAATATTATGTTGGAGCTACTAAAAATTTCCGAAAGACTTCTAGTCTATTTGTTATCTTTTCCCGTTCTAGGAAAGGTCAGAAGGCCTCTGCCATTTCTTTGGCGTCTTGGTTAAAGTCTTTGATTCATCATGCTTATGTTGAGTCGGGTAAAACTCTGCCTCAAAGGATTACAGCTCATTCTACTAGGTCAGTTTCTACTTCCTGGGCGTTTAGGAATGAAGCTTCGGTTGATCAGATTTGCAAAGCAGCAACTTGGTCTTCTTTGCATACTTTTACTAAATTCTACCATTTTGATGTGTTTTCTTCTTCTGAAGCAGTTTTTGGTAGAAAATTACTTCAGGCAGCTGTTTCATTTTGATTCTTCTGCTTATAATTTCAGTTTTTTTCATTATAAGATTTAAACTTTGTTTTGGGTGTGGATTATTTTCAGCGGAATTGTCTGTCTTTATTTTATCCCTCCCTCTCTAGTGACTCTTGCGTGGAAGATCCACATCTTGGGTATTCATTATCCCATACGTCACTAGCTCATGGACTCTTGCTAATTACATAAAAGAAAACATAATTTATGTAAGAACTTACCTGATAAATTCATTTCTTTCATATTAGCAAGAGTCCATGAGGCCCACCCTTTTTTTGTGGTGGTTATGATTTTTTGTATAAACCACAATTATTCCAATTCCTTATTTTTTATGCTTTCGCACTTTTGTCTTATCACCCCACTTCTTGGCTATGCGTTAAACTGATTTGTGGGTGTGGTGAGGGGTGTATTTGTAGGCATTTGGAGGTTTGGGAAACTTTGCCCCTCCTGGTAGGAATGTATATCCCATACGTCACTAGCTCATGGACTCTTGCTAATATGAAAGAAATTAATTTATCAGGTAAGTTCTTACATAAATTATGTTTTTCAGTCTGCTAATTCGAATGGTGCACCTCATTAGACATGTGGGGATGAGGTAATCTCCTGATTGTCATTTGATTGAGATCTTTCCCAGCCTTTTTTTGGAAGAAAGGGCTCCGTTTGGCTGGTCCTGCGGGTAGGCCTGTGTCTTTTTGGGCGCTAACCTCCGGGTTGTCTTATTTTTTTTTTTGTATCCGATGCAATGTCTTTTATTTGGTTTTGTTTCCTTCGGGAACCTTCTGGGAATCGATACTCTTTGTTCTTCGGAAGTTGTTTTGGACACGTTAGTCCTATGTTAAAATGTCTCTTTTCTTTTTTTCCCCTATGAGGGAGAATTTGGCAGCTTACCTGTTAGGATCCTAAGTTCATGCTGGTCCTGTTGGGTTTGTTCGGTTTTGCGGCTGTTCAGACACGTGGCGCTATTTTGCTCTGCTGGTACGGTAGAAGTGCTGAGTGATCTGGTTTTCATTGGTTGTCATGGTCAACTAAGCATTTGAGAGGACCTGTGGGTGACCAGGTCAGGGGAGTTTAGTTTGAGAGGACCAGTGGGTGACCAGGTCAGGGGAGTTTTGTTTTTCCGCTGCGTCACTCTATCTGACATCTAATATAATCAGAACCTAGTGTTTTCTTCCCCCATGCGGGGGAGGGTTGGAGGGCTTAGTGCCCTGATGCCGCAGTTTGAGCGGTTTGGCCTTCGGTTTCAGGGCTCTGGATTGCCTTGTTGGCCTAATCCAACATCTTGTATCAGAATAGGTTGTCTAGCATGCGGAGGGTTTTCAGTTTGAAACCAGTTGCAGCTCTTGGTACCTTGCAGGTGTGCGCATACGCTTTTTATAGTGTATCTAGATACTGTTCTTTCTCTTGACGTGTACGGTCTGTTTTGAGTGATGCTCTTACTCTTGACGTGTACTGTCTGTTTGAATGGAGACCTTTGGGTCTCCTTCCTTTGTCCCGGATGTAATGGATCTCCTTTTAGGGATCTGTATTCCGGGTGATGATTGATCCCTGTGGGGACTTTGTTTAGCTTGGGATTTCCCGAAGCTGGGAAGGCTTAGCGCCTTTTTTCTTCCCTGTGTCCTCTGCTGGTGTGGAGGTGATGGGGAGACTAGCCCTGCTAGAGGTATTTTTTGACCTCAAGGTTTCCTTTATGTTGTCCTGAGGCCTTTAAAATGTCTCTTCATAAGACTTCTAGGCTTGCTCCCTGGAGCGTTGGACTTTGGCTAGGGGTGGTTCCTTCCTTGGTCGGGGCTTTTGAGTTCTTCTCGCTATTCGGATTCTCTGGGTATGCATTCATATCCCTTGTGTCTGGCCTTTTGGCCAGTTGGGGTGTTTAGTTCTAGGGTAAGGTTGCCTGAACTATTAGGTGCCCGGACCAGTTTTCTCCTGAGACTTCCGGTTGCTGAGGCTTCGCTTGGCCTTTTTCCTGACCCAGTCTTGGGTTGTTTTGGAATCTTGGATCTCAGGGATGGTCGGGGTGTTCCATGGTAGTAGGAACTTGGACTATGCCCTTGCTCCATCTATCTGGCCTGGTCATGGTTGGCCAGGTTTTCGGAGTATTTATTACTCTTTACAACAGAGTAGCCCATGTCATCTAGTGGTTAGCTGTGTGGTTTGCGCCTCAAGTGTTGTTGGTTCATACCTAGCTGCTGGCGCTGGATGTCCAATTTCTGGTGCGCCTTAGGGTTGCATTCCCCTGGTCAGCTGGTCAGTGTACCCGAATGGGTTGGCTGTGCCTCTGCTTGGCAAGCTACTTGTAGGAGGGTCCTTTTATAGGACATTTATGTTGGGGATTTATCTTCCCATTAGCCAGTGACGTCGGGCCTTGAGGACAGTTGTTGCCTTACCGGCCTCATCCCTTTTCTTTTGGGGATATTCTCCTCCCTATGGAGATGGAGTACTTTCTTGGGGCTTCTCCTGGATGGGTGATAGAAAGGTGGGATTGGTTCCCCCTGGGGTCTGCTGGCTCCACGTCAGACTTGTTGAGCCTTTATTTTGATAGCTTCTTAGGTCTATGGCCTTGTCGTCTGTTTTCAGAGTCGTGTTTTGCTTGTACTCTGTGGGGATGGCTGTGCTATCCTTACGCTCGTTCCTGTACCAGTTTTGGGATTCTTCTGTTCCCCTATTTTGGATCCCTGGGGCTGGGTTGGTCCAGCTGGGTGTGGGTCTACAGATCAGGATGGCCGAGCGGTCTATGGCGCGTTCAGGTCGCAGTCTCCTCTGGATGTGTGAGCTTTGTTGAGTCTATCAGTTAGCTCATTCTGCTTGGATATAGAATTTCCTTTCAACTTGCTCCATCGATTTCAGAAGAGGATCTGAGGGTATACTCTCCTTCTCGGGGGGCCTTGAATGAGGTTTTGTGTTCCCCTTTTTAGGGATCTGTATAGGTCCGGCGGCTTTGGTTGCCTGGAGAGTGCCCTCTGTGTGAGGGTTGCTTTTGCGTTCTGTTCCTTGCTTGACTGCTTCTTCCTCGTAAGTGCTCTCTGTGTCTATGGACTCTGTGTTGTCAAACTTGTTTTTTTCGCCTGGGTCTATTACATCTTTTTCGTGGTTGAATACATTGGTATTCTATGTTCAGACGCTGAGAGGACTTTGACTCTTTAGTTGCATTCAGTGCTTGCAGGATGTTGGAGAACAGTCTGTTTTGTCTCTCTGCCCGGTCTTATCCCGGGTTTCGCTTGGTATAGGCATGGCCTCCTTTTCCTGTTTGGGCCCTTTGGGGTCTTTGTAAGCTGGACTCACTCTTGGAGGCGTTCTTTTTTTTGTATTAGGGGACCCTTCGGTTTCCTCGGTTCTCCTTTGCCTTGTCCCCTTGGGGGTTTTGCTGGTGTCCCCTTCATTAGTGGGGGTGAGTGGTGGGGGACTGTCTATTGGGCAACAGTGTCTCCTGGAGAACTGTTGGCTCAGTCGAGTCGGTTTTGCAGTGTCTAGTTTGGCTTCTGGACTAGCTGCGAGTCAGTGTCCTTGGGGCTTTTCCTTTAAAAAATTTCTTGGCTTCGGACGCAGCAGGGTTTTTTAATAGGTAGAGGTTCAGGCCTGGTGTCCTCAGTATGGGCCGCTTATTGTACCCTCCCGTCTTGGCATTCAGTGTCCTCTATAGCTTGGGTATTGTTTTTCCAAAAGTAATGAATGCAGCATTGGACTCTTTCCATTTAAGAATAAAAACATAAATTATGCTTACCTGATAATTTCTTTTCTTCTGGTGGAAAGAGTCCACAGCTCCCCACTCGTAATTTTATGTGAGGTGTCCTTTTTATTCTTCTGGCACCTTTCACCCTGATATTTCTTCTTCTGTTCCTTGTTCCTCGGCAGAATGACTGGGGGATGAGGGTTGTGGGAGTAGTATTTAAGCCTTTGGCTGGGGTGTCTTTGCCTCCTCCTGGTGGCCAGGTTCTTGATTCCCAAAAGTAATAAATGCAGCTGTGGACTCTTTCCATCAGAAGAAAAGGAAATTTTCAGGTAAGCATAATTTGTTTTTCAATGCTCTGATGGCTTGGCCTCAGCTGTCTATCAGGTTCCAGTCAGACAACATAACCTTGGTGGCCTACATCAACCACCAGGGAGGAACTCGGAGTTCCTTAGCCATGAAGGAGGTGGCTCGGATCATCAAGTTCGCAGAGGTTCACAATTGCTGTCTATCTGCCATTCACATCCGAGGGGTGGATAACTGGGAAGCGGATTTTCTGAGCAGAAAGTCTTTTATTCCCGCGGAGTGGGAACTCCATCCGGAGGTGTTTTCCAACTTAACCCTCAGATGGGGGGTGCCGGAGCTGGATCTGATGGCTTCTCGTCCGAATGCCAAACTTCCAAGGTACGGTTCAAGGTCAAGGGATCCACAGGCCGCTCTGATAGATGCTCTGGTGGTCCCTTTGGACTTTACTCTGGCATACCTGTTTCCTCCGTTTGCCCTTCTTCCACAAGTCATTGCTCGTATCAAGCAGGAGAGAGCTTCAGTGATTCTAAAAGCCCCTGCGTGGCCTCGCACCATCTGGTATGCGGACCTAGTGGAGATGTCATCTCTCCCACCTTGGAGACTGCCTCTGTGGGAGGACCTTCTACCTCAGGGTCCATACCTTCATCTAATTCTCGTTTCTCTGAAACAGACTGCTTGAAGATTGAACTTTTAGTTCTGTCTAAGCGTGGGTTTTCTGAGTCAGTCATTGAGACCATGATTCAGGCTCGCTAGCCTATTACAAGGAAGATTTACCATAAGATATGACGTAAATATCTTTATTGGTGTGAATCCAGGGGCTACTCTTGGAGTAAGGTCAGGATTCCTAGGATTTTGTTGTTTCTCCAGAAAGGTCTGGAGAAGGGGTTGTCAGCAAGTACTTTGAAGGGTCAGATCTCTGCTTTGTCTGTTTTGCTACATAAGCGTCTGGCAGATGTGCCAGATGTGCAATCTTTTTGCCAGGCCCTGATTAGAATCAGACCTGTGTTTAAGTCAGTTGCTCCTTATGTGTTCTTTTTGGCTTGGAACAAACAGGTTTCACTTTCATTTTTGAGTGTTGCACAGCTCATAATAGCTTAGCACCCTTTTTCATAGCACGGTAAGTCCTGTTTTACGCACCACGTGACTGGGTGCAGTCTTTTCATTTTACTACGATCCTGCTGCGGACATCACTTCTAAGGAGAGGGTTTTCACTGTTAGCTGTCTTGGTCTAGGAGATGGTGAGTTCCCACAGCCATTGGGATTTTAAAGGTGACGTGTGTTTTTTTTTAATAAAAGCGTTATTTTTTGTCTGTCCTTCTGTGGATATATCTTAGCTGTGGAGGACTGATGCTACATTAGAAGGTTTCACTCCTTCTTCTGTACTGTTCTAAAGTCTAAGAAGGGAGACAAGCCTGCTAATTTTGATAGCGAAATTAGCCCTTCTGAGCTGTCTTCCTCTTAGGAATCTGTGTCCCAAAAGATTACTACCCTTTCTACACTACCCGCTCCACATGCAGTTCCCCGCGGCTAAACTAATCCTCCATTTGGAGGGGGCTTTTTTCCTGCAGACTTTACCGTGCAGTTACAATCGGTGGTGTCTGCGGCCCTGAGTGCCTTACCTCCCTCTAGCAAACGTAAGAGAGAGGTTCATCTAAATATTTGTCAGATTTAGCTACTATGTCCCAGCTATCTGAGGATGAGTTAACCTCTGTAGCTTCAGAGGGTGAACTTCAGAGACTTCAGTTTCTAAACCTTCAGCAGCGGAGGGACCCTAAATTAGACAGGGTTTATGAAGACAGGAAGGTCCCTCTGACTTTTCCTGTGCCAGTTAAGATGGCAAACATTATTAGTAACGGATGGGAAAGAATAGGAACGTCTCTTTCCCCCTTGTCTAATTTTAAAAAATTATTCCCAGTCCCTGACTCTCAATTAGATTTGTGGGGCTCCATCCCTAAGGTTGGATGGCGCTATTTCTAAGCTGGCTAAGCGTACTACTATCCCTCTGGAGGATAGTTCTTCTTTTAGAGAGCCTATGGATAAGAAAATGAAAACTTTTCTGAGGAAGATGTTTCAACATACAGGGTTTTTATTTGAACCGGCGGAAGTTGTAGCTGTGGTTGCTGGAGCAGCTACCTACTGGTGCGACCCTCTGTCGGAGCTCATTGAGGTAAAGACTCCTATGGTTGATATTCAGGAGAGAATTAAACCTCTGAGAATTGCTAACACCTTCACATGTGACGCAAATATGCAGATTTTTCGCCTAAATGCAAGGGCTTCTGACTTTGCTGCCTTAGCTCACTGGGCTCTCTGGTTAAAGTCTTGGTCTGCAGATATGACTTCTAAATCCAGACTTCTTTCTCTTCCTTTCAAGGGGAAGATTTTATTCGGTCCAAGGCTGGACTCCATTATTTCTACGGTTACCAGAGGAAAAAGTGCCTTTCTAACGCAGAATAATAAGAATAGGCCTAAGGGGCGGCAATTATCTAATTTCCGTTCCTTTCGTTCTGACAAATCACGACGACGGTAATCCTGATCCAAGTCCGAGCAGCCCAAGAGTTATTTGGAAGACGGTTCAGTCCTGGAATAAGTCCAAACAGACTAAGTAACCCGCAGAGAACAAATAGGCATAAAGGGGCAGCCCCCGATTCGAGATCGGATCGAATAGGGGGCAGACTGTCTTTTTTAAGATTGCAGGCCAAAAAGTAATTGCTAGAATGGCTGTAGCAAAGATCCTTTATTGTACTTCAAATGTAAAAGTGACAAGGTTTCACCAACGTGGGCTTTATATATACATACACAAAAATAAAAAGAGAGTAATTAAAAACAAAGCATTGTAGCACACATCCTCTCAGGCTGTAGGACGCGTTTCGAGTTGCTCCGTATTCAAATATAACTGAGACAAATGTTCTGCTCTCTTATACTCAATCCGTAACGGACTGCACCTGTCTCTCATCAACTACCTTTAATTCGTGACACTGTTAAGTTCACTCACATAAGCATTATAAGCCTATTATTAACATTATAGATACACTGTTAAAACTCATTGACCAGATGCACAAAGTAGTTATTTTTCTATCTCTAACATGTACCAAAAAATGAACACTGCTGAGCAGATTAATAAGCTCTAACTATGTTAACATACTCTAAATAGTACAAGGACCAAAATACTTTTAAATAGATATGTGAACAAGTTCATATGGAGAACATTGTGATACTACTATTACATAGAGGGAGTCTGCAGATATATATCTATCTGTTATTTGAGGGAAAAAGAGGTCATGTTTAAATTTCAAGGGTTCAATGCAAATGGCAGCATGATGATTTGCTTTCAAATACTCTATAGTTTACAAATGACGTCTAGATGCTCAGATTTTATGTTAATTCTTTTGAACAATGAGTGATTAAAGAGATGAATAGTAATAAGTACTGTGTTATTATTATTAAGCAGTATTACTTAAATTATCTTCAAAGTAAGGACAAATCTATATGTCTCTTCCCACCTCATTAACACTACAGCATTGTTATCCAAGGGCACAGTGTACCAATCAGCAAGATTAGTGGATACATAAATCCCAATTTGGATATGGATAGAAAACCTAATATTTATGTAAGGAAAAAACTGTCCCCTTTAACAACAATGCTATGTTTGCCTATGTTAATTGAAAGTTTTACTTTATATTTCTATATAACAAATGGACTTCACAGGAACCACAAAGCTGTGCAGTATTGGTACAAAGAATTATGGGTACATGTTTAAACCTATTTATAATAGGACCTATACAATTGCTATATTCGTAAATTTACTATTAAATCAACTGTTAGAACTTCCCTTCACTAATCCTTGAACCAGAGACTAACATTAACAGGGGCTGTATCTATAATATTAATAGTTAACTGGCATATCCCCTTTCCTTTATTAGGGCCCCTTCAAAAGAATACCTCATAGATCTAAATAGCTACCTCTCCCAGTGATTCATAATATCATATGTGAAGTTAAAGCCCCCAGGGTATCTAGTTTTAAGTTTAAATATCCAGTATGCTTCTCTTCGATACAGTTCCTTCTCTCTATCTCCACCTCTATGTGAGGTTTACTGATTGACCATGTTTAGATATAAAGTGTGTTGCTAAAGCTGAACATTCTTTCTCCAACATTGGTGTGTCCGGTCCACGGCGTCATCCTTACTTGTGGGATATTCTCTTCCCCAACAGGAAATGGCAAAGAGTCCCAGCAAAGCTGGTCACATGATCCCTCCTAGGCTCCGCCCACCCCAGTCATTCTCTTTGCCGTTGCACAGGCAACATCTCCACGGAGATGGTTAAGAGTTTTTTTGTAGTTTTATTCTTCTATCAAGTGTTTGTTATTTTAAAATAGTGCTGGTATGTACTATTTACTCTGAAACAGAAAAGGATGAAGATTTCTGTTTGTAAGAGGAAGATGATTTTTAGCAGACAGTAACTAAAATCGATTGCTGTTTCCACACAGGACTGTTGAGATGAAGTAACTTCAGTTGGGGGAAACAGCAGTCTTTTCTGCTTAAGGTATGACTAGCTATATTTCTAACAAGACCATGCTGGAAGGCTGTCATTTCCCCTCATAGTGTCCAAACAAAGTAAGCCATTTTCTTAGTTAAACATAAAAGAATAAAGGGCTTCAAAAAGGGCTTAAAAACTGGTAGACATTTTTCTGGGCTAAAACAATTGCTTTACTAGGCATATTATGCAGATTCTAACTAATTATTGGTATTATAATCTTGGGGAACGTTTAGAAAAACGGCAGGCACTGTGTTGGACACCTTTTTCAGATGGGGGCCTTTCTTGTTATAGAGACAGCCTCATTTTCGCGCCATTAATGCGCAGTTGTTTTTGGAGAGCAAGGCATGCAGATGCATGTGTCAGGAGCTAAGAATCACTGAAAAAGCTTATAGAAGGCGTCTTTTGGTATCGTATTCCCCTCTGGGCTTGGTTGGGTCTCAGCAAAGCATATAGCTGGGACTGTATAGGGGTTAAATGTAAAAACGGCTCCGGTTCCGTTAATTTAAGGGTTAAAGCTCTGAAATTTGGTGTGCAATACTTTTAATGCTTTAAGACACTGTGGTGAATTTTGAACAATTCCTTCATACTTTTTCACATATTCAGTAATAAAGTGTTTTCAGTTTGAAATTTAAAGTGACAGTAATGGTTTTATTTTAAAACGTTTTTTTGTGCTTTGTTGACAAGTTTAAGCCTGTTTAACATGTCTGTACCATCAGATAAGCTATGTTCTATATGTATGAAAGCCAATGTGTCTCCCCATTTAAATTTATGTGATAATTGTGCCATAGTGTCCAAACAAAGTAAGGACAGTAATGCCACAGATAATGATATTGCCCAAGATGATTCCTCAAATGAGGGGAGTAAACATGATACTACATCATCCCCTACTGTGTCTACACCAGTTATGCCCACACAGGAGGCCCCTAGTACATCTAGTGCGCCAATACTTATTACCATGCAACAATTAACGGCTGTAATGGATAACTCCATAGCAAATCTTTTATCCAAAATGCCTACTTATCAGAGAAAGCGCGATTGCTCTGTTTTAAACACTGAAGAGCAAGAGGACGCTGATGATAACTGTTCTGACATACCCTCACACCAATCTCAAGGGGCCATGAGGGAGGTTTTGTCTGATGGAGAAATTTCAGATTCAGGAAAAATTTCTCATCAAGCTGAACCTGATGTTGTGACATTTAAATTTAAATTAGAACATCTCCGCGCACTGCTTAAGGAGGTGTTATCTACTCTGGATGATTGTGACAATTTGGTCATTCCAGAGAAATTATGTAAGATGGACAAGTTCCTAGAGGTTCCGGTGCCCCCCGACGCTTTTCCTATACCCAAGCGGGTGGCGGACATAGTAAATAAAGAGTGGGAAAGGCCACCCGCTTGGGAAAGGCCATAGTAAATAAAGAGTGGGAAATTATTTCCTATAGTCGACCCCAGAAAGGACTTATGGCAGACAGTCCCCATGGTCGAGGGGGCGGTTTCTACTCTAAACAAACGCACTACTATTCCTATCGAAGATAGTTTTGCTTTCAAAGATCCTATGGATAAGAAATTAGAGGGTTTGCATAAAAAGTTTTTTGTACAGCAAGGTTACCTTCTACAACCAATTTCATGCATTGTTCCTGTCACTACGGCAGCGTGTTTCTGGTTCGAGGAACTAGAAAAATCGCTCAGTAAAGAATCTTCGTATGAGAAGGTTATGGACAGAGTTCAAGCACTTAAATTGGCTAACTCTTTTGTTTTAGATGCCGCTTTGCAATTAGCTAGATTAGCGGCGAAAAATTCAGGGTTTGCTATCGTGGCACGCAGAGCGCTTTGGCTAAAGTCTTGGTCAGCGGATGTGTCTTCCAAGACAAAATTGCTTAACATTCCTTTCAAAGGTAAAACATTATTTGGACCTGATTTGAAAGAGATTATTTCAGACATCACTGGGGGAAAGGGCCACGCCCTCCCACAGGATAGGTCTTTTAAGGCTAAAAATAAGCCTAATTTTCGTCCCTTTCGCAGAAACGGACCAGTCTCTAATTCTGTATCCTCTAAGCAAGAGGGTAATACTTCACAACCCAAACCAGCCTGGAAACCAATGCAAGGCTGGAACAAGG
This sequence comes from Bombina bombina, assembly GCF_027579735.1. NCBI lineage: Eukaryota > Metazoa > Chordata > Amphibia > Anura > Bombinatoridae > Bombina > Bombina bombina. The sequence goes on along the minus strand of NC_069500.1, from coordinate 359,243,650 downwards.
GTAAGCAGGCCAAGAAGCCTACCACTGCTACCAAAACAGCATGAAGGGATAGCCCCCGATCTGGGACCGGATCTAGTGGGGGGCAGACTTTCTCTCTTTGCTCAGGCTTGGGCAAGAGATGTTCAGGATCCTTGGGCGCTAGAAATAGTTTCTCAAGGTTATCTCCTGGAATTCAAGGAACTACCCCCAAGGGGAAGGTTCCACAGGTCTCAATTATCTTCAAACCAAATAAAGAGACAGGCATTCTTACATTGTGTAGAAGACCTGTTAAAGATGGGAGTGATACATCCAGTTCCAATAAGAGAACAAGGAATGGGATTTTATTCCAATCTGTTCATAGTTCCCAAAAAAGAGGGAACATTCAGACCAATTTTGGATCTAAAGATCCTAAACAAATTTCTCAGGGTACCATCGTTCAAAATGGAAACTATTCGAACGATCCTACCTACTATCCAGGAAAATCAATTTATGACTACCGTGAATTTAAAGGATGCGTACCTACATATTCCTATCCACAAGGAACATAATCAGTTCCTAAGGTTCGCTTTTCTGGACAAGCATTACCAGTTTGTGGCACTTCCATTCGGATTAGCCACTGCTCCAAGGATTTTCACAAAGGTACTAGGGTCCCTTCTAGCGGTTCTAAGACCAAGGGGCATTGCAGTAGTACCTTACTTGGACGACATCCTGATTCAAGCGTCGTCCCTGTCAAAAGCAAAGGCTCATACGGACATCGTCCTAGCCTTTCTCAGATCTCACGGATGGAAGGTGAACAAAGAAAAAAGTTCTCTGTCCCCGTCAACAAGAGTTCCCTTCTTGGGAACAATAATAGATTCCTTAGAAATGAGGATTTCTTTCATGTAATTAGCAAGAGTCCATGAGCTAGTGACGTATGGGATATACATTCCTACCAGGAGGGGCAAAGTTTCCCAAACCTCAAAATGCCTATAAATACACCCCTCACCACACCCACAATTCAGTTTTACAAACTTTGCCTCCTATGGAGGTGGTGAAGTAAGTTTGTGCTAGATTCTACGTTGATATGCGCTCCGCAGCAAGTTGGAGCCCGATTTTCCTCTCAGCGTGCAGTGAATGTCAGAGGGATGTGAGGAGAGTATTGCCTATTTGAATGCAGTGATCTCCTTCTACGGGTTCTATTTCATAGGTTCTCTGTTATCGGTCGTAGAGATTCATCTCTTACCTCCCTTTTCAGATCGATGATATACTCTTATTTATATACCATTACCTCTGCTGATTTTCGTTTCAGTACTGGTTTGGCTTTCTACAAACATGTAGATGAGTGTCCTGGGGTAAGTAAATCTTATTTTCTGTGACGCTCTAAGCTATGGTTGGGCACTTTATTTATAAAGTTCTAAATATATGTATTCAAACATTTATTTGCCTTGACTCAGAATGTTCAACATTCCTTATTTTCAGACAGTCAGTTTCATATTTGGGATAATGCATTTGAATCAATCATTTTTTCTTACCTTAAAAATTTGACTTTCTCCAACATAGGTGTGTCCGGTCCACGGCGTCATCCTTACTTGTGGGATATTCTCTTCCCCAACAGGAAATGGCAAAGAGCCCAGCAAAGCTGGTCACATGATCCCTCCTAGGCTCCGCCTACCCCAGTCATTCTCTTTGCCGTTGTACAGGCAACATCTCCACGGAGATGGCTTAGAGTTTTTTAGTGTTTAACTGTAGTTTTTATTATTCAATCAAGAGTTTGTTATTTTGAAATAGTGCTGGTATGTACTATTTACTCAGAAACAGAAAAGAGATGAAGATTTCTGTTTGTATGAGGAAAATGATTTTAGCAACCGTCACTAAAATCCATGGCTGTTCCACACAGGACTGTTGAGAGCAATTAACTTCAGTTGGGGGAACAGTGTGCAGTCTCTTGCTGCTTGAGGTATGACACATTCTAACAAGACGATGTAATGCTGGAAGCTGTCATTTTCCCTATGGGATCCGGTAAGCCATGTTTATTACGATCGTAAATAAGGGCTTCACAAGGGCTTATTAAAACTGTAGACTTTTTCTGGGCTAAATCGATTCATTATTAACACATATTTAGCCTTGAGGAATCATTTTATCTGGGTATTTTGATATAATAATATCGGCAGGCACTGTTTTAGACACCTTATTCTTTAGGGGCTTTCCCAAAGCATAAGCAGAGCCTCATTTTCGCGCCGGTGTGGCGCACTTGTTTTTGAGAGGCATGGCATGCAGTCGCATGTGAGAGGAGCTCTGATACTTAGAAAAGACTTTCTGAAGGCGTCATTTGGTATCGTATTCCCCTTTGGGCTTGGTTGGGTCTCAGCAAAGCTGATACCAGGGACTGTAAAGGGGTTAAAGTTAAAAACGGCTCCGGTTCCGTTATTTTAAGGGTTAAAGCTTCCAAATTTGGTGTGCAATACTTTTAAGGCTTTAAGACACTGTGGTGAAAATTTGGTGAATTTTGAACAATTCCTTCATGTTTTTTCGCAATTGCAGTAATAAAGTGTGTTCAGTTTAAAATTTAAAGTGACAGTAACGGTTTTATTTTAAAACGTTTTTTGTACTTTGTTATCAAGTTTATGCCTGTTTAACATGTCTGAACTACCAGATAGACTGTGTTCTGAATGTGGGGAAGCCAGAATTCCTATTCATTTAAATAAATGTGATTTATGTGATAATGATAATGATGCCCAAGATGATTCCTCAAGTGAGGGGAGTAAGCATGGTACTGCATCATTCCCTCCTTCGTCTACACGAGTCTTGCCCACTCAGGAGGCCCCTAGTACATCTAGCGCGCCAATACTCCTTACTATGCAACAATTAACGGCTGTAATGGATAATTCTGTCAAAAACATTTTAGCCAAAATGAACACTTATCAGCGTAAGCGCGGCTGCTCTGTTTTAGATACTGAAGAGCATGACGACGCTGATAATAATGTTTCTGAAGGGCCCCTAACCCAGTCTGATGGGGCCAGGGAGGTTTTGTCTGAGGGAGAAATTACTGATTCAGGGAACATTTCTCAACAGGCTGAACCTGATGTGATTGCATTTAAATTTAAGTTGGAACATCTCCGCATTCTGCTTAAGGAGGTACTATCCACTCTGGATGATTGTGACAAGTTGGTCATCCCAGAGAAACTTTGTAAAATGGACAAGTTCCTAGAGGTGCCGGGGCTCCCAGAAGCTTTTCCTATACCCAAGCGGGTGGCGGACATTGTTAATAAAGAATGGGAAAGGCCCGGTATTCCTTTCGTCCCTCCCCCCATATTTAAAAAATTGTTTCCTATGGTCGACCCCAGAAAGGACTTATGGCAGACAGTCCCCAAGGTCGAGGGAGCGGTTTCCACTTTAAACAAACGCACCACTATACCCATAGAGGATAGTTGTGCTTTCAAAGATCCTATGGATAAAAAATTAGAAGGTTTGCTTAAAAAGATGTTTGTTCAGCAAGGTTACCTTCTACAACCAATTTCATGCATTGTCCCTGTCGCTACAGCCGCATGTTTCTGGTTCGATGATCTGATAAGAGCGGTCGATAGTGATTCTCCTCCTTTGGAGGAGATTATGGACAGAATCAATGCTCTCAAATTGGCTAATTCTTTCACCCTAGACGCCACTTTGCAATTGGCTAGGTTAGCGGCTAAGAATTCTGGGTTTGCTATTGTGGCGCGCAGAGCGCTTTGGTTGAAATCTTGGTCGGCTGATGCGTCTTCCAAGAACAAGCTACTTAACATTCCTTTCAAGGGGAAAACGCTGTTTGGCCCTGACTTGAAAGAGATTATCTCTGATATCACTGGGGGTAAGGGCCACGCCCTTCCTCAGGATCGGCCTTTCAAGGCAAAAAATAAACCTAATTTTCGTCCCTTTCGTAGAAACGGACCAGCCCAAGGTGCTACGTCCTCTAAGCAAGAGGGTAATACTTCTCAAGCCAAGCCAGCTTGGAGACCAATGCAAGGCTGGAACAAGGGAAAGCAGGCCAAGAAACCTGCCACTGCTACCAAGACAGCATGAAATGTTGGCCCCCGATCCGGGACCGGATCTGGTGGGGGGCAGACTCTCTCTCTTCGCTCAGGCTTGGGCAAGAGATGTTCTGGATCCTTGGGCGCTAGAAATAGTCTACCAAGGTTATCTTCTGGAATTCAAGGGACTTCCCCCAAGGGGGAGGTTCCACAGGTCTCAGTTGTCTTCAGACCACATAAAAAGACAGGCATTCTTACATTGTGTAGAAGACCTGTTAAAAATGGGAGTGATTCATCCTGTTCCATTAAGAGAACAAGGGATGGGGTTCTACTCCAATCTGTTCATAGTTCCCAAAAAAGAGGGAACGTTCAGACCAATCTTAGATCTCAAGATCTTAAACAAGTTTCTCAAGGTTCCATCGTTCAAGATGGAAACCATTCGAACTATTCTTCCTTCCATCCAGGAAGGTCAATTCATGACCACGGTGGATTTAAAGGATGCGTATCTACATATTCCTATCCACAAGGAACATCATCGGTTCCTAAGGTTCGCATTCCTGGACAAACATTACCAGTTCGTGGCGCTTCCTTTCGGATTAGCCACTGCTCCAAGGATTTTCACAAAGGTACTGGGGTCCCTTCTAGCTGTGCTAAGACCAAGGGGCATTGCTGTAGTACCTTACTTGGACGACATTCTGATTCAAGCGTCGTCCCTTCCTCAAGCAAAGGCTCACACGGACATTGTCCTGGCCTTTCTCAGATCTCACGGGTGGAAAGTGAACGTGGAAAAGAGTTCTCTATCCCCGTCAACAAGGGTTCCCTTCTTGGGAACAATAATAGACTCCTTAGAAATGAGGATTTTTCTGACAGAGGCCAGAAAAACAAAGCTTCTAGACTCTTGTCGGATACTTCATTCCGTTCCTCTTCCTTCCATAGCTCAGTGCATGGAAGTGATCGGGTTGATGGTAGCGGCAATGGACATAGTTCCTTTTGCGCGCATTCATCTAAGACCATTACAACTGTGCATGCTCAGTCAGTGGAATGGGGACTATACAGACTTGTCTCCGAAGATACAAGTAAATCAGAGGACCAGGGACTCACTCCGTTGGTGGCTGTCCCTGGACAACCTGTCACAAGGGATGACATTCCGCAGACCAGAGTGGGTCATTGTCACGACCGACGCCAGTCTGATGGGCTGGGGCGCGGTCTGGGGATCCCTGAAAGCTCAGGGTCTTTGGTCTCGGGAAGAATCTCTTCTACCGATAAATATTCTGGAACTGAGAGCGATATTCAATGCTCTCAAGGCTTGGCCTCAGCTAGCGAGGGCCAAGTTCATACGGTTTCAATCAGACAACATGACAACTGTTGCGTACATCAACCATCAGGGGGGAACAAGGAGTTCCCTAGCGATGGAAGAAGTGACCAAAATCATTCTATGGGCGGAGTCTCACTCCTGCCACCTGTCTGCTATCCACATCCCAGGAGTGGAAAATTGGGAAGCGGATTTTCTGAGTCGTCAGACATTGCATCCGGGGGAGTGGGAACTCCATCCGGAAATCTTTGCCCAAGTCACTCAGCTGTGGGGCATTCCAGACATGGATCTGATGGCCTCTCGTCAGAACTTCAAAGTTCCTTGCTACGGGTCCAGATCCAGGGATCCCAAGGCGGCTCTAGTGGATGCACTAGTAGCACCTTGGACCTTCAAACTAGCTTATGTGTTCCCGCCGTTTCCTCTCATCCCCAGGCTGGTAGCCAGGATCAATCAGGAGAGGGCGTCGGTGATCTTGATAGCTCCTGCGTGGCCACGCAGGCCTTGGTATGCAGATCTGGTGAATATGTCATCGGCTCCACCTTGGAAGCTACCTTTGAGACGAGACCTTCTTGTTCAGGGTCCGTTCGAACATCCGAATCTGGTTTCACTCCAGCTGACTGCTTGGAGATTGAACGCTTGATTTTATCGAAGCGAGGGTTCTCAGATTCTGTTATTGATACTCTTGTTCAGGCCAGAAAGCCTGTAACTAGAAAGATTTACCACAAAATTTGGAAAAAATATATCTGTTGGTGTGAATCTAAAGGATTCTCTTGGGACAAGGTTAAGATTCCTAGGATTCTATCCTTCCTTCAAGAAGGATTGGAAAAAGGATTATCTGCAAGTTCCCTGAAGGGACAGATTTCTGCCTTGTCGGTGTTACTTCACAAAAAACTGGCTGCTGTGCCAGATGTTCAAGCCTTTGTTCAGGCTCTGGTTAGAATTAAGCCTGTTTACAAACCTTTGACTCCTCCTTGGAGTCTCAATTTAGTTCTTTCAGTTCTTCAGGGGGTTCCGTTTGAACCCTTGCATTCCGTTGATATTAAGTTATTATCTTGGAAGGTTTTGTTTTTAGTTGCAATTTCTTCTGCTAGAAGAGTTTCAGAATTATCTGCTCTGCAGTGTTCTCCTCCTTATCTGGTGTTCCATGCAGATAAGGTGGTTTTACGTACTAAACCTGGTTTTCTTCCAAAAGTTGTTTCTAACAAAAACATTAACCATGAGATTATCGTACCTTCTCTGTGTCCGAAACCAGTTTCAAAGAAGGAACGTTTGTTGCACAATTTGGATGTTGTTCGCGCTCTAAAATTCTATTTAGATGCTACAAAGGATTTTAGACAAACATCTTCCTTGTTTGTTGTTTATTCTGGTAAAAGGAGAGGTCAAAAAGCAACTTCTACCTCTCTCTCTTTTTGGATTAAAAGCATCATCAGATTGGCTTACGAGACTGCCGGACGGCAGCCTCCCGAAAGAATCACAGCTCATTCCACTAGGGCTGTGGCTTCCACATGGGCCTTCAAGAACGAGGCTTCTGTTGATCAGATATGTAGGGCAGCGACTTGGTCTTCACTGCACACTTTTACCAAATTTTACAAGTTTGATACTTTTGCTTCTTCTGAGGCTATTTTTGGGAGAAAGGTTTTGCAAGCCGTGGTGCCTTCCATTTAGGTGACCTGATTGCTCCCTCCCTTCATCCGTGTCCTAAAGCTTTGGTATTGGTTCCCACAAGTAAGGATGACGCCGTGGACCGGACACACCTATGTTGGAGAAAACAGAATTTATGTTTACCTGATAAATTACTTTCTCCAACGGTGTGTCCGGTCCACGGCCCGCCCTGGTTTTTTTAATCAGGTCTGATAATTTATTTTCTTTAACTACAGTCACCACGGTACCATATGGTTTCTCCTATGCAAATATTCCTCCTTAACGTCGGTCGAATGACTGGGGTAGGCGGAGCCTAGGAGGGATCATGTGACCAGCTTTGCTGGGCTCTTTGCCATTTCCTGTTGGGGAAGAGAATATCCCACAAGTAAGGATGACGCCGTGGACCGGACACACCGTTGGAGAAAGTAATTTATCAGGTAAACATAAATTCTGTTTTTTTTCCCTGTGGGCTATTAGGCTCGCGGGGGCTGAAAATGCTTCATTTTATTGCGTCATTCTTGGCGCGGACTTTTTTGGCGCAAAAAATCTTTTCTGTTTCCAGCGTCATACGTGTCGCCGGAAGTTGCGTCATTTTTTGACGTCCTTTTGCGCCAAAAATGTCGGCGTTCCGGATGTGGCGTCATTTTTGGCACCAAAAAGCATTTAGGCGCCAAACAATGTGGGCGTATTATTTGGCGCCAAAAAATATGGGCGTCGCTTTTGTCTCCACATTATTTCAGTCTCATTTTTTCTTTGCTTCTGGTTACTAGAAGCTTGTTTATTGGCATTTTTTCCCATTCCTGAAACTGTCATTTAAGGAATTTGATCAATTTTGCTTTATATGTTGTTTTTTCTCTTACATATTGCAAGATGTCTCGCGTTGCATCTGAGTCAGAAGATACTTCAGGAAAATCGCTGTCTAGTGCTGGAACTACCAAAGCTAAGTGTATCTGCTGTAAACTTTTGGTAGCTATTCCTCCGGCTGTTGTTTGTATTAATTGTCATGACAAACTTGTTAAAGCAGATAATATTTCCTTTAGTAATGTACCATTGCCTGTTGCAGTTCCCTCAACATCTAAGGTGCAGAATGTTCCTGATAACATAAGAGATTTTGTTTCTGAATCCATCAAGAAGGCTATGTCTGTTATTTCTCCTTCTAGTAAACATAAAAAATCTTTTAAAACTTCTCTCTCTACAGATGAATTTTTAAATGAACATCATCATTCTGATTCTGATGACTCTTCTGGTTCAGAGGATTCTGTCTCAGAGATTGATGCTGATAAATCTTCATATTTATTTAAAATGGAATTTATTCGTTCTTTACTTAAAGAAGTACTAATTGCTTTAGAAATAGAGGATTCTGGTCCTCTTGATACTAATTCTAAACGTTTAGATAAGGTATTTAAATCTCCTGTGGTTATTCCAGAAGTTTTTCCTGTTCCTAATGCTATTTCTGAAGTAATTTCCAGAGAATGGGATACATTGGGTAATTCATTTACTCCTTCTAAACGTTTTAAGCAATTATATCCTGTGCCGTCTGACAGATTAGAATTTTGGGACAAAATCCCTAAAGTCGATGGGTCTATTTCTACCCTTGCTAAACGTACTACTATTCCTACGTCAGATGGTACTTCGTTTAAAGATCCTTTAGATAGGAAAATTGAATCCTTTCTAAGAAAAGCTTATCTGTGTTCAGGTAATCTTCTTAGACCTGCAATATCTTTGGCTGATGTTGCTGCAGCTTCAACTTTTTGGTTGGAGACTTTAGCACAACAAGTAACAGATCATGATTCTCATAATATTATTATTCTTCTTCAGCATGCTAATAATTTTATCTGTGATGCCATTTTTGATATTATCAGAGTTGATGTCAGGTTTATGTCTCTAGCTATTTTAGTTAGAAGAGCTTTATGGCTTAAAACTTGGAATGCTGATATGGCTTCTAAATCAACTCTACTTTCCATTTCTTTCCAGGGTAACAAATTATTTGGTTCTCAGTTGGATTCCATTATCTCAACTGTTACTGGTGGGAAAGGAACTTTTTTACCACAGGATAAAAAATCTAAGGGTAAAAACAGGGCTAATAATCGTTTTCGTTCCTTTCGTTTCAACAAAGAACAAAAGCCTGATCCTTCATACTCAGGAGCAGTTTCAGTTTGGAAACCATCTCCAGTCTGGAATAAATCCAAGCCTTCTAGAAAGGCAAAGCCTGCTTCTAAGTCCACATGAAGGTGCGGCCCTCATTCCAGCTCAGCTGGTAGGGGGCAGGTTACGTTTTTTCAAAGAAATTTGGATCAATTCTGTTCACAATCTTTGGATTCAGAACATTGTTTCAGAAGGGTACAGAATTGGTTTCAAGATGAGACCTCCTGCAAAGAGATTTTTTCTTTCCCGTGTCCCAGTAAATCCAGCGAAAGCTCAAGCATTTCTGAATTGTGTTTCAGATCTAGAGTTGGCTGGAGTAATTATGCCAGTTCCAGTTCTGGAACAGGGGATGGGGTTTTATTCAAATCTCTTCATTGTACCAAAGAAGGAGAATTCCTTCAGACCAGTTCTGGATCTAAAAATATTGAATCGTTATGTAAGGATACCAACGTTCAAAATGGTAACTGTAAGGACTATCTTGCCTTATGTTCAGCAAGGGCATTTTATGTCCACAATAGATTTACAGGATGCATATCTGCATATTCCGATTCATCCAGATCATTATCAGTTCCTGAGATTCTCTTTTCTGGACAAGCATTACCAGTTTGTGGCTCTGCTGTTTGGCCTAGCTACAGCTCCAAGAATTTTTACAAAGGTTCTCGGTGCCCTTCTGTCTGTAATCAGAGAACAGGGTATTGTGGTATTTCCTTATTTGGACGATATCTTGGTACTTGCTCAGTCTTTACATTTAGCAGAATCTCATACGAATCGACTTGTGTTGTTTCTTCAAGATCATGGTTGGAGGATCAATTCACCAAAAAGTTCATTGATTCCTCAGACAAGGGTAACCTTTCTGGGTTTCCAGATAGATTCAGTGTCCATGACTCTGTCTTTAACAGACAAGAGACGTCTAAAATTGATTTCAGCTTGTCGAAACCTTCAGTCACAATCATTCCCTTCGGTAGCCTTATGCATGGAAATTCTAGGTCTTATGACTGCTGCATCGGACGCGATCCCCTTTGCTCGTTTTCACATGCGACCTCTTCAGCTCTGTATGCTGAATCAATGGTGCAAGGATTACACAAAGATATCTCAATTAATATCTTTAAAACCGATTGTACGACACTCTCTAACGTGGTGGACAGATCACCATCGTTTAATTCAGGGGGCTTCTTTTGTGCTTCCGACCTGGACTGTAATTTCAACAGATGCAAGTCTCACAGGTTGGGGAGCTGTGTGGGGATCTCTGACGGCACAAGGAGTTTGGGAATCTCAGGAGGTGAGATTACCGATCAATATTTTGGAACTCCGTGCAATTTTCAGAGCTCTTCAGTCTTGGCCTCTTCTGAAGAGAGAATCGTTCATTTGTTTTCAGACAGACAATGTCACTACTGTGGCATACATCAATCATCAAGGAGGGACTCACAGTCCTCTGGCTATGAAAGAAGTATCTCGAATTCTGGTTTGGGCGGAATCCAGCTCCTGTCTAATCTCTGCGGTTCATATCCCAGGTATAGACAATTGGGAAGCGGATTATCTCAGTCGCCAAACGTTGCATCCGGGCGAATGGTCTCTTCACCCAGAGGTATTTCTTCAGATTGTTCAAATGTGGGAGCTTCCAGAAATAGATCTGATGGCGTCTCATCTAAACAAGAAACTTCCCAGGTATCTGTCCAGATCCCGGGATCCTCAGGCGGAAGGAGTGGATGCATTATCACTTCCTTGGAAGTATCATCCTGCTTATATCTTTCCGCCTCTAGTTCTTCTTCCAAGAGTAATCTCCAAGATTCTGAAGGAATGCTCGTTTGTTCTGCTGGTAGCTCCGGCATGGCCTCACAGGTTTTGGTATGCGGATCTTGTCCGGATGGCCTCTTGCCATCCGTGGACTCTTCCGCTACGACCAGACCTTCTGTCGCAAGGTCCTTTTTTCCATCAGGATCTCAAATCCTTAAATTTAAAGGTGTGGAGATTGAACCCTTGATTCTTGGTCAAAGAGGTTTCTCTGACTCTGTGATTAATACTATGTTACAGGCTCGTAAATCTGTATCCAGAGAGATATATTATAGAGTCTGGAAGACTTATATTTCTTGGTGTCTTTCTCATCTTTTTTCTTGGCATTCTTTTAGAATTCCGAGAATTTTACAGTTTCTTCAGGATGGTTTAGATAAAGGTTTATCCGCAAGTTCTTTGAAAGGACAAATCTCTGCTCTTTCTGTTCTTTTTCACAGAAAGATTGCTAATCTTCCTGATATTCATTGTTTTGTACAAGCTTTGGTTCGTATAAAACCTGTCATTAAGTCAATTTCTCCACCTTGGAGTTTGAATTTGGTTCTGGGGGCTCTTCAAGCTCCTCCGTTTGAACCTATGCATTCATTGGACATTAAATTACTTTCTTGGAAAGTTTTGTTCCTTTTTGCAATCTCTTCTGCCAGAAGAGTTTCTGAATTATCTGCTCTTTCTTGTGAGTCTCCTTTTCTGATTTTTCATCAGGATAAGGCAGCGTTGCGAAATTCTTTTGAATTTTTACCTAAGGTTGTGAATTCTAACAACATTAGTAGGGAAATTGTGGTTCCTTCATTATGTCCTAATCCTAAGAATTCTAAGGAGAAATCATTGCATTCTTTGGATGTTGTTAGAGCTTTGAAATATTATGTTGAAGCTACTAGGTCTTTCCGAAAGACTTCTAGTTTATTTGTTATCTTTTCTGGTTCTAGAAAAGGCCAGAAAGCTTCTGCCATTTCTTTGGCATCTTGGTTGAAATCTTTAATTCATCTTGCCTATGTTGAGTCGGGTAAATCTCCGCCTCAAAGGATTACAGCTCATTCTACTAGGTCAGTTTCTACTTCCTGGGCGTTTAGGAATGAAGCTTCGATTGATCAGATTTGCAAAGCAGCAACTTGGTCCTCTTTGCATACTTTTACTAAATTCTACCATTTTGATGTATTTTCTTCTTCTGAAGCATTTTTTGGTAGAAAAGTACTTCAGGCAGCGGTTTCAGTTTGAATCTTCTGCTTATGTTTTTCATTAAACTTTATTTTGGGTGTGGATTATTTTCAGCAGGAATTGGCTGTCTTTATTTTATCCCTCCCTCTCTAGTGACTCTTGCGTGGAAAGATCCACATCTTGGGTAATCATTATCCCATACGTCACTAGCTCATGGACTCTTGCTAATTACATGAAAGAAAACATAATTTATGTAAGAACTTACCTGATAATTTCATTTCTTTCATATTAGCAAGAGTCCATGAGGCCCACCCTTTTTTGGGGTGGTTATGATTTTTGTATAAAGCACAATTATTCCAATTCCTTATTTTATATGCTTTCGCACTTTTTTTATCACCCCACTTCTTGGCTATTCGTTAAACTGAATTGTGGGTGTGGTGAGGGGTGTATTTATAGGCATTTTGAGGTTTGGGAAACTTTGCCCCTCCTGGTAAGAATGTATATCCCATACGTCACTAGCTCATGGACTCTTGCTAATATGAAAGAAATGAATTTATCAGGTAAGTTCTTACATAAATTATGTTTTTTCTGACAGAGGTCAGAAAATCAAAACTTCTAAGCTCTTGTCAAGTACTTCATTCTGTTCCTCGTCCTTCCATAGCGCAGTGCATGGAAGTAATAGGATTGATGGTTGCAACAATGGACATAGTTCCTTTTGCACGAATTCATCTAAGACCATTACAACTGTGCATGCTCAGACAGTGGAATGGGGATTATACAGACTTGTCTCCGACGATTCAAGTAGATCAAAAGACCAGAGATTTACTCCGTTGGTGGCTGACCCTGGACAATCTGTCACAGGGAATGAGCTTCCGCAGACCAGAGTGGGTCATTGTCACGACCGACGCCAGCCTAGTGGGCTGGGGCGCGGTCTGGGAATCCCTGAAAGCTCAGGGTCTATGGTCTCGGGAAGAGTCTCTTCTCCCGATAAACATTCTGGAACTGAGAGCGATATTCAATGCTCTCAGAGCTTGGCCTCAACTAGCAAAGGCCAAATTCATAAGGTTTCAGTCAGACAACATGATGACCGTTGCATATATCAATCATCAGGGGGGAACAAGGAGTTCCCTGGCGATGAAAGAAGTGACCAAGATAATTCAATGGGCGGAGGATCACTCCTGCCACTTGTCTGCGATCCACATCCCAGGAGTGGAAAATTGGGAAGCGGATTTTCTGAGTCGTCAGACATTCCATCCGGGGGAGTGGGAACTCCATCCGGAAATCTTTGCCCAAATAACTCAATTATGGGGCATTCCAGACATGGATCTGATGGCGTCTCGTCAGAACTTCAAGGTTCCTTGCTACGGGTCCAGATCCAGGGATCCCAAGGCGACTCTAGTAGATGCACTAGTAGCACCTTGGACCTTCAACCTAGCTTATGTATTGCCACCGTTTCCTCTCATCCCCAGGCTGGTAGCCAGGATCAATCAGGAGAGGGCCTCGGTGATCTTGATAGCTCCTGCATGGCCACGCAGGACTTGGTATGCAGACCTGGTGAATATGTCATCGGCTCCACCATGGAAGCTACCTTTGAGACAGGACCTTCTTGTTCAGGGTCCATTCGAACATCCGAATCTGGTTTCCCTCCAACTGACGGCTTGGAGATTGAACGCTTGATTTTATCAAAGCGTGGGTTTTCAGATTCTGTAATAGATACTCTGATTCAGGCTAGAAAGCCTGTAACTAGAAAAATTTACCATAAAATATGGAAAAAATATATCTGTTGGTGTGAATCTAAAGGATTCCCATGGAAAAAAAAAATTCCTAAGATTCTATCCTTTCTACAAGAAGGTTTGGAGAAAGGATTATCTGCAAGTTCTCTGAAGGGAGAGATCTCTGCTTTATCTGTTTTACTTCACAAAAGACTGGCAGCTGTGCCAGATGTTCAAGCATTTGTTCAGGCTCTGGTTAGGATCAAGCCTGTTTACAGACCTTTGACTCCTCCCTGGAGTCTAAATCTAGTTCTTTCAGTTCTTCAAGGGGTTCCGTTTGAACCCTTACATTCCGTAGATATTAAGTTATTATCTTGGAAAGTTTTGTTTTTGGTTGCAATTTCTTCTGCTAGAAGAGTTTCAGAGTTATCTGCTCTGCAGTGTTCTCCGCCCTATCTGGTGTTCCATGCAGATAAGGTGGTTTTGCGTACTAAGCCTGGTTTTCTTCCGAAAGTTGTTTCCAACAAAAATATTAACCAGGAGATAGTTGTACCTTCTTTGTGTCCGAATCCAGTTTCAAAGAAGGAACGTTTGTTACACAATTTGGACGTAGCCCGTGCTCTAAAATTCTATTTAGAGGCTACTAAAGATTTCAGACAAACATCTTCCTTGTTTGTTGTTTATTCTGGTAAAAGGAGAGGTCAAAAATCGACTTCTACCTCTCTTTCCTTTTGGCTTAAAAGCATTATCCGATTGGCTTATGAGACTGCCGGACGGCAGCCTCCTGAAAGAATCACAGCTCACTCCACTAGGGCTGTGGCTTCCACATGGGCCTTCAAGAACGAGGCTTCTGTTGACCAGATATGTAAGGCAGCGACTTGGTCTTCACTGCACACTTTTGCCAAATTTTACAAATTTGATACTTTTGCTTCTTCGGAGGCTATTTTTGGGAGAAAGGTTTTGCAAGCCGTGGTGCCTTCCATTTAGGTGACCTGATTTGCTCCTTCCCTTCATCCGTGTCCTAAAGCTTTGGTATTGGTTCCCACAAGTAAGGATGACGCCGTGGACCGGACACACCAATGTTGGAGAAAACAGAATTTATGCTTACCTGATAAATTACTTTCTCCAACGGTGTGTCCGGTCCACGGCCCGCCCTGGTTTTTTAATCAGGTCTGATGAATTATTTTCTCTAACTACAGTCACCACGGTATCATATGGTTTCTCCTATATATATTTCCTCCTGTCCGTCGGTCGAATGACTGGGGTGGGCGGAGCCTAGGAGGGATCATGTGACCAGCTTTGCTGGGACTCTTTGCCATTTCCTGTTGGGGAAGAGAATATCCCACAAGTAAGGATGACGCCGTGGACCGGACACACCGTTGGAGAAAGTAATTTATCAGGTAAGCATAAATTCTGTTTTTCTCAGGCAGTATTTGGAAGAAGAATCTGCCTGCGTTTTTCTATGATCTTAGCAGACGTAACTGAGATCCATTTGCTGTTCTCACACATTCTGAGGAGTGAGGTACTTCAGAGGGGGAATGGCGTGCAGGTTTTCCTGCAGATAAGGTATGTGCAGTAAAATATTTTACTAGGAATGGAATTGACTAAGAAAATACTGCTGATACCGAAGTAATGTAAGTAAAGCCTTAAATGCAGCGATAGCGACTGGTATCAGGCTTATTAATAGAGATACATACTCTTGTAAAAATGTGTTTTAAAACGTTTGCTGGCATGTTTAATCGTTTTTAACATATGTTTGGTGATAAAACTTATTGGGGCCTAAGTTTTTTCCACATGGCTGGCTTAAATTTTGCATAGAAACAGTTAACTGAAGCTTCCCACTGTTGTAATATGAGTGGGAGGGGCCTAATTTAGCGCTTTTTTGCGCAGTTAAAATTACAAAATGAATTATCCAGATTCCCTCAGCAGTCCCATGAATACTACAGGACATTTCTAAAGGGCTAGAAAGACTTCCAAAATCGTTTATAGGGAAGGTAATCCACAGCTCTGCTGTGGCAGTTTTGTTGTGTCTGTTTTTAAAAAAACGTCTGTCGTTTTTTTAATCTGTTTTTTGCATTAAGGGGTTAATCATCCATTTGCAAGTGGGTGCAATGCTCTGTTACCTTATTACATGTACTGTAAAAATTTCGTTTGTTTTACTGCCTTTTTTCACTGTTTTTCAAATTTTGACAAAATTTGTTTCTCTTAAAGGCACAGTAACGTTTTATATATTTGCTTGTTAACTTGATTTAAAGTGTTTTCCAAGCTTATTAGTCTCATTATTAGTCTGTTCTAACATGTCTGACATAGAGGAAGCTCTGTGTTCATTATGTTTTAAAGCCATGGTGGAACCCCATCTTAGAATGTGTACCAGATGTACTGATTTCATGTTAAACAATAAAGATCATTTTTTGTCTTTAAAAACATTATCACCAGAGGATTCTGTCGTGGGGGTAGTTATGCCGACTAACTCTCCCCACGTGTCAGACCTTTTGACTCCCGCTTTAGGGACTCACGCTCAAATGGCGCCAAGTACATCAAGGGCACCCATAGCGTTTCTTTTACCAGGGGATTCTGTCGAGGGGAAAGTTATGCCGACTAACTCTCCCCACGTGTCAGACCCTTCGACTCCCGCTTCAGGGACTCACGCTCAAATGGCGCCAAGTACATCAAGGGCACCCATAGCGTTTATTTTACCAGGGGATTCTGTCGAGGGGAAAGTTATGCCGATTAACTCTCCCCACGTATCAGACTCTTCGACTCCCGCTTCAGGGACTCACGCTCAAATGGCGCCAAGTACATCAAGGGCGTCCATAGCGTTTATTTTACAAGACATGGCAAAGGTGGTGAATAATACTCTGGCAGCAGTATTAGTCAGACTACCTGAAATTAAAGGAAAGCAGATAGCTCTGGGGGTAGATACAGAGCATACAGACGCTTTAAGAACCATGTATGATACTACCTCACAATATGCTTAGTCTGTGGGTGATTTTTTTTGACTCAGGGAAGATGATTTAACTTGATTCTGATATTTCTACATTTAAAATTTATGCTTGAGAACCTCCACTTGTTGCTCAGGGAGGCTTTGGCTGCTCTGAATGAATGTGTACAATCTCAGGGCCAGAGAAATTGTGTAGACTGGATAAATAATATGCAGTGCCGGTGTGTACTGATGTTTTTCCAATACCTAAAGAGGTTTACAAAATTTTTTTTTTAATAAGGAATGGGATAGATCAGGTGTGCCGTTCTCTTCCCCTCCTATTTTTTAGAAGAATGTTTTCTAATAGTTACCACCACACGGGACTTCTGGCAGACAGTTCCTAAGGTGGAGAGAAGAGTTTCTACTCTAGCTAAGCGTACCACTACCTCTGGCGAGGACAGTTGTGCTTTTTAGATCCAATGGATAAAAAATGTTTATTCAACAGGGTTTTATCCTGCAGCCCCTTGCATACATTGCTTCTGTCACTGCTGCTGCGGCGTTCTGGGTTGAGTCTCTTGATGAGGCTTTACAGTTAGCGACTCCATTGGATGAATATATTTGACAAGCTTATGCTAGCCAATTCCTTTGTTTTCTGATGCCTTTGTTCATTTGACTAGACTAACGGCTAAGAATTCTGTTTTTTACTATACTGGCGCGCAGAGCGCTATGGCTTATATCATGGTCAGCTGTCGTGACTTTAATAAATAAGCTACTTAACTTCCCTTCAAGGGGCAGACCCTATTCGGGCCTGGTTTGAAGGAGATTATTGCTTATATCACTGGAGGAAAAGGTCATGCCCTTCCTCAGGATAGGAATCAAGGGCCAAAAAAGGTCTAATTTTCGTGCCTTTTAAAACTTCAGGGCAGGTATGGCATCCACTTCCTCTAAGGCAAAACAAGAGGGAATTTTTGCTCAGTCCAAGGCGGTCTGGAGACAATTGGACCTGGAACAAAGATAAGCAGGCCAAGGAGCCTGCTGCTGCCTCTAAGGCAGCATGAAGGAACGGACCCCTATCCGGTAACGGATCCTATAGGGGGCAGACTTTCATTCTTCGCCCGGGCGTGGGCAAGAGATGCCCAGGATCCCTAGGCATTGGAATTTATATCCCAGAGATATCTTCTGGATTTCAAAGATTCCGCCCCCCCCCAAAAAAAAAAAAAAGGGGAGATTTCGCCTTTCACAATTATCTGCAAACCAGATAAAGAAGGAGGCATTCTTACATTGTGTACGAGATCCATCCAGTTCCAAGAGAGGAACAGGGACAGAGTTTTTACTCAAATCTGTTTGTGGTTCCCAAGGTGAGGGAACCTTCAGACCTATTTTGAATCTAAAGATCTTAAACAAATTCCTCAGAATTCCGTCATTTAAGATGGAAACTATTCGTACCATCTTAACTATGATCCAGGAGAGTCAATAGAGGACTACAATGGATTTGAAGGATGCTTATCCTCACATTGTGATGCATAAAGATCACCTTCGTTTTTCAGGTTTGCCTTTCTAGACAGGCATTACCAGTTTGTAGCTCTTTCCTTTGGGATATCTACAGCCCCAAGAATCTTTATGGAGGTTCTGGGGTCGCTTTGGCGGTCCTTAGGCCGCGGGGCATAGAAGTGGCCCCTTAGTTAGACGACATCCTGATACAGGCGTCAAACATCCAAATTGCCAAGTCTCATACGGACGTAGTACTGGCATTTCTGAGATCACATAGGTGGAAAGTGAACAAGGAAAGAGTTCTCTATCCCCAATCTCAAGCGTTTCCCTCCTAGGGACTCTGATAGATTCTGTAGAAATGAAAATTTACCTGACGGGAGTCCAGGTTGTCAAAGTTTCTAAATTTCTGCCGTGTTTTTCATCCCATCCGCGCCCTTCGGTGGCTCAGTACATGAATGAAATCGGCTTAATAGGTAGCGGCAAGGGACATAGTACCGTTTGCACGTCTACATTTCAGACCGCTGCAACTATGCATGCTCAGTCAGGAACGGGGATTACACAGATTTGTCCCCCTGTTGAACCTGGACCAAGAGACCAGAGATTCTCTTCTCTGGTGACTATGTCGGGTCCATCTGTCCAGGGTATGACCTTCCGCAGGTCAGATGGGACAATTGTTACACTGGATGCCAGCCTTTTAGGTTGGGATGCAGTCTGGAACTCCCTGAAGGCTCAGGGATAGTGGACTTAGGAGACCCTCCTTCTAATAAATATTTTGGGAGTGATATTCCATGCTCTTCAGACTTGGCCTCAGTTAGCAACTCTGAGGTACATCATACTCAGTCGGACAATATACACGACTGTGGCTTACATCAGCCATCAAGGGGGAACAGAAGTTCCCTAGTGATGTTAGAAGTCTTACAATAATTCACTGGACAGAGACTCACTCTTGTCTATCAGCTATCCATATCCCAGGTGTTGAGAACTGGGAGGTGGATTTTCTAAGTCGTCAGACTTTTCTTCCGGGGGAGTGGGATTTCCTTTGGAGGTCAAGACCAAGCAGGAGAGGGCTTTGGTGTTTTTGACAGCGCCTGCGTAGCCACGCAGGACCTGGTATGCAGATCTGGTGGACATGTCATCCTTTCCATCACGGTCTCTGCTTCTGAGACAGGTCCCTCTACCTCAGGGTCCTTTCAGCCATCTAAATAGAATCAATCTGAGATGGACTGCCTGGAGACTGAATGCTTGATGTTATCAAAGCATGGCTTCTCCGAGTCAGTCATTGATACCTTAATACAGACATGAAAGCCTGTCTCTAGGAAAATTGAACATAGATATGGTGTAAATATCTGATGTTATGAATCCAAGGGTTACTTATGGAGTAAAGCCTGGATTCCCAGGATATTATCTTTTCTCCAAGATGTTTTTGAGAAAAGGGTTGTCAGCTAATTCCTTAAAAGGGACAGATTTTTACTCTGTCTATTTTTTTGCACCAGCGTCTGGCAGGTATTCTAGACGTTCAGGCATTTGGTCAGGCTTTGGTTAGATCCAAGCCTGTGTTTAAAACTGTTGCTCCACCATGGAGCTTAAACCTGGTTCTTAAGGCTCTTCAAGAAGTTCCGTTTGAACCTTTTTTGTTCCATAGATATCAATCTTTATCTTGGAAAGTTCCTTTTGGGTAGCTATTTCCTCGACTCGTAGAGTCTCCAAGTTATCTGTGTTACAATGTGATTCTCCTTATCTGGTCCTGCGTACCAACCTGGGTTTTTTCCTAAGGTGGTATCTAACAAGAACATCACTCAAGAGATAGTTGTTCCATGCTTGTATCCCAATCCTTCCTCAAAGAAGGAACGTCTATTACACAATATTGGACGTGGTTTGTGCTTTAATGATTTACTTACAAGCTACTACAATTTTCATCAAACGTTCACCTTGTTTGTTGTCTATTCTGGACAGAGGAGAGGTTAAAAGACTTCAGCAGCCTCTCTGTCTTTTTGGTTAAAAAGCATAATTCATTTAGCTTATGAGACTGCTGGACAGCAGCCTCCTGAAGGGATTGCAGCTCATTCTACTAGAGCTGTGGTTTTCACTTGGGCCTTTTTTAAATGTGGCTTCTGTTGAACAGATTTACAAGACGGAGTCTTGGTCTGCGCTTCATACTTTTTCAAATTTAACAAATTTGATAGCTTGCTTCTTCGGAGGCTATTTTTGGGAGAAAGGGTTTCTTACAGGCAGTGGTAACTTCCGTTTAAGTACCTGCCTTGTCCCTCCCATCATCCGTGTACTTTAGCTTTGGTATTGGTATTCCATAAGTAATGGATGATCCGTGGACTGGATACACTTAACAAGAGAAAACATAATTTATGCTTACCTGATAAATTTATTTCTCTTGTAGTGTATCCAGTCCACGGCCCACCCTGTCACTTTAAGGGAGGTAATTTTTTCATTTGAACTACAGTCACCACTGCACCCTATGGTTTTTCCTTTCTCTGCATGTTTTCGGTCGAATGACTGAATATGGCAGTTAGGGGAGGAGCTATATAGCAGCTTTGCTGTGGGTGGACTCTTGCAACTTCCTGTTGGGAAGGAGAATATATTCCATAAGTAATGGATGATCCGTGGACTGGATACACTACAAGAGAAATAAATTTATCAGGTAAGCATAAATTATGTTTTTTTACAATTGATATTGCTCAAGTGTTCACAAATGCGAGACCTCACCTCCCTAGTGGTGAGGCCCACATACTGTAATTTGCATTCAACACAATATATAAGATAGAGACAATATAGCACATGCTACAACTGATATACTGAGAGGTATCAAATGTTATGCCCGTCCTATATGATGTGAATTGGGGACTAACTAAGATGTAATCACACGCTTTACATCTTATGTTACCACATTTGAAAGTTCCTTTATGCGTAAGCCAACTGCTTCCCCTATTTCTTTTGGGGAGTACAGTTGGTGAGAGTATATTACCCAAGGTGATGCTTTTTCGATAGGAAAATCTACACCCTGAGTCTACAACTCCTTTTAACTTGGGATCCGCCAATAAAATTGGCATATGCTTTCTGACAATTTTACAAATGTAATGGTACTGGTCACTATAACTGGTGACAAAGGTGACCTGACTATTACTTCCTTTCGTACTTTCAAGATAGTTCTAGTGCTATACCCTCTCTGTACTAGGTACTGTACTTTTTTTAAGACGCTTGGTTGCAGAATGCACAGGATCCTTGGGTCCTGGAGGTTGTATCTCAAGGATATCGGATATGATTCAAGTCTCATCTGCCTACTCTCCAGTCTGTCTACTAGACCAGAAAAGAGGGCTGCCTTTTTAGGTTGCGTGTGGGATCTCTCATCTCTAGGAGTAATTGTCCCTGTACCTACAGCAGGAATAGGTTTGGGGTTTTATTCAAACCTTTTCGTGGTTCCAAAGAAGGAGGGAACTTTTCGTCCAATTCTGGACCTAAAGTGCCTAAACAAGTTTCTGAGTGTTCCCTCTTTTAAGATGGAGACAATACGGTCAATCCTTCCTCTGGTTCAGGAAGGACAGTTTATGACCACCATAGACCTGAAGGATGCATACCTTCACGTTCCGATACAATGGGAACATTTTCAGTTCCTGAGGTTTGCCTTTCTGGACCAGCACTTCCAGTTCATAGCTCTTCCGTTTGGCCTAGCTACTGCTCCAGGGATATTTTCGAAGGTTCTGGGCGCTCTTTTAGCCGTTGCCAGAACACAAGGTATTGCAGTAGCGCCTTACTTGGACAATATCTTGGTACAGGCACCATATTTTCGTCTAGCAGAAAAACATTTGGAGTCCCTTCTCAGTCTTCTTCAATCACATGGATGGAAGATAGTCTTGGAAAAGAGTTCTCTTACTCCAAGTACAAGTGTGAATTTCCTGGGGACAATAATAGACTCCATATCCAAGAGAATATTTTGCACAGATCAGAGACATTGCAAGCTAACTACTGCATGTCTTGCCCTCCAGGCCTCCTTAAGACCCTCAGTGGCCCAGTGTATGGCGGTGATCGGACTCATGGTGTCCTGTATGGACATCATTCCTTTTGCCAGATTCCATCTCAGGCCCTTACAACTATGCATGCTGAGACAATGGAACGGCGATAATTCAGATCCGTCTCAACAGATTGTGCTGGACAACCTGTCGAGAGACTCACTCTCTTGGTGGCTCTATCCAGATCTGTCCCAAGGCACATGCTTCTTGAGACCGTCTTGGGAGATTGTGACTAAGGACGCAAGCTTTTCCGGCTGCAGAGCCGCTTGGGGTGCCAAGAAGGCACAAGGACTGTGGATTCAGGAGGAGTCCTCCCTTCCGATCAATATATTGGAACTCCGGGCAATCTTCAATGCCTTGAAGGCTTTGCCCCTTCTGGGTTCGCCCCAGTTTATCAGATTTCAATCAGACAATGTAAATTTGGTTGCCTACATCAACCATCGGGAGGGGAATGAGAAGTTCCTTGGCGATGATAGAAGTATCACAGATACTTCTCTGGACAGAGACTCCCAGATGTACGCTGTCAGCGATCCACATTCCGGGTGTGGACTACTGGGTAGCGGACTTCCTCAGCAGGCAATCCCTACACCCAGGGGAATGGTCTCTCCACCCCGAGGTGTTTGCAGAGATATGCAGGAAGTCGGGGACGGTGGAGATAGATCTCATGACATCCCACCTTAATACAAAGCTACCCAGGTACGAGTCGAGGTCGAGGGATCCTCAGGCGGAATTGATAGATGCCCTATCAGTACCATGGAGGTTCAGACTCATATCTTTTTCCTCCATTACCGTTTCTACCTCGTGTGGTGGCTCGCATCAAGCAGGAGTGAGCATCAGTGATTATGATTGCTCCATCGTGGCCGCAAAGGATATGGTTTCCGGATCTAGTGGGGATATCCTCATCTCCTCAGTGGAGGTTACCTTGTCGCATAGATCTGCTGAAATAGGGTCCCTTCGTTCATCAAAATCTAGATTCTCAGAGGCTGACTGCATGCAGATTGAATGCTTAATCTTAGCCAAGAGAGGGTTCGCTGAGAGTGTTATTGACACTGGTTCAAGCTTGTAAGCCAGTTACTCGTCATATCTACCATAAAGTGTGGAGGACTTACCTGTACTAGTGTGAAGAGCGTGGCCTTTCCTGGCATAAGGTTAAGGTTACAATACAAGGGACCAGGGGAAGAAGAAAAGTGGGAATTAGTAGCACTCACGACCACTAAATTTGTGTCCTACTGTAATAAAACAGTTAATAGGTTCTGTGTTACTTGAAGATATAAAATATATGTTAACTTTATTATAATTACATTAAAAGTGATAAACATCACTTATCCCCTAATATGGGAGATATCACTCAAATTAAATTTCAGGATAAAAATAATATGATACTCAAAAGCGCTCAAATGGGTGTAAAAAAGCTCTGGGGTAAAAGCCTCCCTGTATTCCTGGTCGTAGCTGCATACACGGCTTCAGGTGACAGAGGCGTACCCCCCAGCGCTTTCAAAGTATACTACCCAAAAAGAGCCAAATGTTAATATAAAAACAAAAGTTTCTTTCACAAATGCATTTCGGCCGCATCACGAAAAAGACAAACTACAAGAAATCAATGAAAAAGTGAATGCAATCAGTGAAGAGCTGAAACCACATGAAACATTAGAAGAATTCCAGAAATCTTATACTAAAATAAAAGGGGAAGTGGAAAGATTTGCGAAGTTTATAGCTGATAAAAAAGAGAAGAAAATTGAGAGAGATGTTAGTGATTATGCACATAACAGGGTATATCTGTGGAATACCAACAAACAAGGAGGAAGTGACTCTGAAATATCAGATAGGGACACTGATGCTGATGTATCAGATGAGGAAGTGAGACCTAAACCTATACTTCGCAGGAGAATCAGCCCTCACAATGAAATTGAACCTGTCCCTTTAGACGTAGAACCCGGAGAGGCAAGGGTAAAAGGCGTAAGGACCAGAAAACAGGTACAATTCAACCCCAAACAAACTAACAAGAAAAACAAGGTGAACAAGTAGAGTTGAATGTAATAAATTTAACTCAAAAAGTATTAACCAACTCACACATCTCGGTCCTCAAACGTGGGCTAACGTTTGTACCTACACCCACACCAGATAAATTTTATGTTATTAAGGACGTCCACTTATTCACTAGAAAAGTGCTACTTAAAAAATTCTTTGCTAATAATTCCAGTAGTGAATCGCTAGACAGGGAGGATATGTCCGCCATAGAGGACTTACTGAGCCTCATGGAGGAATCTGATGAATCTATCAGCGCTACCACTCAAACAAACACCAATTGGAGACATATATTAAAAACTAAATCTAGATTTGTACCACCTAGCCACATCTCACATAATACGGCCACCTTTCTTGACCTGGTCTGTAAAGATATTCTTGATCTATCAATGAATCAAGGGTTAGAAAGTAATAATCTGACTACAGAGGAAACCCAGGCCCTTAAAGAGCTTAATCAGTGGTCTGATATAGAAATTAAATTAAGTGACAAAGGTGGTAATGTGGTTCTATGGCCAACCTCCATGTATGTGGAGGAGGCTAAAAGACAACTAAGCAATACCAAAAACTACAAAAATCTTTTTAATAACCCAACCGAGTGTTTCTTGAAACAATATAATAAATGAATATCATCTGCCCTGTCATCTGACATTATCGACAATGCTGAATTTAAGTTGCTTGAAATAAAATCACCAAGGGTGGCAACCCTGTACCTATTGCCCAAGATCCATAAGAATTTGGTCTGCCCTCCGGGGCGACCAATTGTATCGGGCATAGGTTCTTTAATGGAGAAAGCCAGCAAATATATCTATGCTAGACTGAGGCATATAGTGGAAACACTACCTTCATATACTAGAGATACGATGCATGTACTCAATAAAATTGACAATATTCCTATAACAGCAAACTCTATTCTTGTAACTTGTGATGTGGAGTCTCTCTATACCAGCATTGATACAGCATGGGGGTGTAAAGCTGTCTCATATTATCTATCACAAAATGACTCCATGTCCAATAAGAACAAGGAATTCTTGCTAGAGCTGTTGGAATTTGCACTTAAACATAATTATTTCGTCTTTAACTAACTATTTTATTTACAGACATGTGGCACGGCCATGGGGACTTCATGCGCCCCAACGTATGCCAACATATACCTGGGCTGGTGGGAGGAAACCATGGTGTTTCATGACTCTATGAGTAGATTTACATCTCATATCTCCCACTGGTCCAGGTATATAGATGACATTCTCTTTGTATGGGAAGGACCGAGCGATTTATTATTGGAATTTATATCTGCATTGAACCAGAACCTCCTAGGTTTATATCTCACCATGACCTATGATAAGCTTAAGGTTGAATTCTTAGACCTTACCATCAGTATTAAGGATGATCATTTAATGACTAGCTCATATAGGAAGCCAACCGCAACTAATAACATACTTTGAGCGGACAGCTTCCATCACCCTAATACGATTAAAAGCTTTCCGTATGGCGAATATTTGAGAATTTGCCGTAACTGTACTAACTTTGAGTCCTTTAAACAAGCTGCAGATGAATTAAAACTAAGACTACTGCAGAGGGGGTATACTAAAAAAGCACTGGCTAAGGCATATAGAAGGGTACTGAATAAAGATTGAATGGAACTCCTGAAACCAAAAAAAGTTGAGTCATCTGACCAATTAAGGTTAAGATATCAACTTATATCTAAAATTTGTGGCTGATCGATTCAATAAGAAGTGGTACATCAAAAATCACATTAATTGTAAGAGTATGAATGTGATTTATTGTCTATCATGTGATTGTGACATAAAGTATGTTGGTATGACAACCAGAGGCCTTGGGGTTAGAATGACTGAACACTTGAGTAACGTCAGACTAGCTGCACGAGATGTGGAGAAAGGAAAAAAGATTACAAGTGTTGCCAGACATTTTCTTGATAAACATAATGGTAAAACCCAAAGCTTTAGATGCTGGGGTTTGGAATCCATCAAACCGGGCATCAGAGGTGGCAATACTGAGGATGCATTACTTAGGAGGGAAGCCCAATGGATATTTAGATTAAATTCAGTAATACCATTCGGCATGAATGAATATAATAACTTTTGGGTATACTTGTAATTTAAATAACACATTACCCAATAAGGAAAACACTCTTGAATGACACTTAGGGGTGAATTGCTGTTGTTTGGGTTATGTAAACTATTATTATACAAGTACTACCTTATAATGATGTGCACCCAGAATTTTAGGTATATCACATATATGTCTTTTTTGGGAGATAGAGCGATGGGTAATCTAATTATCACTGCTCCACAAACTGACAGATTTTATTAAATCCTAACATTACACAATCCTATCAACCCCGACCTATTTGGGATCATATCCGAATGAATATGTATTTCAGTACTAAGATGGAACCTATCATAGGTTCTTTTGGGGAGTAATGACACTGATTGTGTAGAAATATTCTGTAAGTGCACATCGCGAATTAAATAATAATTTTCCACCGTATTCTCTCCCTGGATTTTGCGATCCAATCAGATTTTTAGCAATAAATCTAAATCGGTTTAATATGCCAAATAATAATAACTTTTATTATGTCAATTACAATACCCCTTTATAAGCGCATATACCCTAACACTATATAATTTACTATTATCAATATCCCTTAGGTTGGAAATACCATGTTGGATTGGAGTGCCGGAATTTAATGGCATATTAGGAGTAGATAACATCGGGTTATTGCAAAACAGTACTATATTATATACCATGATAGATATGTAGTGCTTGACAAGGATAAACAGCTAGCGCTGACAGAAGGGGCGTATGCGCATGCGTGCGTATGGGTGACATCACCTGGATCGACGCCCCAATAGAAATGTGATATAGTTAAGGAAGGAGCGGTTAAACACCAATGTGACTATTGCCTGATTGGAAGGTGCGGTCAGAGGGCTGCATCTGATTGGATAAGCATAATCAAGGAATGGGCTTTTAAAGCAGCCACTCGAAACACTCGGTTTGCCAATCTGATTAACTTGAGACACATTGAGAAAGGCCGTGCGGCCGAAATGCATTTGTGAAAGAAACTTTTGTTTTTATATTAACGTTTGGCTCTTTTTGGATAGTATACTTTGAAAGCACTGGGGGGTACGCCTCTGTCACCTGAAGCCGTGTATCCAGCTACGGCCAGAAATGCAGGGAGGCTTTTACCCCAGAGCTTTTTCTCCAACATTGGTGTGTCCAGTCCACGGCGTCATCCTTACTTGTGGGATATTCTCTTCCCCAACAGGAAATGGCAAAGAGTCCCAGCAAAGCTGGTCACATGATCCCTCCTAGGCTCCGCCCACCCCAGTCATTCTCTTTGCCGTTGCACAGGCAACATCTCCACGGAGATGGTTAAGAGTTTTTTGGTGTTTAAATGTAGTTTTATTCTTCTATCAAGTGTTTGTTATTTTAAAATAGTGCTGGTATGTACTATTTACTCTGAAACAGAAAAGGATGAAGATTTCTGTTTGTAAGAGGAAGATGATTTTAGCAGACAGTAACTAAAATCGATTGCTGTTTCCACACAGGACTGTTGAGATGAAGTAACTTCAGTTGGGGGAAACAGCAGTCTTTTCTGCTTAAGGTATGACTAGCCATATTTCTAACAAGACCATGTAATGCTGGAAGGCTGTCATTTCCCCTCATGGGGACCGGTAAGCCATTTTCTTAGTTAAACATAAAAGAATAAAGGGCTTCAAAAAGGGCTTAAAAACTGGTAGACATTTTTCTGGGCTAAAACAATTGCTTTACTAGGCATATTATGCAGATTCTAACTAATTATTGGTATTATAATCTTGGGGAACGTTTAGAAAAACGGCAGGCACTGTGTTGGACACCTTTTTCAGATGAAGGGCTTTCTAGTTATAGACAGAGCCTCATTCTGGGACTGTATAGGGGTTAAATGTAAAAACGGCTCCGGTTCCGTTAATTTAAGGGTTAAAGCTCTGAAATTTGGTGTGCAATACTTTTAATGCTTTAAGACACTGTGGTGAAATTTTGGTGAATTTTGAACAATTCCTTCATACTTTTTCACATATTCAGTAATAAAGTGTTTTCAGTTTGAAATTTAAAGTGACAGTAACGGTTTTATTTTAAAACGTTTTTTGTGCTTTGTTGACAAGTTTAAGCCTGTTTAACATGTCTGTACCATCAGATAAGCTATGTTCTATATTTATGAAAGCCAATGTGTCTCCCCATTTAAATTTATGTGATAATTGTGCCATAGTGTCCAAACAAAGTAAGGACAGTAATGCAACAGATAATGATATTGCCCAAGATGATTCCTCAAATGAGGGGAGTAAACATGATACTACATCATCCCCTACTGTGTCTACACCAGTTATGCCCACACAGGAGGCCCCTAGTACATCTAGTGCGCCAATACTTATTACCATGCAACAATTAACGGCTGTAATGGATAACTCCATAGCAAATCTTTTATCCAAAATGCCTACTTATCAGAGAAAGCGCGATTGCTCTGTTTTAAACACTGAAGAGCAAGAGGACGCTGATGATAACTGTTCTGACATACCCTCACACCAATCTCAAGGGGCCATGAGGGAGGTTTTGTCTGATGGAGAAATTTCAGATTCAGGAAAAATTTCTCATCAAGCTGAACCTGATGTTGTGACATTTAAATTTAAATTAGAACATCTCCGCGCACTGCTTAAGGAGGTGTTATCTACTCTGGATGATTGTGACAATTTGGTCATTCCAGAGAAATTATGTAAGATGGACAAGTTCCTAGAGGTTCCGGTGCCCCCCGACGCTTTTCCTATACCCAAGCGGGTGGCGGACATAGTAAATAAAGAGTGGGAAAGGCCCGGCATACCTTTTGTTCCCCCCCCTATATTTAAGAAATTATTTCCTATAGTCGACCCCAGAAAGGACTTATGGCAGACAGTCCCCAAGGTCGAGGGGGCGGTTTCTACTCTAAACAAACGCACTACTATTCCTATCGAAGATAGTTGTGCTTTCAAAGATCCTATGGATAAGAAATTAGAGGGTTTGCTTAAAAAGATTTTTGTACAGCAAGGTTACCTTCTACAACCAATTTCATGCATTGTTCCTGTCACTACGGCAGCGTGTTTCTGGTTCGAGGAACTAGAAAAATCGCTCAGTAAAGAATCTTCGTATGAGGAGGTTATGGACAGAGTTCAAGCACTTAAATTGGCTAACTCTTTTGTTTTAGATGCCGCTTTGCAATTAGCTAGATTAGCGGCGAAAAATTCAGGGTTTGCTGTCGTGGCGCGCAGAGTGCTTTGGCTAAAGTCTTGGTCAGCGGATGTGTCTTCCAAGACAAAATTGCTTAACATTCCTTTCAAAGGTAAAACATTATTTGGACCTGATTTGAAAGAGATTATTTCAGACATCACTGGGGGAAAGGGCCACGCCCTCCCACAGGATAGGTCTTTTAAGGCTAATAATAAGCCTAATTTTCGTCCCTTTCGCAGAAACGGACCAGTCTCTAATTCTGTATCCTCTAAGCAAGAGGGTAATACTTCACAACCCAAACCAGCCTGGAAACCAATGCAAGGCTGGAACAAGGGTAAGCAGGCCAAGAAGCCTACCACTGCTACCAAAACAGCATGAAGGGATAGCCCCCGATCCGGGACCGGATCTAGTGGGGGGCAGACTTTCTCTCTTTGCTCAGGCTTGGGCAAGAGATGTTCAGGATCCTTGGGCGCTAGAAATAGTTTCTCAAGGTTATCTCCTGGAATTCAAGGAACTACCCCCAAGGGGAAGGTTCCATAGGTCTCAATTATCTTCAAACCAAATAAAGAGACAGGCATTCTTACATTGTGTAGAAGACCTGTTAAAGATGGGAGTGATACATCCAGTTCCAATAAGAGAAAAAGGAAGGGGATTTTATTCCAATCTGTTCATAGTTCCCAAAAAAGAGGGAACATTCAGACCAATTTTGGATCTAAAGATCCTAAACAAATTTCTCAGGGTACCATCGTTCAAAATGGAAACTATTCGAACGATCCTACCTACTATCCAGGAAAATCAATTTATGACTACCGTGGATTTAAAGGATGCGTACCTACATATTCCTATCCACAAGGAACATCATCAGTTCCTAAGGTTCGCTTTTCTGGACAAGCATTACCAGTTTGTGGCACTTCCATTTGGATTAGCCACTGCTCCAAGGATTTTCACAAAGGTACTAGGGTCCCTTCTAGCGGTTCTAAGACCAAGGGGCATTGCAGTAGTACCTTACTTGGACGACATCCTGATTCAAGCGTCGTCCCTGTCAAAAGCAAAGGCTCATACGGACATCGTCCTAGCCTTTCTCAGATCTCACGGATGGAAGGTGAACAAAGAAAAAAGTTCTCTGTCCCCGTCAACAAGAGTTCCCTTCTTGGGAACAATAATAGATTCCTTAGAAATGAGGATTTTTCTGACAGAGGTCAGAAAATCAAAACTTCTAAGCTCTTGTCAAGTACTTCATTCTGTTCCTCGTCCTTCCATAGCGCAGTGCATGGAAGTAATAGGATTGATGGTTGCAACAATGGACATAGTTCCTTTTGCACGAATTCATCTAAGACCATTACAACTGTGCATGCTCAGACAGTGGAATGGGGATTATACAGACTTGTCTCCGACGATTCAAGTAGATCAAAAGACCAGAGATTCACTCCGTTGGTGGCTGACCCTGGACAATCTGTCACAGGGAATGAGCTTCCGCAGACCAGAGTGGGTCATTGTCACGACCGACGCCAGCCTAGTGGGCTGGGGCGCGGTCTGGGAATCCCTGAAAGCTCAGGGTCTATGGTCTCGGGAAGAGTCTCTTCTCCCGATAAACATTCTGGAACTGAGAGCGATATTCAATGCTCTCCGAGCTTGGCCTCAACTAGCAAAGGCCAAATTCATAAGGTTTCAGTCAGACAACATGACGACCGTTGCATATATCAATCATCAGGGGGGAACAAGGACTTCCCTGGCGATGAAAGAAGTGACCAAGATAATTCAATGGGTGGAGGATCACTCCTGCCACTTGTCTGCGATCCACATCCCAGGAGTGGAAAATTGGGAAGCGGATTTTCTGAGTCGTCAGACATTCCATCCGGGGGAGTGGGAACTCCATCCGGAAATCTTTGCCCAAATAACTCAATTATGGGGCATTCCAGACATGGATCTGATGGCGTCTCGTCAGAACTTCAAGGTTCCTTGCTACGGGTCCAGATCCAGGGATCCCAAGGCGACCCTAGTAGATGCACTAGTAGCACCTTGGACCTTCAACCTAGCTTATGTATTCCCACCGTTTCCTCTCATCCCTAGGCTGGTAGCCAGGATCAATCAGGAGAGGGCCTCGGTGATCTTGATAGCTCCTGCGTGGCCACGCAGGACTTGGTATGCAGACCTGGTGAATATGTCATCGGCTCCACCATGGAAGCTACCTTTGAGACAGGATCTTCTTGTTCAGGGTCCATTCGAACATCCGAATCTGGTTTCCCTCCAACTGACGGCTTGGAGATTGAACGCTTGATTTTATCAAAGCGTGGGTTTTCAGATTCTGTAATAGATACTCTGATTCAGGCTAGAAAGCCTGTAACTAGAAAAATTTACCATAAAATATGGAAAAAATATATCTGTTGGTGTGAATCTAAAGGATTCCCATGGAACAAGATAAAAATTCCTAAGATTCTATCCTTTCTACAAGAAGGTTTGGAGAAAGGATTATCTGCAAGTTCTCTGAAGGGACAGATCTCTGATTTATCTGTTTTACTTCACAAAAGACTGGCAGCTGTGCCAGATGTTCAAGCATTTGTTTAGGCTCTGGTTAGGATCAAGCCTGTTTACAGACCTTTGACTCCTCCCTAGAGTCTAAATCTAGTTCTTTCAGTTCTTCAAGGGGTTCCGTTTGAACCCTTACATTCCGTAGATATTAAGTTATTATCTTGGAAAGTTTTGTTTTTGGTTGCAATTTCTTCTGCTAGAAGAGTTTCAGAGTTATCTGCTCTGCAGTGTTCTCCGCCCTATCTGGTGTTCCATGCAGATAAGGTGGTTTTGCGTACTAAGCCTGGTTTTCTTCCGAAAGTTGTTTCCAACAAAAATATTGTACCTTCTTTGTGTCCGAATCCAGTTTCAAAGAAGGAACGTTTGTTACACAATTTGGACGTAGTCCGTGCTCTAAAATTCTATTTAGAGGCTACTAAAGATTTCAGACAAACATCTTCCTTGTTTGTTGTTTATTCTGGTAAAAGGAGAGGTCAAAAAGCGACTTCTACCTCTCTTTCCTTTTGGCTTAAAAGCATTATCCGATTGGCTTATGAGACTGCCGGACGGCAGCCTCCTGAAAGAATCACAGCTCACTCCACTAGGGCTGTGGCTTCCACATGGGCCTTCAAGAACGAGGCTTCTGTTGACCAGATATGTAAGGCAGCGACTTGGTCTTCACTGCACACTTTTGCCAAATTTTACAAATTTGATACTTTTGCTTCTTCGGAGGCTATTTTTGGGAGAAAGGTTTTGCAAGCCGTGGTGCCTTCCATTTAGGTGACCTGATTTGCTCCTTCCCTTCATCCGTGTCCTAAAGCTTTGGTATTGGTTCCCACAAGTAAGGATGACGCCGTGGACCGGACACACCAATGTTGGAGAAAACAGAATTTATGCTTACCTGATAAATTACTTTCTCCAACGGTGTGTCCGGTTCACGGCCCGTCCTGGTTTTTTAATCAGGTCTGATGAATTATTTTCTCTAACTACAGTCACCACGGTATCATATGGTTTCTCCTATATATATTTCCTCCTGTCCGTCGGTCGAATGACTGGGGTGGGCGGAGCCTAGGAGGGATCATGTGACCAGCTTTGCTGGGACTCTTTGCCATTTCCTGTTGGGGAAGAGAATATCCCACAAGTAAGGATGACGCCGTGGACCGGACACACCGTTGGAGAAAGTAATTTATCAGGTAAGCATAAATTCTGTTTTTACACCCATTTGAGTGCTTTTGTGTATCATATTATTTTTATCCTGAAATTTAATTTGAGTGATATCTCCCATATTAGGGGATAAGTGATGTTTATCACTTTTAATGTAATTATATAAAAGTTAACATATATTTTATATCTTCAAGTAACACAGAACCTATTAACTGTTTTATTACAGTAGGACACAAATTTAGTGGTCGTGAGTGCTACAAATTCCCACTTTTCTTCTTCCCCTGGTCCCTTGTATTGTAACTATATGATTGGGAATAGCACCGAGGTTATTAACCTCAGAGACTTCTAACACTAACTTTATCTGACACTGTGCAAATATTATCCTTGTTGTATTATAAGTTTAAGGTTGCTAGAATTTTATCTTATCTCTAGGATGGCCTGGAGAAGAGTCTATCTGTTCTAGTTCCCTGAAGGGACAGATATCGGCTCTGTCGGTGTTACTGCACAAGAGATTGGCTGAGCTTCCGTTTGTGCAGCCCTTTGTTAAGGCTCTGACTAGGATCAGACCTGTGTTTAGATCTGGGGCTTCGCCTTGGAGCCTCAATCTTCTTCTTAGTGTTTTGCAGCAGGCTCTGTTTGAGCCTATGCATATTGTTGACATTAAATTGTTATCTTGGAAGGTTCTTTTTTTGTTGACTATTGCCTCTGCTCGCAGAGTTTCTGAGATTTCTGCTTTGCAATGTGACCCCCCCCCCCCCTATCTTGTTTTCCATGCTGATAAGGCGGTTTTACATACTAAATTATGGTTCCTCCCTAAAGTGGTGTTGAATTGTAACATTAATCAAGAAATTGTTGTTCCTTCCTTGTGTCCTAATCCTTCTTCAGTGAGGAAACGCTTGCTTTACAATCTAGATGCAGTTCGTGCCTTGAAGTTCTATCTTCGGGCTACTAAGGAATTCAGACAATCTCCCTCTTTGTTTATCATCTATACGGGGATGTGTAAGGGACAGAAGGCTTCTACAACTTCCCTTTCTTTCTGGTTGAGGAGTGTCATCCACTTAGCTTATGAGACAGGGAGCGATAGCCTCCTGAGAGGATAATGGCTCATTCCACTAGAGCAGTGGCTTCCTCCTAGGCTTTTAAGAACAAAGCCTCTATGGATCAGATTTGTAAGGCAGTTACCTGGTCCTCCTTACATACTTTTTCTAAATTTTACAAGTTTGATGTGTTTGCTTTGGCTGAAGCCTCTTTCGGGAGAAAAGTTTTGCAGGCTGTGGTGCCCTCAGAATAGGGTCTGCCTCTTTTTGGTCCCTCCCGTTATTCCTTCAGTGTCCTCTGGAGCTTGGGTATAGTTTTCCCAACAGTAAGGAATGAAGTTGTGGACTCTCCCTGCCTTCTGTAAGGAAAACATAATTTATGCTTACCAGATAAATTCCTTTCCTTCCTGGCAGGAAGAGTCCACCACCCCGCCCGTAATTTATTTTTGTTTATTTTTTAAATTATTTCTTCTGGCACCTTTATACCCTGATTCTCCTACTTTTCCTTCCCTCTGCAGAATGACTGAGGGATAGGGGAAGTAGGAGGGATATTTAAGCCTTTGGGTGGGTGTCTTTGCCTTCTCCTGGTGGCCAGTTGTTGTATTTTCCAACAGTAAGGAATGAAGTCGTAGACGCTCCCTGCCAGGAAGGAAAGCAATTTATCTGGTAAGCATAAATTATGTTTTTTTTAATTGGCTTATATTATTTAATTTGTTTCCTTCTAATATTTATCTAGTTAAGCTCAGGAGCAGCAATGCCCCTGGGTGCTAGCTGATGATGGGTTGCTGCATATATATGCCTTTTGTCATTGGCTCACCCCATGTGTTCATTTAGCAGCCAGTAGTGCATTGCTGCCCCTTCAGCAAATGATACCAAGAGAATGAAGCTAATTTGATAATAGAAGTAAACTGGAAAGTTAAAAAAAAAGTTGAAATTGTATGTATTGTATGAAAGAAAGATTTTGTGTTTCATTTTCCTTTAAGTAGAGTTAGTATTCTACATGCAAAGCCAGGCATAGTTTGGTTCACTAGATTCCTTCTTCGCTACAAACCTGCTGTGTGATGAGATGCTCTTTGTGTTTTCATACCTTGAATCATTGTGATGATACATGTGGGCTAAAAGATTCCTTTCTATTCTCATATAAAATAGCAAGTCTAAAATCCTTTGTTTCTTACATTTTGGTGTTGTAGGTTTTCTTTTGTCTTAGGTTCCATTCAAACCAAACTGGAAAGTGATGCACTAATATTAGTCAAAATGCTCTAGAAATTGCAGATAACACATGGAAAGTCTTATTCAGGAGCTTTTCAGTGGAAAACGCATTTGCGGCAGTGGGTATTTATCAAATTAGGTATAGCAATGTGATCAATAGAGAAACTTAGCTCCAGATTCAGCCGATACAATTTTTTTGGGGGGGGGATCCTATAGCCGATAGATTGTGATTGTCCCCTTTGGTCTTAGTGACTGCAGACACTGCATATCTCAGAAATATGTTGTACAAGTGTAACACTTTTTTAATGACATTGTTGTGGTGGTTCACTCAGGGGAATTCTCCTGCCAGCATATAGATAGTCTTTTTATTAACCAGTCATACCTGGATTTCTACTTATTGAGCAGAGTAATATTGCCACAAAACAAAGGTAGCTAACAAGAATCAGTTTATGCCGCATTTCAAATGTCAGAGTTTGTTCCAGGATGTTCTGGAATCAGACCATTAGGTAAATGATCTTAGATTTGTTGCACTTTGATAGAGATTATGACTAGCATGATAGGTTAATCTTTCTAAAAGTTTACTCATGCCATCAGACATGTTTTTCTCTTTTTGTGCAGTTACACTTTCTGTCCACTAGGAGGAGGCAGAACATTCCTACATACCAGAGCTTTGGGCCTCCCATAATTCCTAATTCAAATTATTTTTGCCTCGATTTCACCTGTCAGAGGTACTTCAGACAAATATCATGTTTAAAAGAATTGATCAAATCTCTAAGGCAACTCCCCAACGGCCTCCTATTTTCCCTGTTCCTGAGTTTGATATAATTTCTTAGGAACAAAATAAACCAGCTGCTAAATTCAAGACCGTTTCCTCTCCCTTCTACTAAGGTAGACATTTGGTAAACAATTCCTAAAATTGATGGGGCAATTACCACTCTTGCCAGTTGGACTACCGTTCCTTTGGAAACCATGGTTAGCATATCTTGTGTACTGGCACCTATAGCAGTCTGGTGTAATAACCTTTCCAAACTAGTTTCTAATGAAGCATCCTTGGAAGAGATTAAGAATCACTTCAACATATTAAGGACCCCAAGCAGGTTTATTTGTGACACAGCAATTGAAAAAATACGTATTAAAGCGAAGTATGAGATTTAGGATCACTTCAACATATTAAGGACCCCAAACGGGTTTATTTGTGACACAGCAATTAAAACAATACGTGTTAAAGCTGAGCTGCTATAACTGTTCTGGTAAGACGTGCCTTATGGCTAGAGTCTTTGTCAATAGATCTAATCTCTAAGGCTAGACTGTTATCACTTATTTGTTAAGTAAAAATCATCTTTGGCCCAGGACTAGATAAAATTATTACCTCAGTCACTGGAGCTATATCTGAAGGTAACCAGAGGCCTTCAGGGCATTTTTATTCTTTTTTTTTTTCAGTCAAAAAAAATCAGAGAGCAACTTTTTCCTTTACCAAGTGTTCAGGTTCTACCTAAACTTTTTGGAATTCCAATACTTCCTGATCTAAAAGCAAACAGTTTAAGAAACCACCTGCCTCTAAATCCACATTAATTTTACAGCCAATGGTCCAGACCAGATTCTGGTAGGGGCAGATTTAGAGGGTTAATCTTTTTCTGGAGGCTTTGAAAAGATCTGTTCAGGATACTTGGATATTGGACATCATTGCTGAAGGCTAGCGTATAGCCTCAAAGAGGAATATTCCTCCTGTCTAGATATTTAGTAAAGGCTTAAGCTTTCATAGCTTGTGTTCAAGATCTAGAATCGATGGGAGACATAGTCAACAGTTCCAGCCCTTAGAGCTAAATCAGGATTTTACTCCAGTCTGTTTATTGTCCCAAAGGAAGAAGACAACTTTT
The DNA here is from genome assembly GCF_027579735.1 of Bombina bombina. Taxonomy (NCBI): domain Eukaryota; kingdom Metazoa; phylum Chordata; class Amphibia; order Anura; family Bombinatoridae; genus Bombina; species Bombina bombina. Next base: position 359,206,429 of record NC_069500.1, on the reverse strand, counting down.
GGCTTATCAGAGATATCAAGGCTTTGAACAAATTTCTAAAAGTTCCCACCTCCAAGATGGACACTATTTGCACTATACTTCCTTTATAGTAAGAGGGTTAATTTATTTAAGACTTAAAGGATGACTTTCTACATAACCATATTTACAGGTTTGCCTTTTTCAACAGGTATTATCAAAAAGGGGCACTTCCAGTTGGTCTAGCCATGGCCCCCAGAATGTTCACCAACGTACTGGAAACCCTTTTCTCTGTAGTGCAAGCTCAGGAAATATCTGTAGCTCTCTGGTTCTCACACTGCTTCACAGTCATGGTTGGACAATCAATCTGCCAAATAGTTCCTTAATCCCTCAAACTCATGTTTCCTTTCGGGGGACCCATGATCGACTTGGTGTAATAGGATCTGTCTCTAATAAAGCAATACAGACTCAAACTACAGAGAGCCTCTTCTTCAACTCAATCCACTTCCTACTATTGCTAAGAGCTTAGAAGTGGTGGGTCTATTGGAAGCTGCCTCAGAAGAAGTACCCTTTGCCAAGTTTCATATATGACCTCTGCAGTTTACAATACTCTAATAATGAAACTGAGACTATGAGAATCTGTCCCTAAGAATTTCCTTAGATTCCCAAGATCAGACAGTCTTTAACTTGGTGGCAGACTCACCATTCCCCAATCCTGCTTGCATTCTTCAAGTTTTGACTTTGGTTACCACAGATGCCAGCCTAAAGGGCAGGGGTCGGTCTTGGGGTCCTTGATAGAGCAGGGAGTTTGCGCTTCTCAGGATGCTAGGATACCAATAATCATCCTAGATCTCCCTGCCATCTTCAAGGCTCTTTAGAGTTGCTCCAACCTCAGGCAAGAGTTTTTACTTCATTTCCAACTGGACAACCTTACTGCAGTGGCATACATAAATCACCAGGGAGGAACTCACAGTTCCTTATCAATGAAGCAAGTGTCCTGCATTCTTATCTGAGCATCATCCATTGTCTGATGTCAGGCCATTCACTTTTTCTCTTGTTAAGTGTATCCAGTCCACGGATCATCCATTACTTATGGGATATTAACTCCTCCCCAACAGGAAGTGCAAGAGGATTCACCCAGCAGAGCTGCTATATAGCTCCTCCCCTAACTGCCATTACCAGTCATTCTCTTGCACCCAACGAATAGATAGGATGTGTGAGAGGACTGTGGTGATTATACTTAGTTTCATACCTTCAATCAAAAGTTTGTTATTTTATAATAGCACCGGAGTGTGTTATTCCTTCTCTGGTAGAATTTGAAGAAGAATCTACCTGAGTTTTTCTATGATTTTAGCCGGAGTAGTTAAGATCATATTGCTGTTTCTCGGCCATCTGAGGAGAGGTAAACTTCAGATCAGGGGACAGCGGGCAGATTAATCTGCAAAGAGGTATGTAGCAGCTTATTATTTTCTGACAATGGAATTGATGAGAAAATTCTGCCATACCGATATAATGTAAACTCAGCCTTAAATGCAGTAGCAGCAACTGGTATCAGGCTGTCATGTATGTATATTTTACACTTCAGTATTCTGGGGAATGGCACTTTACTGGAATTATACTGTATGCATAAAACTTTAGCCTAATTTGCAGGGACTAGCAACAGGCTTTTTAATAACACTCAATTTATTAATGTTAAACGTTTTTTGCTGGCATGTAAAATCGTTTAATTTTCTGAGGTACTGGGTGAAAAAATGTTTTGGGCACTATTTTTTTCCACTTGGCAGTCGTTTTATTTAATTTATGACAGTTTACTGATCTCTCTCACTGTTATGTGTGAGGGGGAGGGGCCTTTTTTGGCGCTTTTGCTACGCATCAAAAAATTCAGTCAGAAGTTTATTGTCTTCCCTGCATGATCCGGTTCATCTCTACAGAACTCAGGGGTCTTCAAAACTTGTTTTGAGGGAGGTAATCACTCACAGCAGAGCTGTGAGATTGTAGTTGACTGTGATAAAAAAACGTTTATTTCTGTATTTTTTTTCTGCTATCAGGGTTAGTTATCCTTTGCTAATGGGAGCAATCCTTTGCTAAAATTGTGTTTTTTACAAAGATTTGATGCTATAACTTTTTCTGTGCTTCTTATAGGCACAGTACGTTTTCATATTATAGTAAATTACTTGAAAAGTATTTCCAAGTTGCTAGTTTATTTGCTAGTGTGTTAAACATGTCTGATTCAGAGGAAGATATCTGTGCTATATGTGCTAAAGCCAAAGTGGAGCCCAATAGAAATTTATGTACTAACTGTATTGATGCTACTTTAAATAAAAGTCAATCTGTACAAATTGAACATATTTCACCAAACAACGAGGGGAGAGTTATGCCGACTAACTCGCCTCACGTGTCAGTACCTGCATCTCCCGCTCGGGAGGTGCGTGATATTGTAGCGCCGAGTACATCTGGGCGGCCATTACAAATCACATTACAGGATATGGCTACTGTTATGACTGAAGTTTTGGCTAAATTACCAGAACTAAGAGGTAAGCGTGATCACTCTGGGGTGAGAACAGAGTGCGCTGATAATATTAGGGCCATGTCAGACACTGCGTCACAATTTGCAGAACATGAGGACGGAGAGCTTCATTCTGCGGGTGACGGTTCTGATCCAAACAAACTAGATTCAGATATTTCAAATTTTAAATTTAAGCTGGAAAACCTCCGTGTATTACTAGGGGAGGTGTTAGCGGCTCTGAATGATTGTAACACAGTTGCAATACCAGAGAAAATGTGTAGGTTGGATAAATATTTTGCGGTACCGGAGAGTACTGACGTTTTTCCTATACCTAAGAGACTTACTGAAATTGTTACTAAGGAGTGGGATAGACCCGGTGTGCCGTTCTCACCCCCTCCGATATTTAGAAAGATGTTTCCAATAGACGCCACCACACGGGACTTATGGCAAACGGTCCCTAAGGTGGAGGGAGCAGTTTCTACTTTAGCTAAGCGTACCACTATCCCGGTGGAGGATAGCTGTGCCTTTTCAGATCCAATGGATAAAAAGTTAGAGGGTTACCTTAAGAAAATGTTTGTTCAACAAGGTTTTATATTGCAACCTCTTGCATGCATTGCGCATGTCACGGCTGCAGCAGCATTTTGGTTTGAGTCTCTGGAAGAGACACTTGAATCAGCTCCATTAGATGAGATTACACACAAGCTTAAAGCCCTTAAGTTAGCTAACTCATTTATTTCAGATGCCGTAGTACATTTAACTAAATTTACGGCTAAGAATTCCGGATTCGCCATTCAGGCACGCAGAGCACTGTGGCTAAAATCCTGGTCAGCTGACGTTACTTCTAAATCTAAATTGCTTAATATACCTTTCAAAGGGCAGACCTTATTCGGGCCCGGGTTGAAAGAAATTATCGCTGACATTACAGGAGGTAAAGGCCATGCCCTGCCTCAAGACAGAGCCAAACCTAAGGCTAGACAGTCTAATTTTCGTTCCTTTCGTAATTTCAAAGCAGGAGCAGCATCAACTTCCTCTGCACCAAAACAGGAAGGAGCTGTTGCTCGCTACAGACAAGGCTGGAGACCTAACCAGTCCTGGAACAAGGGCAAGCAGGCCAGCAAACCTGCTGCTGCCCCTAAGACAGCATGAATCGAGGGCCCCCGATCCGGGAACGGATCTAGTGGGGGGCAGACTTTCTCTCTTCGCCCAGGCTTGGGCAAGAGATGTCCAGGATCCCTGGGCGTTAGAGATCATATCTCAGGGATACCTTCTAGACTTCAAATTCTCTCCCCCAAGAGGGAGATTTCATCTGTCAAGGTTGTCAACAAACCAAATAAAGAAAGAGGCGTTTCTACGCTGCGTACAAGATCTTTTATTAATGGGAGTGATCCATCCGGTTCCGCGGTCGGAACAAGGACAAGGGTTTTACTCAAATCTGTTTGTGGTTCCCAAAAAAGAGGGAACTTTCAGGCCAATCTTGTATTTAAAGATCCTAAACAAATTCCCAAGAGTTCCATCGTTCAAAATGGAAACTATTCGGACAATTTTACCCATGATCCAAAAGGGTCAGTACATGACCACAGTGGATTTAAAGGATGCTTACCTTCACATACCGATTCACAAAGATCATTACCGGTATCTAAGGTTTGCCTTTCTAGACAGGCATTACCAGTTTGTAGCTCTTCCATTCGGATTGGCTACGGCTCCGAGAATCTTCACAAAGGTTCTGGGTGCTCTTCTGGCGGTACTAAGACCGCGAGGAATTGCGGTAGCTCCGTACCTAGACGACATTCTGATACAAGCTTCAAGCTTTCAAACTGCCAAGTCTCATACAGAGTTAGTACTGGCATTTCTAAGGTCGCATGGATGGAAGGTGAACGAAAAGAAGAGTTCTCTCTTTCCACTCACAAGAGTTCCCTTCTTGGGGACTCTTATAGATTCTGTAGAAATGAAGATTTACCTGACAGAAGACAGGTTAACAAAGCTTCAAAATGCATGCCGTGTCCTTCATTCCATTCAACACCCGTCAGTAGCTCAATGCATGGAGGTGATCTGCTTAATGGTAGCAGCAATGGACATAGTACCCTTTGCACGCCTACATCTCAGACCGCTGCAGTTGTGCATGCTAAGTCAGTGGAATGGGGATTACTCAGACTTGTCCCCTACTCTGAATCTGGATCAAGAGACCAGAAATTCTCTTCTATGGTGGCTTTCTCGGCCACATCTGTCCAGGGGGATGCCATTCAGCAGGCCGGACTGGACAATTGTAACAACAGACGCCAGCCTACTATGTTGGGGCGCTGTCTGGAATTCTCTGAAGGCTCAGGGACAATGGAATCAGGAGGAGAGTCTCCTACCAATAAACATTCTGGAATTGAGAGCAGTTCTCAATGCCCTTCTGGCTTGGCCCCAGTTAACAACTCGGGGGTTCATCAGGTTTCAGTCGGACAACATCACGACTGTAGCTTACATCAACCATCAGGGAGGGACAAGAAGCTCCCTAGCAATGATGGAAGTATCAAAGATAATTCGCTGGGCAGAGTCTCACTCTTGCCACCTGTCAGCAATCCACATCCCGGGAGTGGAGAACTGGGAGGCGGATTTCTTAAGTCGTCAGACTTTTCATCCGGGGGAGTGGGAACTTCATCCGGAGGTCTTTGCCCAAATACTTCGACGTTGGGGCAAACCAGAGATAGATCTCATGGCGTCTCGACAGAACGCCAAGCTTCCTCGTTACGGGTCCAGATCCAGGGATCCGGGAGCGGTTCTGATAGATGCTTTGACAGCACCTTGGACCTTCGGGATGGCTTATGTGTTTCCACCCTTCCCGATGCTTCCTCGATTGATTGCCAGAATCAAACAGGAGAGAGCATCAGTGATTCTAATAGCGCCTGCATGGCCACGCAGGACTTGGTATGCAGATCTAGTGGACATGTCATCCTGTCCACCTTGGTCGCTACCTCTGAAACAGGACCTTCTGATCCAGGATCCCTTCAAACATCAAAATCTAATTTCTCTGAAGCTGACTGCTTGGAAATTGAACGCTTGATTTTATCAAAACGTGGTTTTTCTGAGTCAGTTATTGATACCTTAATACAGGCTAGGAAGCCTGTTACCAGAAAGATTTACCATAAGATATGGCGCAAATACTTATATTGGTGCGAATCCAAGAGTTACTCATGGAGTAAGGTTAGGATTCCGAGGATATTGTCTTTTCTACAAGAAGGTTTAGAAAAGGGTTTATCCGCTAGTTCCTTAAAGGGACAGATTTCAGCTCTGTCCATTCTTTTACACAAACGTCTGTCAGAAGTTCCGGACGTTCAAGCTTTTTGTCAGGCTTTAGCTAGGATCAAGCCTGTGTTTAAAACTGTTGCTCCACCATGGAGTTTGAACTTAGTTCTTAATGTTTTACAGTGGGTTCCGTTTGAACCCCTTCATTCCATTGATATCAAGTTGTTATCTTGGAAAGTTCTGTTTTTAATGGCTATTTCCTCGGCTCGAAGAGTCTCTGAGTTATCGGCCTTACATTGTGATTCTCCTTATCTGATTTTTCATTCAGACAAGGTAGTTCTGCGTACTAAACCTGGGTTCCTACCTAAGGTGGTCACTAACAGGAATATCAATCAAGAGATTGTGGTTCCATCTTTGTGTCCTAATCCTTCTTCGAAAAAGGAACGTCTGCTACACAATCTAGATGTAGTCCGTGCCCTGAAATTTTATCTACAGGCAACTAAGGATTTTCGACAAACGTCTTCCCTGTTTGTCATTTATTCTGGTCAGAGGAGAGGTCAAAAAGCTTCGGCTACCTCTCTCTCCTTTTGGCTTCGTAGCATAATACGGTTAGCCTATGAGACTGCTGGACAGCAGCCTCCTGAAAGAATTACAGCACATTCTACTAGAGCTGTGGCTTCCACTTGGGCCTTTAAGAATGAGGCTTCTGTTGAACAGATTTGCAAGGCTGCAACTTGGTCTTCTCTTCATACTTTTTCCAAATTTTACAAATTTGACACTTTTGCTTCTTCGGAGGCTGTTTTTGGGAGAAAGGTTCTTCAGGCAGTGGTTCCTTCCGTATAAAGAGCCTGCCTGTCCCTCCCGTCATCCGTGTACTTTAGCTTTGGTATTGGTATCCCATAAGTAATGGATGATCCGTGGACTGGATACACTTAACAAGAGAAAACATAATTTATGCTTACCTGATAAATTTATTTATCTTGTAGTGTATCCAGTCCACGGCCCGCCCTGTCACTTTAAGGCAGGTAATTTTTCCATTAAACTACAGTCACCACTGCACCCTATGGTTTTCCTTTCTCTGCATGTTTTCGGTCGAATGACTGGTAATGGCAGTTAGGGGAGGAGCTATATAGCAGCTCTGCTGGGTGAATCCTCTTGCACTTCCTGTTGGGGAGGAGTTAATATCCCATAAGTAATGGATGATCCGTGGACTGGATACACTACAAGAGAAATAAATTTATCAGGTAAGCATAAATTATGTTTTTGGAGTAAACAGTTGGAAGGCAGACTTACTAAGTCACCAGTGCCTTTACCTGTGGGAATGGTCAAAACCAGGAGGTATTCAACAAGATAGTGAAAAGGTGGGGCCTACCAGAGAGAGACCTCATGACTTCTAGTTTGAACCAGAAGCATCCTCACTATTGTGCCAGGTCTCAAGATCCTCAAGCTGAGCTGATTAGATGATCCAGTGGTTCCTGGTCTTTCAATCTCATGTATATGTTTCCTCCATTTGTGTCGCTATCCAGCCAAAACCAATACAGAACCTGCATTAGCAATTCTGATTGCACCGTTGCAGGACTTTGTATTAAGACCTGATTCAAATGTCCCCATGGCCCCCTTGACATCTTCCTCTCAGGAAAGATCTTCTCTCAAGGACCTTTCTTTCATCAAGATTTGAATTTGAATGCCTCGTCCTGTCTCAGAGGTTTTTTTTGTGATAAGGTGATTGATAGCACTTGCTGATTGGTGGCTAAATGTAATTACCAATCATCAAGCGCTACCCTGTGTGCTGAATCAATAATGGGCAGGCTCATAAACTTACATTTCGGCTTTTAAAAAAAAATATAGCAAGAGAATGAAGAAAAATGTATTATAGGAGTAAATTAGAAAGTTGCTTAAAATTGTGTGCTCTATCTGAATCATGAAAGGAAAAAAAATTGGGTTGAATATCCCTTTAATACAGGCTAGAAACATTTATTTTCACTTGTTCAAGGAATTGTAAAAGAATCTCTTGAAGTCTTCAATTTCTTCAAGAAGGCAAAGAGAGAGGTTTATCAGTTCTTTTAAAGTTCAGATGTCTACCTTATCTGTTTTATACCACAAGATATGCAGACCATTGTACAGGCCTTAATCAGAAGTAGACCAGTTATTTGTCCAGTTACTTCTCTTTTTGGAATCATGTCTTTAATCTGTTCCCCATATTTACCTACACAATAAGTGAGGGGTTATTTTGATGTATTAAATTGCTGGTATGATGTACAAATTAGTCATGCAACAGGAATAGGTCAGTAACATAAACAGAAAGTGTCCTGATGCAGTTATGAGTGTAAAAGTAATAGCAATTAGAGAGAGTTTTTTTTTCTGTCTTTTTTAAAAGCAGTTCAAAGATATTTTAGTCATCTAGGTAGACTCTAGTGTGGATGTTCTGTACTATAGTACAAAAATGAAACGTAGGACAATAGACCCAGTTTTGTGAACAAATATATAAAAGATCAAAGTTTAAAAAATTGCACATTAGTGCAACTAACTGTAGCTAAACAAAGCTATTAAAACGTGTTTCACAGAAGAGTTAAAGCGTTAAATAGTGAAAACCATTACTCTACTGTAATACTCTTGAGCAAAGGATAGCAAGAGAACAAATTATTTCATAATAGAAGTTACTTGGATTTTGTTTACATTTACAAGCTCTACCTGAATCATGAATGTTTTTTTTTAATTTTGTATGTTGTAATTATTTTAGGTTCTGGGAAGTATTTCTCCTTTTGAGTTCTTAAGGTTTTGTGGCATCATCCTTTATGAACAGATGTGTAAGATCGCTTCAAATTTAACTTTAGTTAGAGCATGACATTTTAAACAACCTTCTGCTTTGTTCTTTAGAATCCTTTGTTAAAGAGTAATCCTAGGTGAGCTCAGGAGTGTGCATGTGTCTGTAGCCATCTGGCAGCAGTGTTTGCAACATGGTTTATAGCAATGTTTTAGAATGTTGCAAACACTGCTTCCATAGACATGTGCACAGACCTAAGCCCTTATCAGCCTACCTATCATTACTCTTCAACAAGTGCTACAAATAGAACAAAGCAAATGTGAAAGTTGTTTAAAATTACATGCTCTATCTAATTTTGACTTTTACTGTCTCTTTAATCCAGAGAGAGAGATTTGAAGATCTCTTCTTTGTTCTAAGTGTTATACAAATTATAGTAAAAAACTGAAACGTTTGTTTAGAGAAAAGCTAACATAATTGAATATGTACCATAGTCTTATTTAGTGTATATCCCAGAGGCACTGTAAAGCCAATGATATAAAAAATGTTGGTGCGTGCGGGACCTTAAACACATACACACAGTGTATTACACAAGTATAATCCAGGGTCATCTAGAGGCAATAGTATCCAGGATAGTCCGTACAGGACTGCAGGCATACCGCTCCTGCCCTTTATACAAATGATTATGTCCCCCAAAATGAGAAGGCTAATGTGCTCTGTCAGCTATATGCAGTCAGAGTTTGTAGGCGGTATACGTAAGCAGTTTGGGATATCTGGAAACCTGAAGCAGCAGCATCCTCTTGAATGTATAAACAAGTTGTCTTATTTCACGATAGTACTTTTAGCTTTATTTCTGTTTAGGGTTTCTTAGTTGAGGTCATCTGTTTGTTCCCCTTTCTTATTAGGCGATTCTGATGACGACTATCTTTTTTTATCTAAAGTTGTTAGAATTTAACTAATTCTAAGCTTGTTTTCAGCTTTTGTCCTAGCATCTCTACACAGAAATATATTGTGTGGGAAAAATTACCTCTTACTTTAATTTTATATAGCATGTCTTTTTGACTCTCTGACACCTGTGATCCTTTTTGTGTTTAACCTCTGAAAAGCGGTTAAACGCAAAGATATAGGTCATGTTCAGAAACCCGCAGAGAGCTGCTGGTCCCAAGCCGGAAAACAGCCAGTGAGCCAACCCTGCAAATATCACGCTGTGTTCTGCTCAGGAGCTGCAAAGCTTCCAGCTCCTAAGTGGGACTTTGTGTGTAAACCCAAAGTTAGTAGTGGCAAAACTACATACTCTAATGAATTAGAGCAGGTAATTTATCCAATACTGTGTCCCTTTATGGGAACACAAATAATATCTGCATTTCCCAAAAAATGGATCTGTAAGATATTTCCTTTTTTCAACTCAGAAAATGATATAAAATACTCTCTAGGTGGAGATCCTCAGTCTAATCTATCTATTTTATTATAAAAAAGAAAAAAAGAAAGAAAGCAGAAACAGTGCTTAAAGGGTCATGCAACCCAAATAGTTTATTTCATGATTCAGATAGAGAATACACTTTTAAACAACTTTGCAATTTACTTCTATTATTTAATTTACTTCCTTCTCTTGTTATCCTTTGCTGAACGGTTTATCTAGACCAGCTCAGGAGCAGCAGAGAACATAGGTTCTAGCTGCTAATTGGTGGCGGCATATATACACCTATTGTCATTGGCTCACCCCATGTGTTCAGTTAGAAACCAGTAGTGCATAGCTGCTCCTTCAACAAATGATACCAACAGAATGAAACAGATTAGATAATAGAAGTAAATTAGAAAGTTGTTTAAAATTGTATTCTCTGTCTGAATCATGAGACATTTTTTGTGTTTCATGTCCCTTTAAGTATGACTGCTGACAATAATATGATGCTAGCACACACAGTCAAACAGCCTTGAGCATTCTCTTCTAATTTTACCATCAATTGTATTAAGCACCGATTAAATTAATATAAAACCTAACATTTTTCTTTTATGATTCAGCTAGAGAATACAATTTGAAACAGCTTTCCAGTGTACTTCTATTATGTAATTAGCTTCATTCTCTTGCTATACTTTGTTGAAGAAACTGCATACTAGCTGAATGCATTGGGTGAGCCAATAACATAAGGCATATATGTGCAGCCACCAATCAGCAGCTTCTTAGCCTACCTAGGTATCCTTTTCAACAAAGGATACCAAAAGAACAAAATAAATAGATAATAGTAGTAAATTGTTAAGTTGTTTAACCCCTTAATGACAACTGACGTACTAGGTACGTCATGCATTAACAAGCAGTTAATGACAATAGACGTAACTGGTAAACATAACATGAGGGTATTGCAGTGATGCCTTGATATGGAGGCATCCTGCAATACCCTTTTACAAGCCTCCGATGCAGAGAGAGCCACAAGCAGGGAGATGGGTGGGCGGCCTGCAATGGGCCTGTGATGTGGAGGGGGGCGGGATTGGAGATGGGAGTGTCAGGGGGCGCGCACAGACTTTCTGCCAGTACTTAAAGGGACACTGAACCAAAATTTTTTCTTTCATGATTCAGATAAAGCATGAAATTTTGCAACTTTTTAATTTACTCCTGTTTATCAAATTTTCTTCATTCTCTTGGTATCTTTATTTGAAATGCAAGAATGTAAGTTTAGATGCCGGCCCATTTTTGGTGAACAACCTGGGTTGTCCTTGCTGATTGGTGTTTAAATTCATCCACAAATAAAAAAAATTACTGTCCAGAGTACTGAACCAAAAAAAATCTTAAATGCCTTCTATTTCAAATAAAGATAGAAAGAGAACAAAGAAAAATATTGATAATAGGAGTAAATTAGAAAGTTTCTTAAAATTGCATGCTCTATCTGAATCATAAAAGAAAAAAATTGGGAAGGCTGTCATTTCCCCTCATGGGGACCGGTAAGCCATTTTCTTAGTTAAACATAAAAGAATAAAGGGCTTCAAAAAGGGCTTAAAAACTGGTAGACATTTTTCTGGGCTAAAACAATTGCTTTACTAGGCATATTATGCAGATTCTAACTAATTATTGGTATTATAATCTTGGGGAACGTTTAGAAAAACGGCAGGCACTGTGTTGGACACCTTTTTCAGATGGGGGCCTTTCTAGTTATAGACAGAGCCTCATTCTGGGACTGTATAGGGGTTAAATGTAAAAACGGCTCCGGTTCCGTTAATTTAAGGGTTAAAGCTCTGAAATTTGGTGTGCAATACTTTTAATGCTTTAAGACACTGTGGTGAAACTTTGGTGAACAATTCCTTCATACTTTTTCACATATTCAGTAATAAAGTGTTTTCAGTTTGAAATTTAAAGTGACAGTAACGGTTTTATTTTAAAACGTTTTTTGTGCTTTGTTGACAAGTTTAAGCCTGTTTAACATGTCTGTACCATCAGATAAGCTATGTTCTATATGTATGAAAGCCAATGTGTCTCCCCATTTAAATTTATGTGATAATTGTGCCATAGTGTCCAAACAAAGTAAGGACAGTAATGCAACAGATAATGATATTGCCCAAGATGATTCCTCAAATGAGGGGAGTAAACATGATACTACATCATCCCCTACTGTGTCTACACCAGTTATGCCCACACAGGAGGCCCCTAGTACATCTAGTGCGCCAATACTTATTACCATGCAACAATTAACGGCTGTAATGGATAACTCCATAGCAAATCTTTTATCCAAAATGCCTACTTATCAGAGAAAGCGCGATTGCTCTGTTTTAAACACTGAAGAGCAAGAGGACGCTGATGATAACTGTTCTGACATACCCTCACACCAATCTGGTGAGGGAGGTTTTGTCTGATGGAGAAATTTCAGATTCAGGAAAAATTTCTCATCAAGCTGAACCTGATGTTGTGACATTTAAATTTAAATTAGAACATCTCCGCGCACTGCTTAAGGAGGTGTTATCTACTCTGGATGATTGTGACAATTTGGTCATTCCAGAGAAATTATGTAAGATGGACAAGTTCCTAGAGGTTCCGGTGCCCCCCGACGCTTTTCCTATACCCAAGCGGGTGGCGGACATAGTAAATAAAGAGTGGGAAAGGCCCGGCATACCTTTTGTCCCCCCCCCCCCCCCTATATTTAAGAAATTATTTCCTATAGTCGACCCCAGAAAGGACTTATGGCAGACAGTCCCCATGGTCGAGGGGGCGGTTTCTACTCTAAACAAACGCACTACTATTCCTATCGAAGATAGTTGTGCTTTCAAAGATCCTATGGATAAGAAATTAGAGGGTTTGCTTAAAAAGATTTTTGTACAGCAAGGTTACCTTCTACAACCAATTTCATGCATTGTTCCTGTCACTACGGCAGCGTGTTTCTGGTTCGAGGAACTAGAAAAATCGCTCAGTAAAGAATCTTCGTATGAGGAGGTTATGGACAGAGTTCAAGCACTTAAATTGGCTAACTCTTTTGTTTTAGATGCCACTTTGCAATTAGCTAGATTAGGGTTTGCTATCGTGGCACGCAGAGCGCTTTGGCTAAAGTCTTGGTCAGCGGATGTGTCTTCCAAGACAAAATTGCTTAACATTCCTTTCAAAGGTAAAACATTATTTGGACCTGATTTGAAAGAGATTATTTCAGACATCACTGGGGGAAAGGGCCACGCCCTCCCACAGGATAGGTCTTTTAAGGCTAAAAATAAGCCTAATTTTCGTCCCTTTCGCAGAAACGGACCAGTCTCTAATTCTGTATCCTCTAAGCAAGAGGGTAATACTTCACAACCCAAACCAGCCTGGAAACCAATGCAAGGCTGGAACAAGGGTAAGCAGGCCAAGAAGCCTACCACTGCTACCAAAACAGCATGAAGGGAATAGCCCCCGATCCGGGACCGGATCTAGTGGGGGGCAGACTTTCTCTCTTTGCTCAGGCTTGGGCAAGAGATGTTCAGGATCCTTGGGCGCTAGAAATAGTTTCTCAAGGTTATCTCCTGGAATTCAAGGAACTACCCCCAAGGGGAAGGTTCCACAGGTCTCAATTATCTTCAAACCAAATAAAGAGACAGGCATTCTTACATTGTGTAGAAGACCTGTTAAAGATGGGAGTGATACATCCAGTTCCAATAAGAGAACAAGGAATGGGATTTTATTCCAATCTGTTCATAGTTCCCAAAAAAGAGGGAACATTCAGACCAATTTTGGATCTAAAGATCCTAAACAAATTTCTCAGGGTACCATCGTTCAAAATGGAAACTATTCGAACGATCCTACCTACTATCCAGGAAAATCAATTTATGACTACCGTGGATTTAAAGGATGCGTACCTACATATTCCTATCCACAAGGAACATCATCAGTTCCTAAGGTTCGCTTTTCTGGACAAGCATTACCAGTTTGTGGCACTTCCATTTGGATTAGCCACTGCTCCAAGGATTTTCACATAGGTACTAGGGTCCCTTCTAGCGGTTCTAAGACCAAGGGGCATTGCAGTAGTACCTTACTTGGACGACATCCTGATTCAAGCGTCGTCCCTGTCAAAAGCAAAGGCTCATACGGACATCGTCCTAGCCTTTCTCAGATCTCACGGATGGAAGGTGAACAAAGAAAAAAGTTCTCTGTCCCCGTCAACAAGAGTTCCCTTCTTGGGAACAATAATAGATTCCTTAGAAATGAGGATTTTTCTGACAGAGGTCAGAAAATCAAAACTTCTAAGCTCTTGTCAAGTACTTCATTCTGTTCCTCGTCCTTCCATAGCGAAGTGCATGGAAGTAATAGGATTGATGGTTGCAACAATGGACATAGTTCCTTTTGCACGAATTCATCTAAGACCATTACAACTGTGCATGCTCAGACAGTGGAATGGGGATTATACAGACTTGTCTCCGACGATTCAAGTAGATCAAAAGACCAGAGATTCTCTCCGTTGGTGGCTGACCCTGGACAATCTGTCACAGGGAATGAGCTTCCGCAGACCAGAGTGGGTCATTGTCACGACCGACGCCAGCCTAGTGGGCTGGGGCACGGTCTGGGAATCCCTGAAAGCTCAGGGTCTATGGTCTCGGGAAGAGTCTCTTCTCCCGATAAACATTCTGGAACTGAGAGCGATATTCAATGCTCTCAGAGCTTGGCCTCAACTAGCAAAGGCCAAATTCATAAGGTTTCAGTCAGACAACATGACGACCGTTGCATATATCAATCATCAGGGGGGAACAAGGACTTCCCTGGCGATGAAAGAAGTGACCAAGATAATTCAATGGGCGGAGGATCACTCCTGCCACTTGTCTGCGATCCACATCCCAGGAGTGGAAAATTGGGAAGCGGATTTTCTGAGTCGTCAGACATTCCATCCGGGGGAGTGGGAACTCCATCCGGAAATCTTTGCCCAAATAACTCAATTATGGGGCATTCCAGACATGGATCTGATGGCGTCTCGTCAGAACTTCAAGGTTCCTTGCTACGGGTCCAGATCCAGGGATCCCAAGGCGACCCTAGTAGATGCACTAGTAGCACCTTGGACCTTCAACCTAGCTTATGTATTCCCACCGTTTCCTCTCATCCCCAGGCTGGTAGCCAGGTGGCCACGCAGGACTTGGTATGCAGACCTGGTGAATATGTCATCGGCTCCACCATGGAAGCTACCTTTGAGACAGGACCTTCTTGTTCAGGGTCCATTCGAACATCCGAATCTGGTTTCCCTCCAACTGACGGCTTGGAGATTGAACGCTTGATTTTATCAAAGCGTGGGTTTTCAGATTCTGTAATAGATACTCTGATTCAGGCTAGAAAGCCTGTAACTAGAAAAATTTACCATAAAATATGGAAAAAATATATCTGTTGGTGTGAATCTAAAGGATTCCCATGGAACAAGATAAAAATTCCTAAGATTCTATCCTTTCTACAAGAAGGTTTGGAGAAAGGATTATCTGCAAGTTCTCTGAAGGGAGAGATCTCTGCTTTATCTGTTTTACTTCACAAAAGACTGGCAGCTGTGCCAGATGTTCAAGCATTTGTTCAGGCTCTGGTTAGGATCAAGCCTGTTTACAGACCTTTGACTCCTCCCTGGAGTCTAAATCTAGTTCTTTCAGTTCTTCAAGGGGTTCCGTTTGAACCCTTACATTCCGTAGATATTAAGTTATTATCTTGGAAAGTTTTGTTTTTGGTTGCAATTTCTTCTGCTAGAAGAGTTTCAGAGTTATCTGCTCTGCAGTGTTCTCCGCCCTATCTGGTGTTCCATGCAGATAAGGTGGTTTTGCGTACTAAGCCTGGTTTTCTTCCGAAAGTTGTTTCCAACAAAAATATTAACCAGGAGATAGTTGTACCTTCTTTGTGTCCGAATCCAGTTTCAAAGAAGGAACGTTTGTTACACAATTTGGACGTAGTCCGTGCTCTAAAATTCTATTTAGAGGCTACTAAAGATTTCAGACAAACATCTTCCTTGTTTGTTGTTTATTCTGGTAAAAGGAGAGGTCAAAAAGCGACTTCTACCTCTCTTTCCTTTTGGCTTAAAAGCATTATCCGATTGGCTTATGAGACTGCCGGACGGCAGCCTCCTGAAAGAATCACAGCTCACTCCACTAGGGCTGTGGCTTCCACATGGGCCTTCAAGAACGAGGCTTCTGTTGACCAGATATGTAAGGCAGCGACTTGGTCTTCACTGCACACTTTTGCCAAATTTTACAAATTTGATACTTTTGCTTCTTCGGAGGCTATTTTTGGGAGAAAGGTTTTGCAAGCCGTGGTGCCTTCCATTTAGGTGACCTGATTTGCTCCCTCCCTTCATCCGTGTCCTAAAGCTTTGGTATTGGTTCCCACAAGTAAGGATGACGCCGTGGACCGGACACACCAATGTTGGAGAAAACAGAATTTATGCTTACCTGATAAATTACTTTCTCCAACGGTGTGTCCGGTCCACGGCCCGCCCTGGTTTTTTAATCAGGTCTGATGAATTATTTTCTCTAACTACAGTCACCACGGTATCATATGGTTTCTCCTATATATATTTCCTCCTGTCTGTCGGTCGAATGACTGGGGTGGGCGGAGCCTAGGAGGGATCATGTGACCAGCTTTGCTGGGACTCTTTGCCATTTCCTGTTGGGGAAGAGAATATCCCACAAGTAAGGATGATGCCGTGGACCGGACACACCGTTGGAGAAAGTAATTTATCAGGTAAGCATAAATTCTGTTTTTATCACCAATTTTGCTTTGTTCTCTTGGTATTCTTAGTTGAACGCTAAACCTAGGAGGTTCATATGCTAATTTCTAAGCCCTTGAAGGCCGCCTCTTCTCTCTGGGCATTTTTACAGTTTTTCACCACTAGAGGTTGTTAGTGTGTGTCAAATAGATAACACTGTGCTCACGTGAAGTTCCAGGGAGCCATCACTGATTGGATGAAATGCATGTCTGTCAAAAGAACTGAAATAAGGGGGCAGTTTGCAGAGGCTTAGATGCAAGATAACCACAGGGATAAAAAGTGTATTTATATAACTGTGTTGGTTATGTAAAACTAGGGAATAGGTAATAAAGGGATTATCTATCTTTTAAAACAATATAAATTCTGGTGTAGTCTGCCCCTTTAATGTGCTTCTTTTTTGCAGTATGTAATAGAAATGGAAGCAAAGATGGATCAGTTGCGTGCAATGGTTGAAGCCGCTGACCGTGAAAAAGTAGAATTTTTAAACCAACTTGAAGAAGAAAAGAGGTAATTGGCAGATGAATCTCAATGGGCATGCAATGCTCATGACACCTTTTTATCATTTACATTTCTTATTACGATATAAATAGATAAAACTTTTTATGATTTTCCTGTATTTTTACAGGAAAGTGGAAGACCTCCAGTTCCGTGTTGAAGAAGAGTCTATCACTAAGGGTGATTTAGAGGTAAAATGCAACTAGATAAAATATATATATATTTATTTTATTGGATTTTTTTTTTTAAAAAACTGAAAAATTAGTAGTAGAAGCAAGAACCTAGCTAGTTTGTAAAGCTACAGATTAATGAAAATTTAAAAGAAGTTACATTGACAAAGCTATTATTTCATAAAATTATTTACTTTAATATTGAGCCTAAAGGTTATTGTCAAATATTTTTCACTTTTAGGCAAGTTTTTGAGCTACGTTAATATAATCTAAATAAAGTTAAATGAGGATTGGTCAGATATATACTTAATTAGTTTTCTGGAAATTGTATATGTTAACTGCTCGTGTGACTTGTTTTGTTTCCATAGAAAGTCATTTCAGTGCTGCTTCTTCTTTTTTTATTTTGAATTATTTTTACCATTTCATTGGAAAAACATAATTATCAAAATAATAACATGCAGCATTTTGATATTTTTGTTTAAATGTTCATAATTATCATGTGATCATTTCTACGTTCCAGCTTAAACTTGCATTTGTTATACAATATTAAATAATGCCAAACTATATTAGGGCATTTATTGAGATGATAAAATCTCATTTAAATTCTATTTGGTGGAAAAAAATACCTATTAACAAATGAATGCAGCTTATTTTCTTTACTGCCACAGCATTTGAAGCCAAACAAGTTTTGCCACAACTTCTTTGTGTTTTGTTTTGTTGTTGTTGTGTTTTTTTTTGTTGTTTTTTTTTAATTGGCTATCGTCAAAATGCAAAGAGTTTGCTTTTAGATCACATTGGTTTTTGTGAGTTATTTAGTGTTTCCAAAAATGAAACACTGAAGTACTTTATATACCTATTAATCCATAGTATCAGTTACGTTAAATGCTCTCATTGTGTTCAAACTAGTGATACAACATATTATTCTTCATTGGCTTTTTCTGTCCTATAGAGCAGAAAATATTAAATTAGCCTTTGAAACAACAGTTTAAATGAAGGGTTTATTATTGCTTGCCTTAATTAACATTCTAAATTATGCTAATGCTTTTCTTTTTTTTTCTCTCAAAAACATCATTTTACTTGAAGCATGCACATCTTATTTTATTTCTGCGCATTTTCTTTTTGTGTGTGTTCTTCACCGTTTCACACTCCTTCCACCTGTTGCTCATGCAAATATCTTTGTCATTCATTCTTTTCTTCCTCTCCATCATATTTTGCTCATTGATGGTCCAGTGGTTCCAGGGCACGGCTTGCATGTCGCTACCTCCTCTTGTGCTGGCATGTGATGGTGGCACTGTTGTGTTCTCTTCCTTTCCCTTTTTACTAACAGACGCAGACCAAACTGGAGCATGCCCGCATTAAGGAGCTTGAACAGAGCCTACTCTTTGAAAAGACCAAAGCTGACAAACTGCAGAGAGAGTTAGAAGACACTAGGGTAATGGTTTTCACTATTTAATGGAAACTCTCCTGGTGAAACACAATGTTTTAATAGCTTTGTTTAGCTACAGTAAATTGTACTAATGTGCAATTTTTTTATTTTTTTTTAACTTTGGTCTTTTATATATTTGTTCACAAAACTGGGTCTTTATTTTCCTATAACATTTTCATTTTGTACCATAGTACAGCACATCCACACTAAAATCAAATTAGATGACTAAAATATCTTTATACTGCTTTTAAAAGAGAAAAGAAAATCTTTCTCTAATTGCTTTTACTTTTACACTCATAACTGCATCAAGAAGACACTTTCTGCCAATGCTATTGACTGATTCCTGTTGCATGCCTAATTTGTGAATCATACCAGCAATTTAATACATCAAAATAGTCCCTCTTCTCAATTATTTTGTAGGTAAATATGGGGAACAGATTCAAGCCATGATTTTTTTTGTTGTTGCGTGTTCCTCCTTAGATTCAAATATGTAAACATCATAATGCATTTCTCTTTTTTTAAAATTTACAACCTATTGTAGGAACATTTCTCTTATACATTTAAAAAAACACAATTTATGCTTTACTGATTCATTACTTTCACGGTGGTGAGAGTCCATGAGCCATTAATCCTGGGATTCAACTCCTGGCCACTAGGAGGAGGCAAAGATTCCCAAAGCTCTAAGAGCACTTAATACCGCCCAGCTCTCTGGTAGTCTACTCTAGTCTGATGTATAGCCAATAAAGAAGTAGAAAGGCAGCAAAGGACAAAGTAGGGAAAATGAGGTTCAAACTAGAACTTCTACCAGAAAAAATGAATTAAGTAAAAAATAAAAATGAGCTGGTCTTGTGGACTCTCACCACCATGAAAGAAAGGCATTTATCAGGTAAGCATACATTTTGTTTTCTTTCATAAGATATTTAGAGTTCACGAGCCTTTACTCTTGGAAACTATACTCAAGCTGTAAAGGCACTGAGTAATTGGGTGGGACAACCTTTTTTTTTTTTCTTTTTTTTTTTAAGGCATGCACCTTACTACAAAACACATCAAAGTGTTAGAATTTAGGGAATGTATGTTGCTGCCTTACAAATGTATTCAATATAATCCTCATTCTTGAAAATCTATTTAGATTCTATCTTGAGTATTAATGTATTTTGGAAAAAACTATCCCGCCTCCAAGTAAACCTTGGTAATTGAGATTTAGCCATAAAGCTAAATTAACTTATATAGCTCTCTGACCTTTACATGGACAAACAAATTAAAGGATTGGCTCAAAACTTTTGTAATTTTAAAGTAGAATTCTAAATTCTCTTACAATATCTAAATTAAGTAAGAGTCCATCAAATTAATTATTTGGATTATGATAAGGGAGATGGGCTATAATCTTCTGATTGAGGTTATCCGAAAAATCACTTTAGGTAAAAAATCATGTTAAGTCCTTGTGAACTTTCTTGTCTTATTTTCATCAAGCTAAGACAGTTTTTAAAAAAGAGCTGAAAAAAAAAAAACTCAGTCTTCCAGCAGAAAATATTGCTAAAAGCAACAAAAACTTCTAAGACAGAAGCTAAATGCCCAAAGCATTCAAGCTCTAATAGAGGATCCTGTAAAGCTTGTAAAAAAAAAAGAAAATCATGTTCCAAAGAGAATAAATTGCTTTAGCCACTGGATATATCCTGACTAATGCTGAACAAAGCCTAGATGTCAAGACATTTAGCAATTTTCCTGTTAATATGAAACAAAAAAAAAAAAAAAAAGCCAAAATATGACTCTCTAAAAAGTTAGAGGATGACTCATTATCCGAGACTACTTGCAAAAAGAAGAATTCTTGCAATTTTAAAAAAATGCGAGCTAAAACCCTGGTTTTCAAAGTTGGAAAGAAACTTTATGGTCTGAAATAAGATGTTTAATACAGCATCAAAGAAACCTAAAATAGGTATTCAATCTCTAATCTATCAAGATGAGCGATTTGAGATCTTGATGTCTGGAGAAAGCTCCAATTAAAGAAGAATGCTTTATACCATTCAAACTTTGACTCTAGGAAACCGAAGGCATCAGGTCTATGTCTGGGAGAAGGAAGATATAAAAGAAGAAGGCGCCAACATAGTGTGAATCAGTATAAAAATGTCAATCCCCACGCAAAATAAGCGTACTTACAAGAAGTAAGGCACTTGATAAGTGCCACACAGGCCTTCTGGAGCATTAACAGCTGTCCAGGTAGCTGCTCTTTCGTAAAACAGGTATAACCTCTTGATGCAGTAACTCTCCTGTTAACCAGTGGCACACAGGATCCCTGTGACTCTTTATCCTGTAGTTCTATTCTCCGGAACAGCCGTCCTCTAGTGTCAGTTAGCCAACAAGATGTAAATAGGATAACAGCGTAACAGCGGGACGCTCCAGGAGACTGGGATGTAAAGATTCACTCAAGCCGTGATGTTTGAAAAAGTTTAAAACATTTGTTTATTAAAAACAAGTACTTCCACAACGCGTTTCCCGGTCCTCTCGACCGCTTCCTCAGGTGTATAACTAAATCTAACAATCACAGCTTAAAATAGCATAACTCTGCGTCTATACCCATAAAGGGCGCATGCGTGAAGGAGCGTGCAATCCCCATCCAATTGTGGGTGTGTATCTAAGTTCGTGTGATTGGTTCTTACCTATAGTAAGATTACCAATAAGGCAGTGGGTGTGTTACAGCTCCGAGGTAACATGGAGCAGATAATATTGCAAAGTTCTCGGATATTCAGTTTAACGTATTCGGCATAATGCCATACATACATAGCTGTTAGTTATCATAATGGGGTTTAGAAATGACTCCTATAATTTGACTATCACATTCAATAGCCATGATATTCTAAATGGCGATATACTATTTGTTATGTAATTTGCTCCTATTTATGTAATGTAAAATTTAACTAAATATTGTATCTAAAAAGATACAATGTATCTCCAAATGAGCAATTGGTTATAAATATTCCACTGCCAAAAATATTAGAAACTCTGAACATACATACACCTCCAAAAAGGGCTGCATCTCCTACATGCATTTACACAATATGCTAAAAACATTCAAAATCTCATGAAAAATAATATTCACAATCTAATAAAAATACAAATATACATAGAGTATATATAAGAACAAGGGGTGTATGCACACATTATCGGTCATAAAGCATAAATCAATCCCATATCGTGGGGTGGTTCTAAGTTCTCAATCTAACATCCAAATCTATAAATGAGTGAATGCAAAACCATAAACCTAATTATTCATATTGAGAACGTGTCTACACTAAAATACCAGCTATTCCCTATCCATATAAATTGGAGTAAACGTGTATTGACTATTGGGTCGTAGAATAATAACAAATGTCCCCAACAAGCTATATTAAACCAACATAGAAGTCCCAAATTGAAATGGATAATATTAAAGCTATAACATGGTGTTAAAGATCCAAAATGAGTTACAATAGCCTTCATATACCTGGATAGCTTCCATTGGTTTAATTTAACGCTGCCATATCTAAGTTTTCATTAAGGCCATATGGATTCAAGGTTTTCATTTTCCATATCCAAAACGTTTCTCTTTGTCTTAAATCAATTAGTCTATTTCTACCCCACTTTTGAACAATTTGTTCTATGGGAAAGATACTATATATATATATCTGTCTGTCCATCATGACAGCATATCCCATGCCTAGAGACACTGTGCTTCATACAAGAATTTCTCACATTTCTGATGTGGTCACCCCATCTTTTTTTCAGGGGTCTTGAGGTTCTCCCTATGTACTGCAGGCCATATTTGCACTCCAGTAGATAGATTATAAAGGAGGAATCACAGGAAAAGCTGTTAATGCTCCAGAAGGCCTGTGTGGCACTTATCAAGTGCCTTATTTCTTGTAACGAGAGAGCAGCTACCTGGACAGCTGTTAATGCTCCAGAAGGCCTGTGTGGCACTTATCAAGTGCCTTACTTCTTGTAACGAGAGAGCAGCTACCTGGACAGCTGTTAATGCTTCAGAAGGCCTGTGTGGCACTTATCAAGTGCCTTACTTCTTGTAACGAGAGAGCAGCTACCTGGACAGCTGTTAATGCTCCAGAAGGCCTGTGTGGCACTTATCAAGTGCCTTACTTCTTGTAACGAGACAGCAGCTACCTGGACAGCTGTTAATGCTTCAGAAGGCCTGTGTGGCACTTATCAAGTGCCTTACTTCTTGTAAGTACGCTTATCATTTTGCGTGGGGATTGACATTTTTATACTGATTCACACTATGTTGGCGCCTTCTTCTTTTATATCTTCCTTTGCACAGATCTGTTCCGCTTGAACTGCCTTCAAGTTGTGGAAGAAGTTTTTGCAGCCATATAGACTCTACTTTCATCATTGGACTATAAGGTTTATTTATTAGTAAACCCTTTGAGACTGTCATTACCACACATTCATCTCATTACCTGTGTGGGCATCGCACAAATACCTACCCTATATATCGTTTACCTGTTCAGTGATATATATATATATGTATCTATTTTGAAGGAATACTTATTCCTCCTTTGAGCTGGGTATTTGTTTTGATTTATACCATTGCACGACACTTGTGTATTTTTATGTTGACAGTATTCACATACAATTAACATTACTATAGAGGCGCATCTGACACATTCTTTCTTGTACTATGTCTGGGAGACCTCATTGTTCCACAAGCTAATAGAAAATTACAGATTTCCTTTCTGTAATGCAAAATATAGAAATATTTATTTCCTATGACATGGAGAGTCTACGACGTCATTCCAATTACTAGTGGAATATTCAACTCCTGGCCAGCAGGAGGAGGAAAAGACCACCCCAGCAAAAGCTGTTAAGTGTAACTGCCTTACCCATATCCCCCAGTCATTCGCTTTGCCTTTGTCAATGGAGGATGTGCAAACTTTTCCCTGCTAGCAAGGATTTGGGGCTATGCTGTGCCCATGTCATTCTCTTTAGTAAGAGTAATGGTGGCTATTAGCAGTTAGAAAACGGCGAGGTTGTCTTTGCTTTAGTTCTAACATTATTGCTACCCTTTTGATAGAAAGCCAGAGTTAGTTACTCTGCTCTTTCTGTTTCTACAGGTCCCCAAGTGAGTCTATCAGACCTGGAGCTGCTGTGCCTGCTCCACAGCATAGTTTTCCCGAGGGTAAGCTCTTTCATTTATATTTCTTAGATGGCAGAAGGATAGGGACAATCAGGGACATAGTGGGACCTGATACCTACTACCCTCAGAAGGTATTTATGCTTATTTTATATATCCATTGAGGGATATTTGCAGCTGAGCAGATCTCAGGCTTTATGCCTGTGAAGGGATTTTAAGCCGCCTCCATTGCCGGACAAATTCTGACTAGCCCAGGCTTTATGGGTGTCCGATATAGCTTTTGTACAGTCTTACTTCCCATTCTTTTTCCCTACACAGTCCGTTTTAACGGATATTTAATATCTCTAAGGGACAAATGGGATGTCATTTAAAGACTAAATCCAAATGCCCTCAGAAGGTATTTATGCTTATTTTATATATCCATTGAGGGATATTTGCAGCTGAGCAGATGTCAGGCTTTATGCCTGTGAAAGGATTTTAAGCCGCCTCCATTGCCAGACAAATTCTGACTAGCCCAGGCTTTATGGGTGTCCGATACAGCTTTTGTATAGCTTTACTTCCCATTCTTTTTCCTTACACAGTCAGTTTTAACGGATATTTAATATCTCTAAGGGACAAATGGGATTTAAAGACTAAATCCAAATGCTTCCGTTATCGAATAATGGTTGGCGCTGTAATTGGTTAAATGACACACAGTATGTACTTGCTAATTCCCTCCTTGATTAGAGGGTTTGGTTAGTGTGGCGCAGTAACTAAGCTCCTGATGTTTGCCGTATAGGCTATGGCAGTTGGCGCCTGTTACATATCCTCAGGCTGTTATGCCTGTCAGACTTTCTCCTCCTTGTGACGGGTTTTTGATTTTCATCCCGCTCCGGAGGTAACTGCCATAGGTGACCGATGTTTTTCCCGCAGCTTGTTAATTGTACTGTGGGGCGCTCTGTAGCTAGCCGTGTCCTTTGAGCTTTTAGTTATTTAGGATCCGCTGACGGCGGAGGTGCGATCTGAGCGAGTGTTTAACTTTTCTCTCTCTTCAGACTAGCCACCTAAAGTTCAGGTGCATGTGTGTTTTATAAAAGGAGAAACTTATACTTTCAACAATTTTATTTGTGACGTTTATTTATCAGAATACTTCTGGGTGTATTTTCTAACACATTCTATGTTTCTGGTACTTGCCTGCCATCTCATGGCAGTTAACTGCTTTCAATGTTCCTAAGGAATTTAAGGGCTGAGTTGCTTGTGATAAGCTTATGTCCCTGCAATTTTTTCTTCTAAGGATTTATTATCCTATTAACGTCTTTTTTTTTTTTATTATTATTAATGGCTGCTGGTTGATATCAGTTTTTTTACAATAAACTTGTATCTCTGCAGTTTTATGTTCAGGTTGTATATCCTGATTATTATATTTCCATCATCTGGTAGCATCTAATGCTAATCATGCTTTTTAGGAATTAAGAGCCCATCTCTTTTTCTGAAGTTTCAAGTGGAAAGTATATACATGCAGTTTCTTCTGTTAAGTGTGATCAGTCCACGGGTCATCATTACTTCTGGGATATTACTCCTCCCCAACAGGAAGTGCAAGAGGATTCACCCAGCAGAGCTGCATATAGCTCCTCCCCTCTACGTCACTCCCAGTCATTCTCTTGCACCCAACGACTAGATAGGATGTGTGAGAGGACTATGGTGATTATACTTAGTTTTATATCTTCAATCAAAAGTTTGTTATTTTAAAATAGCACCGGAGTGTGTTATTACCTCTCTGGCAGAGTTTGAAGAAGAATCTACCAGAGTTTTGCTATGATTTTAGCCGGAGTAGTTAAGATCATATTGCTGTTCTCGGCCATCTGAGGAGTGAGGTAAACTTCAGATCAGGGGACAGCGGGCAGATGAATCTGCATAGAGGTATGTAGCAGTTTTTATTTTCTGACAATGGAATTGATGAGAAAATCCTGCCATACCGATATAATGTCATGTATGTATACTTTACACTTCAGTATTCTGGGGAATGGTACTTCACTAGAATTACACTGTATGAAATACATAAAGCTGTTTAATAACTAGAGATTATGTTTAACGTTTTTGCTGGAATGTAAAATCGTTTTCATTTGCTGAGGTACTGTGTGAATAAATGTTTGGGCACTATTTTTCCACTTGGCAATTGCTTAATCTGTTTTTCTGACAGTTTCTGTTCTCCCTCACTGCTGTGTGTGAGGGGGAGGGGCCGTTTTTTGGCGCTTTTACTATGCATCAAATATTTCAGTCAGCAACTCATTGTATTCCCTGCATGATCCGGTTCATCTCTACAGAGCTCAGGGGTCTTCAAAACTTATTTTGAGGGAGGTAATTTCTCTCAGCAGAGCTGTGAGAATTATAGTTTGACTGAGATAAAAAACGTTTATTCTGTAATTTGTTTCCTGCTTTCAGAATTGTTATCTTTGCTAATGGGATTAAACCTTTGCTAAAGTTGTGTTGTTTACAAGGATTGAGGCTATAACTGTTTCAATTTATTAATTTTCAACTGTCATATATCTTCTGTGCTTCTTAAAGGCACAGTACGTTTTAATATTATTCTAATTGAATTGTATTTCCAAGTTGCAAGTTTATTTGCTAGTGTGTTAAAAATGTCTGATTCAGAGGATGATACCTGTGTCATTTGTTGCAATGCCAAAGTGGAGCCCAATAGAAATTTATGTACTAACTGTATTGATGCTACTTTAAATAAAAGTCAATCTGTACAAATTGAACAAATTTCACCAAACAACGAGGGGAGAGTTATGCCGACTAACTCGCCTCACGTGTCAGTACCTACATCTCCCGCTCAGAGGGAGGTGCGTGATATTGTAGCGCCGAGTACATCTGGGCGGCCATTACAAATCACATTACAGGATATGGCTACTGTTATGACTGAGGTTTTGGCTAAATTACCAGAACTAAGAGGTAAGCGTGATCACTCTGGGGTGAGAACAGAGTGCGCTGATAATATTAGGGCCATGTCAGACACTGCGTCACAGGTGGCAGAACATGAGGACGGAGAACTTCATTCTGTGGGTGACGGTTCTGATCCAAACAGACTGGATTCAGATATTTCAAATTTTAAATTTAAACTGGAAAACCTCCGTGTATTACTAGGGGAGGTGTTAGCGGCTCTGAATGATTGTAACACAGTTGCAATACCAGAGAAAATGTGTAGGTTGGATAAATATTTTGCGGTACCGACGAGTACTGAGGTTTTTCCTATACCTAAGAGACTTACTGAAATTGTTACTAAGGAGTGGGATAGACCCGGTGTGCCGTTCTCACCCCCTCCGATATTTAGAAAAATGTTTCCAATAGACGCCACCACAAGGGACTTATGGCAAACGGTCCCTAAGGTGGAGGGAGCAGTTTCTACCTTAGCTAAGCGTACCACTATCCCGGTGGAGGATAGCTGTGCTTTTTCAGATCCAATGGATAAAAAGTTAGAGGGTTACCTTAAGAAAATGTTTGTTCAACAAGGTTTTATATTGCAACCCCTTGCATGCATTGCGCCGATCACGGCTGCAGCGGCATTCTGGATTGAGTCTCTGGAAGAGAACATTGGTTCAGCTACTCTGGACGACATTACGGACAGGCTTAGAGTCCTTAAACTAGCTAATTCATTCATTTCGGAGGCCGTAGTACATCTTACTAAACTTACGGCGAAGAATTCAGGATTCGCCATTCAGGCACGCAGGGCGCTGTGGCTAAAATCCTGGTCAGCTGATGTTACTTCTAAGTCTAAATTGCTTAATACACCTTTCAAAGGGCAGACCTTATTCGGGCCCGGGTTGAAAGAGATTATCGCTGACATTACAGGAGGTAAAGGCCATGCCCTGCCTCAGGACAAAGCCAAAGCCAAGACTAGACAGGCTAATTTTCGTTCCTTTCGTAATTTCAAAGCAGGAGCAGCATCAACTTCCTCTGCACCAAAACAGGAAGGAGCTGTTGCTCGCTACAGACAAGGCTGGAAACCTAACCAGTCCTGGAACAAGGGCAAGCAGACTAGGAAACCTGCTGCTGCCCCTAAAACAGCATGAATTGAGGGCCCCCGATCCGGGATCGGATCTAGTGGGGGGCAGACTTTCTCTCTTCGCCCAGGCTTGGGCAAGAGATGTTCAGGATCCCTGGGCGCTAGAGATAATATCTCAGGGATACCTTCTGGACTTCAAATACTCTCCTCCAAGAGAGAGATTTCATCTGTCAAGATTGTCAACAATCCAGACAAAGAAAGAGGCGTTTCTACGCTGCGTACAAGAGCTCTTGTTAATGGGAGTAATCCATCCAGTTCCACGATCGGAACAGGGACAGGGGTTTTACTCAAATCTGTTTGTGGTTCCCAAAAAAGAGGGAACTTTCAGACCAATCCTGGACTTAAAGATCCTAAACAAATTCCTAAGAGTTCCATCGTTCAAGATGGAGACTATTCGGACAATTTTACCTATGATCCAAGAGGGTCAATACATGACCACTGTAGATTTAAAAGATGCTTACCTTCACATACCGATTCACAAAGATCATTATCGGTACCTAAGGTTTGCCTTCCTAGACAGGCATTACCAGTTTGTGGCTCTTCCATTCGGATTGGCTACAGCTCCAAGAATCTTCACAAAGGTTCTGGGTGCTCTTCTGGCGGTACTAAGACCGCGGGGAATCTCGGTAGCTCCATACCTAGACGACATTCTGATACAAGCTTCAAGCTTTCAAACTGCCAAGTCTCATACAGAGTTAGTGCTGGCATTTCTAAGGTCACATGGATGGAAGGTGAACGAAAAGAAAAGTTCACTCGTTCCACTCACAAGAGTTCCCTTCCTGGGGACTCTTATAGATTCTGTAGAAATGAAGATTTACCTGACAGAGGACAGGCTAACAAGACTTCAAAGTGCTTGCCGCACCCTTCATTCCATTCAACACCCGTCAGTGGCTCAATGCATGGAGGTAATCGGCTTAATGGTAGCGGCAATGGACATAGTACCCTTTGCACGCTTACACCTCAGACCACTGCAACTGTGCATGCTAAGTCAGTGGAATGGGGATTACTCAGACTTATCCCCTTCTCTGAATCTGGATCAAGAGACCAGAAATTCTCTTCTATGGTGGCTTTCTCGGCCACATCTGTCCAGGGGGATGCCATTCAGCAGACCAGACTGGACAATTGTAACAACAGACGCCAGCCTTCTAGGTTGGGGTGCCGTCTGGAATTCTCTGAAGGCTCAGGGACAATGGAGTCAGGAGGAGAGTCTCCTGCCAATAAACATTCTGGAATTGAGAGCAGTTCTCAATGCCCTCCTGGCTTGGCCCCAGTTGACAACTCGGGGGTTCATCAGGTTTCAGTCGGACAACATCACGACTGTAGCTTACATCAACCATCAGGGAGGGACAAGAAGCTCCCTAGCTATGATGGAAGTATCAAAGATAATTTGCTGGGCAGAGTCTCACTCTTGCCACCTGTCAGCAATCCACATCCCGGGAGTGGAGAACTGGGAGGCGGATTTCTTAAGTCGTCAGACTTTTCATCCGGGGGAGTGGGAACTTCATCCGGAGGTCTTTGCCCAAATACTTCGACGTTGGGGCAAACCAGAGATAGATCTCATGGCGTCTCGACAGAACGCCAAGCTTCCTCGTTACGGGTCCAGATCCAGGGATCCAGGAGCAGTCCTGATAGATGCTCTGACAGCACCTTGGGACTTCAGGATGGCTTACGTGTTTCCACCCTTCCCGTTGCTTCCTCGATTGATTGCCAGAATCAAACAAGAGAGAGCATCAGTGATTCTAATAGCACCTGCGTGGCCACGCAGGACTTGGTATGCAGACCTGGTGGACATGTCATCCTGTCCACCTTGGTCTCTACCTCTGAAACAGGACCTTCTGATACAGGGTCCCTTCAAACATCAAAATCTAACTTCTCTGAAGCTGACTGCTTGGAAATTGAACGCTTGATTTTATCAAGACGTGGATTTTCTGAGTCAGTTATTGATACCTTAATACAGGCTAGGAAACCTGTTACCAGAAAGATTTACCATAAGATATGGCGTAAATACCTATATTGGTGTGAATCCAAAGGTTACTCTTGGAGTAAGGTTAGGATTCCTAGGATATTGTCTTTTCTACAAGAAGGTTTAGAAAAGGGTTTATCTGCTAGTTCATTAAAGGGACAGATCTCAGCTCTGTCCATTCTGTTACACAAACGTCTGTCAGAAGTTCCTGACGTCCAGGCTTTTTGTCAGGCTTTGGCCAGAATTAAGCCTGTGTTTAAAACTGTTGCTCCACCATGGAGTTTAAACCTTGTTCTTAATGTTTTACAGGGCGTTCCGTTTGAACCCCTTCATTCCATTGATATAAAGTTGTTATCTTGGAAAGTTCTATTTTTAATGGCTATTTCCTCGGCTCGAAGAGTCTCTGAATTATCAGCCTTACATTGTGATTCTCCTTATTTGATTTTCATTCGGATAAGGTAGTCCTGCGTACTAAACCTGGGTTCTTACCTAAGGTAGTTACTAACAGGAATATCAATCAAGAGATTGTTGTTCCTTCTTTATGCCCAAATCCTTCTTCAAAGAAGGAACGTCTACTGCACAACCTGGATGTAGTCCGTGCTCTAAAATTTTACTTACAGGCAACTAAGGAATTTCGACAAACGTCTTCTCTGTTTGTCATTTACTCTGGGCAGAGGAGAGGTCAAAAAGCTTCCGCTACCTCTCTTTCTTTTTGGCTTCGTAGCATAATTCGTTTAGCTTATGAGACTGCTGGACAGCAGCCTCCTGAAAGAATTACAGCTCATTCTACTAGAGCTGTGGCTTCCACTTGGGCCTTTAAGAATGAGGCCTCTGTTGAACAGATTTGCAAGGCTGCAACTTGGTCTTCGCTTCATACTTTTTCCAAATTTTACAAATTTGACACTTTTGCGTCATCGGAGGCTATTTTTGGGAGAAAGGTTCTTCAGGCAGTGGTTCCTTCTGTATAAAGAGCCTGCCTATCCCTCCCGTCATCCGTGTACTTTTGCTTTGGTATTGGTATCCCAGAAGTAATGATGACCCGTGGACTGATCACACTTAACAGAAGAAAACATAATTTATGCTTACCTGATAAATTCCTTTCTTCTGTAGTGTGATCAGTCCACGGCCCGCCCTGTTTTTAAGGCAGGTAAATATTTTTTAATTTATACTCCAGTCACCACTTCACCCTTGGCTTTTCCTTTCTCGTTGGTCCTTGGTCGAATGACTGGGAGTGACGTAGAGGGGAGGAGCTATATGCAGCTCTGCTGGGTGAATCCTCTTGCACTTCCTGTTGGGGAGGAGTAATATCCCAGAAGTAATGATGACCCGTGGACTGATCACACTACAGAAGAAAGGAATTTATCAGGTAAGCATAAATTATGTTTTTTATTTTCAGGATGTATATTCTCCTGATTCAATTCTTGCTGTGTGTTTTTATTGTATTTTGCACCATTTGGTGACAAATCAATTAAAGTTCAGCTCCTTTTATCTTTTAAGGTGTTATCTTTTTATACCTTTTGTATATGCAGCTCTTTTTCAGTCCTTTCTATAGTAATGTGATTAACGCACTGTTGAATTACTTTTATGCTTATATGAGATGATGCTTTCATTTCCTTGTGCCTCGGAACTCTGATTTGACACGATGTCCTCCTTAGTCAGGAATCAATATCCCTGCGGGATATTTTCTTCTTTAAGAATCCTTTGGATGGGAATGAATTGTTTCCGTGTCTGCTGATTCAGAGGAGAATTCTATAGACAAGATCCAGGATTGGATCAGAACTGTAAGATTGATAAATTCTTTTTCTCCAACATAGGTGTGTCCGGTCCACGGCGTCATCCTTACTTGTGGGATATTCTCTTCCCCAACAGGAAATGGCAAAGAGCCCAGCAAAGCTGGTCACATGATCCCTCCTAGGCTCCGCCTTCCCCAGTCATTCTCTTTGCCGTTGCACAGGCAACATCTCCACGGAGATGGCTTAGAGTTTTTTGGTGTTTAAATGTAGTTTTATTCTTCAATCAAGAGTTTGTTATTTTAAAATAGTGCTGGTATGTACTATTTACTCTGAAACAGAAAAGAGATGAAGATTTCTGTTTGTATGAGGAAGATGATTTTAGCAACCGTTACTAAAATCGATGGCTGTTTCCACACAGGACTGTTGAGATGAAGTAACTTCAGTTGGGGGAAACAGTGGGCAGACTTTGCTGCTTGAGATATGACACATTTCTAACAAGACTTGGTAATGCTGGAAGCTGTCATTTTCCCTATGGGATCCGGTAAGCCATTTTCTTAGTTTTAAATATAAGAATAAAGGGCTTCACAAGGGCTTTAAAGACTGGTAGACATTTTTCTGGGCTAAAACGATTACTTTATAAGCATATTTAATGGTTTATAACTTTGAAGAGTTATTTTAATCTTGGGAATTGTGTTAAAAAAACGGCAGGCACTGTATTGGACACCTTTTTCACTGGGGGCCTTTTCTAGTCATAGGCAGAGCCTCATTTTCGCGCCACTAATGCGCAGTTGTTTTTGAGAAGCAAGGCATGCAGATGCATGTGTGAGGAGCTCAGATCCACTGAAAAAGCTTATTGAAGGCGTCATTTGGTATCGTATTCCCCTCTGGGCTTGGTTGGGTCTCAGCAAAGCAGATACCAGGGACTGTATAGGGGTTAAATGTTATTTTTAAGTTAAAGCTTTCAAATTTGGTGTGCAATACTTTTAAGGCTTTAAGACACTGTGGTGAAATTTTGGTGAATTTTGAACAATTCCTTCATACTTTTTCACATATTCAGTAATAAAGTGTGTTCAGTTTAAAATTTAAAGTGACAGTAACGGTTTTATTTTAAAACGTTTTTTGTGCTTTGTTATCAAGTTTATGCCTATTAACATGTCTGAACCATCAGATAGACGATGTTCTGTATGTTCGGAAGCCAAGGTTCCTCTCCATTTAAATATATGTGATGAATGTGACAAACAAAGTAGGGACAATGATGCCACTGATAATAATGTTGCCCAAAATGATTCCTTAAGTGAGGGGAGTAAGCATGGTACTGCATCATCTCCTTCTATGTCTACACCAGTCTTGCCCACTCAGGAGGTCCCTAGTTCATCTAGTGCGCCAATCCTCCTTACTATGCAACAATTAACGGCTGTAATGGATAATTCTATTAAAAACATTTTAGCCAAAATGCCCACTTATCAGCGAAAGCGCGACTGCTCTGTTTTAGATACTGAAGAGCATGAGGACGCTGATGATAATGGTTCTGACATGCCCTTACACCAGTCTGAAGGGGCCAGGGAGGTTTTGTCTGAGGGAGAAATTTCAGATTCAGGAAAAATTTCTCAACAAGCTGAACCTGACGTTATTACATTCAAATTTAAATTGGAACATCTCCGCGCTCTGCTTAAGGAGGTGTTATCTACTCTGGATGATTGTGACAATTTGGTCATTCCAGAGAAATTATGTAAGATGGACAAGTTCCTAGAGGTCCCGGTGCCCCCCGAAGCTTTTCCTATACCCAAGCGGGTGGCGGACATTGTAAATAAAGAATGGGAAAGGCCCGGCATACCTTTTGTCCCTCCCCCTATATTTAAGAAATTATTTCCTATGGTCGACCCCAGGAAGGACTTATGGCAGACAGTCCCCAAGGTCGAGGGGGCGGTTTCTACTCTGAACAAACGCACCACTATCCCTATAGAAGATAGTTGTGCTTTCAAAGATCCTATGGATAAAAAATTAGAGGGTTTGCTTAAAAAGATGTTTGTTCAGCAAGGTTACCTTCTACAACCAATTTCATGCATTGTTCCTGTCACTACAGCAGCGTGTTTCTGGTTCGAACAACTAGAAAAGTCGCTCAATAAACAATCTTCTTATGAGGAGGTTATGGACAGAGTTCAAGCACCAGCCTCAAATTCTACATCCTCTAAGCAAGAGGGTAATTCTTCTCAAACCAAGCCAGCCTGGAGACCGATGCAAGGCTGGAACAAAGGTAAGCAGGCCAAGAAGCCTGCTACCGCTACTAAGACAGCATGAGATGTTGGCCCCCGATCCGGGACCGGATCTGGTGGGGGGCAGACTCTCTCTCTTCGCTCAGGCTTGGGCAAGAGATGTTCAGGATCCTTGGGCGCTAGAAATAGTTTCTCAAGGTTATCTCCTGGAATTCAAGGAACTACCCCCAAGGGGAAGGTTCCACAGGTCTCAATTGTCTTCAGACCAAATAAAAAGACAGGCATTCTTACATTGTGTAGAAGACCTGTTACAAATGGGAGTGATTCATCCTGTTCCATTAGGAGAACAAGGGATGGGGTTTTACTCCAACCTGTTCATAGTTCCCAAAAAAGAGGGAACATTCAGGCCAATTTTGGATCTCAAGATCCTAAACAAATTTCTCAGGGTTCCATCGTTCAAAATGGAAACCATTCGGACAATTCTTCCTACCATCCAGGAAGGTCAATTCATGACCACGGTGGATTTAAAGGATGCGTATCTACATATTCCTATCCACAAGGAACATCATCGGTTCCTAAGGTTCGCCTTTCTGGACAAGCATTACCAGTTTGTGGCACTTCCATTCGGATTAGCCACTGCTCCAAGAATTTTCACAAAGGTACTAGGGTCCCTTCTAGCGGTGCTAAGGCCAAGAGCATTGCAGTAGTACCTTACTTGGACGACATACTGATTCAAGCGTCGTCTCTGCCACAAGCAAAGGCTCATACGGACATTGTCCTAGCCTTTCTCAGATCTCACGGGTGGAAAGTGAACGTAGAAAAAAGTTCTCTGTTCCCGTCAACAAGAGTTCCCTTCTTGGGAACAATAATAGACTCCTTAGAAATGAAGATTTTTCTGACAGAGGCCAGAAAATCAAAACTTCTACGCTCTTGTCAAGTACTTCATTCTGTTCTTCTTCCTTCCATAGCGCAGTGCATGGAAGTAATAGGTTTGATGGTTGCGGCAATGGACATAGTTCCTTTTGCGCGAATTCATCTAAGACCATTACAACTATGCATGCTCAGACAGTGGAATGGGGATTATACAGACTTGTCTCCGACGATCCAAGTAGATCAGAGGACCAGAGATTCACTCCGCTGGTGGCTGACCCTGGACATCCTTTCACAAGGGATGAGCTTCCGCAGACCAGAGTGGGTCATTGTCACGACCGACGCCAGTCTGGTGGGCTGGGGCGCGGTCTGGGAACCCCTGAAAGCTCAGGGTCTATGGTCTCGGGAAGAATCTCTTCTCCCGATAAACATTCTGGAACTGAGAGCGATATTCAATGCTCTCAAGGCTTGGCCTCAACTAGCAAAGGCCAAATTCATAAGGTTTCAATCAGACAACATGACGACTGTTGCATATATCAACCATCAGGGGGGAACAAGGAGTTCCCTGGCGATGGAAGAAGTGACCAAAGTAATTCAATGGGCGGAGATTCACTCCTGCCACTTGTCTGCAATCCACATCCCAGGAGTGGAAAATTGGGAAGCGGATTTTCTGAGTCGTCAGACATTTCATCCGGGGAGTGGGAACTCCATCCGGAAATCTTTGCCCAAATAACTCAATTATGGGGCATTCCAGACATGGAATCTGATGGCGTCTCGTCAGAACTTCAAGGTTCCTTGCTACGGGTCCAGATCCAGGGATCCCAAGGCGACTCTAGTAGATGCACTAGTAGCGCCCTGGACCTTCAACCTAGCTTATGTATTCCCACCGTTTCCTCTCATTCCCAGGCTGGTAGCCAGGATCAATCAGGAGAGGGCTTCGGTGATCTTGATAGCTCCTGCGTGGCCACGCAGAACTTGGTATGCAGACCTGGTGAATATGTCATCGGCTCCACCATGGAAGCTACCTTTGAGACGGGATTTTCTTGTTCAAGGTCCGTTCGAACATCCGAATCTGGCCTCACTCCAACTGACTGCTTGGAGATTGAACGCTTGATTTTATCAAAGCGTGGGTTCTCAGATTCTGTCATTGATACTCTTATTCAGGCTAGAAAGCCTGTAACTAGAAAAATTTACCATAAAATATGGAACAAATATATCTGTTGGTGCAAATCTAAAGGATTCCCATGGAACAAGATAAAAATTCCTAAGATTCTATCCTTTCTACAAGAGGGTTTGGAGAAAGGATTATCTGCAAGTTCTTTGAAGGGACAGATTTCTGCTTTATCTGTTTTATTTCACAAAAAGCGGGCGGCTGTGCCAGATGTTCAAGCTTTTGTTCAGGCTCTGGTTAGAATCAAGCCTGTTTACAAACCTTTGACTCCTCCTTGGAGTCTCAATTTAGTTCTTTCAGTTCTTCAAGGGGTTCCGTTGGAACCCTTACATTCCGTAGATATTAAGTTATTATCTTGGAAAGTTTTGTTTTTGGTTGCAATTTCTTCTGCTAGAAGAGTTTCAGAGTTATCTGCTCTGCAGTGTTCTCCTCCTTATCTGGTGTTCCATGCAGATAAGGTGGTTTTGCGTACTAAACCTGGTTTTCTTCCGAAAGTTGTTTCTAACAAAAATATTAACCAGGAGATAGTTGTGCCTTCTTTGTGTCCGAATCCAGTTTCAAAGAAGGAACGTTTGTTGCACAATTTGGATGTAGTTCGTGCTCTAAAATTCTATTTAGAGGCTACAAAGGATTTCAGACAAACATCTTCCTTGTTTGTTGTTTATTCTGGTAAAAGGAGAGGTCAAAAAGCAACTTCTACCTCTCTCTCTTTTTGGCTTAAAAGCATCATCCGATTGGCTTATGAGACTGCCGGACGGCAGCCTCCTGAAAGAATCACAGCTCACTCCACTAGGGCTGTGGCTTCCACATGGGCCTTCAAGAACGAGGCTTCTGTTGATCAGATATGTAAGGCAGCGACTTGGTCTTCACTGCACACTTTTACCAAATTTTACAAATTTGATACTTTTGCTTCTTCGGAGGCTGTTTTTGGGAGAAAGGTTTTGCAAGCCGTGGTGCCTTCCATCTAGGTGACCTGATTTGCTCCCTCCCATCATCCGTGTCCTAAAGCTTTGGTATTTGTTCCCACAAGTAAGGATGACGCCGTGGACCGGACACACCTATGTTGGAGAAAACAGAATTTATGCTTACCTGATAAATTACTTTCTCCAACGGTGTGTCCGGTCCACGGCCCGCCCTGGTTTTTTAATCAGGTCTGATTAATTATTTTCTCTAACTACAGTCACCACTGTTTCATATGATTTCTCCTATGCATATTCCTCCTTTACGTCGGTCGAATGACTGGGGAAGGCGGAGCCTAGGAGGGATCATGTGACCAGCTTTGCTGGGCTCTTTGCCATTTCCTGCTGGGGAAGAGAATATCCCACAAGTAAGGATGACGCCGTGGACCGGACACACCGTTGGAGAAAGTAATTTATCAGGTAAGCATAAATTCTGTTTTTCTGTGACCAATCTTGCATTTGGTTAAGTCAGAAACCCAATTTTTTTTCCTTGCAGTGCCAGCTCACAGAGCTCTGTGGATAATGTCTGGTCACGGATATTATATCCAAATCTATTCTTCTGGTTTTTTTGCCTTTATATAGGCAAAACATTGTTTGGTCCTTATCTGGCTGACATCCTTTTCTGCAGTTGCAGGTGGAAAGTGAGCCTTTCTTCTTCAGGACAGGAGAATAGTTTTAAAGGTCCCCTCCACTTTAGGGGACAGAAGTCTTCTTCCTCCTTTTCCAAGATGAAATAATCCAAGTCTTCTTGGAGGTCCAATCAGCCTTGGAATAAGAGGAAGCTAGCCAAGAAACGTTCCACTGATTCTACGTCAGCGTAAAGGGACTGCCCCTGGTCCTTTCCTGGATGAAGTTAGTTTTTTTCTTTTGGGGCAGAATAGGAGACTTGTCCTCCCAGGGGCAGATTCATTATCAAAATTATCTGCAATCCTCGTACAGAGAGAGGATAATTCCGCTGTAACTTAGCTTCCCTGCTTTGTGTGCAGGAGGTCATGGGATGAATCCTCGTGGAATTTTCCCTGGGAGTGATTGATCCAGTTCCTGTTAGAGAACAGGGTCTAAGATTCTATTCAAATCTTTTGGCGGTTCCAAAATAGGAGGGATTTTCCGTCCTTTTTTAGACCTAAAGTGTCTCAAGCGTTCCGTCCAAAATGGAATCCATTTGTTCCATTATTCCCTTGGTCTTAGTGGGTCAGTCCAGGTCGACCATAGACCTGAAGGATGAGTATCTAAATGTTCCCTTTTTCAGGGATTATTCCCTGTTTCTGAGTTTTGCCTTCCTGGATAAACTTTGCAGTTTGTTGTCCTTCTTTTTTGGCCTGGCTTCAACTCCCAGAATCTTTATAAGGGTTTTGGGGGCTCTTCTGACGGTAGTCAAATCTCAGAGAATTGTGGTGGCGCCTTACCTGGGAAAACTTCTTGGGTCAAGTGTCATCTTTTCATCTCACAAGATTTCATACAGACTTCGTTCCCATGGGTGGGAAGTGAATCAGGTAATGAGTTCTCTAGTTCTAGCTACTAGAGTGTGTTTTCTAGGGACTTTCATAGATTTCTTGTCCATGATGATTTTCCTGACGGACGTCAGAAATTCAAACTTCTTGCCTCTTGTCTTTCTCTCCATTTCTGCTATTTGTCCGTCTGTGGCTCAATGCATGGAGATGATTGGTCTGCTGGTTGCTTCCATGGACATCATTCCTTTTGCTCAGTTCCGTTTGTGTCCTCTACAATTTTTCTTCCTCAGTCTATGGAACAGAGACTATTCAGATTTATCACAGAGGATAAATCTTGGTCCCCTAACTAGAGATTCTTTCTCGTGGTGGATTTCACGGGTTTATCTGTCTCGGGGCTCTTGCTTCCTGAGATCTTGTGATTACGGACGTCAGACTGTTTAGCTGGGGAGCAGTTTGGGGCTCACTGAAAGTTCCGGACCTGTGGACTCAGGAGGAGTTTTCTCTTCCCATAAACTTCTTGGAGTTTAGACCAATCTTCAATGCCTTGACAGCTTGGCCTCAATTATTTTTAGTCCGGTTTCTCATATTCCAGTCGGACTCATCTCCTCAGTGGCTTACATCTCCCTCCTTGAAAGAACTCGGAGTTCCTTGACCATGAAGGAAGAGACTTGCATTCTGTAGTGTGTGGAAGCTCTCGATTGTCTCCTCTCTGCCATCCACATTCCAGGTGTGGACTTTTTGGAGGCGGATTTCTGAGCAGCCAGATTTTTCTTCCCGGGGAGTGGGCTCTTCTTCAGGAAGTGTCCTTAAAGATAACCCTCAGGTGGGGGGGTACTGGAGTTGGATCTTATGACGTCTCATCTAATCGCCAAGTTTCCAAAGTACGGTTCTAGGTCAAGAGATCCTCAGGTCGCTCTGATAGATGCTCTAGCGGTTCCTTGGATGTTCTCTCTGGCATATCTGTTTTTCCTCTTTTTGCTCTCCTTCCACGAGTCATTGCTCGTATCAAACAGGAGGGAGCATCAATATTCCTAATAGCTAATTTTTTGCCTTGCAGGATCTGGTTCGCGGATCTGGTAAGGATGTAATCTCTACCTACTTGGAGGTTACCTCTGAGGAAGGACCTTCTTATTCAGGGTCCGTTCCTCCATCCAAACCTGGATTCTCTGAAGCTGACTACTTGGAGATTGAACGCCTATTTCTGTCTAGACGTGCTTTTTCCGAAGCAGTCATTGGTACTATGCTTCAGACTCGCAAACCTGTTGCTCGCTAGGCTTACCATAAGGTATGACGTAAATATCTTATTGGTGTGAATCTAAGGGTTTCTCCTGGAGCCGTGTGAGGATTCCCTGTATTTTATCGTTTCTTCAGGATGACCTGGAGAAAGGTTTGTCAGTCAGTACACTGAAGGATTAGATTTCTGCCTTATCTATCCTTTTGCACAAACGTCTGGCAGACTTTCCAGATGTTCAAGCTTTGGTACAGGCCCTGGTCAGAATCAGGCCTGTGTTTTAATCCTGTTGCTCCTCCTTGGAGCCTTAAAGGGCCACTGTAAGTAAATATTTTCTATGCCTGTTACTAACTAACTACCCCAAATACGCTTTTTATCAATAGCATTTCATTAACATATCTCTACCGTATATCAGGAATCTTGTCTGCAAATTTAATTGTTTTCCAAACCCACTCCGTGGGTATCCTTTGCTCTGTACCAATCCGAGGCCTAGGGGTCGTTATACACACTAGTAAAATATAATAATATATATTTATTGACCAGATACAATAAAAGATGCAATGAAATTAAAACAAGCAATAAAATTAAAACAATTTAGATATAAAAATAAAAATTAAAAATTGTGGAACAGGTACAGGAATCCTTGTTCCTTACAATTATGCAAGAAGGGGGGTCTCGTTGATGAGACTGGAAAACA
This sequence comes from Bombina bombina, assembly GCF_027579735.1. Classification (NCBI taxonomy): domain Eukaryota; kingdom Metazoa; phylum Chordata; class Amphibia; order Anura; family Bombinatoridae; genus Bombina; species Bombina bombina. Next base: position 359,166,268 of record NC_069500.1, on the reverse strand, counting down.
AGTTAAATGCGGTATACCAACTGGCAAGTAAAATAAAAACAACTGGTAGAAAAAAGCAAGTGTTAATTAAAAACACTGGTAGAAAAAACACAGATAATTACTGGTGACAATGTCCCAGTGGCGCTAAATACAGATGATACTGAAAGGAGTCAGATTATGGTGATAAAACCTAAAATATAATCTGAAATGTAACCTTAATAGATTAAAAGCAGCTGATTACTGGTGACGATGTCCCAGTAAAGGGCTGAATGTAATAGCTGGTATTGCAAATGCAGCACGATAAAACGGCCTGCAGTTATGGATCCATATCTGAGGGATAGCCTAAGTAAACTTAGAAAACGATGTGATAGTCAAGGGGTCAAGAGCGAAATCCGCTCCCAAACAACAAATACAAACAACAAATGTGAAGTGCCGTCGCACAATATAAGCAAAAGTGTGATAAACAAAGAATTTACAATAAAAAGCAAACGTACAATAATAATCCAAACAGTGGGTCAGCAGAGAATGGGGAAAAAGATATAAATAAAGAGTGTGCATCTATGTGACAGATGAAAAAATGTGAATAAGCGTCAAAAAAATCCAAAAAATCTCACGATAATGTGTGTTCAACACAATATTCAAAAAACTGTTCAGAAAACTGTTCAAAAAATGTTCAAAACAAGTGTCCAAATAAAGTCAGTGAAGAAATTATAAACCAACATTAACGTTATATCCAAATGCAAAAGTATTCAATTGGTAAAGTGCTCCCAATAGAAAAAAAAGGAGGAGACCTTGGATCCCAATGCGTCCTAATGGAAATCAGCTGCTCCTGTGATATACTGGTCGAGTCCTAGAATCAAAAATAAAACATAGCGTGGCACAGTTTTCATATACTCAGAAATATTGAAAAGATGCTTACCAATGGGTCTACGCGTTTCGGTCCTCAGTGGACCTTTATCAAGACTCTTGATAAAGGTCCACTGAGGACCGAAACGCGTAGACCCATTGGTAAGCATCTTTTCAATATTTCTGAGTATATGAAAACTGTGCCACGCTATGTTTTATTTTTGATTCTAGGACTCGACCAGTATATCACAGGAGCAGCTGATTTCCATTAGGACGCATTGGGATCCAAGGTCTCCTCCTTTTTTTTCTATTGGGAGCACTTTACCAATTGAATACTTTTGCATTTGGATATAACGTTAATGTTGGTTTATAATTTCTTCACTGACTTTATTTGGACACTTGTTTTGAACATTTTTTGAACAGTTTTCTGAACAGTTTTTTGAATATTGTGTTGAACACACATTATCGTGAGATTTTTTGGATTTTTTTGACGCTTATTCACATTTTTTCATCTGTCACATAGATACACACTCTTTATTTATATCTTTTTCCCCATTCTCTGCTGACCCACTGTTTGGATTATTATTGTACGTTTGCTTTTTATTGTAAATTCTTTATCACACTTTTGCTTATATTGTGCGACGGCACTTCACATTTGTTGTTTGTATTTGTTGTTTGGGAGCGGATTTCGCTCTTGACCCCTTGACTATCACATCGTTTTCTAAGTTTACTTAGGCTATCCCTCAGATATGGATCCATAACTGCAGGCCGTTTTATCGTGCTGCATTTGCAATACCAGCTATTACATTCAGCCCTTTACTGGGACATCGTCACCAGTAATCAGCTGCTTTTAATCTATTAAGGTTACATTTCAGATTATATTTTAGGTTTTATCACCATAATCTGACTCCTTTCAGTATCATCTGTATTTAGCGCCACTGGGACATTGTCACCAGTAATTATCTGTGTTTTTTCTACCAGTGTTTTTAATTAACACTTGCTTTTTTCTACCAGTTGTTTTTATTTTACTTGCCAGTTGGTATACCGCATTTAACATGTTTTCCAGTCTCATCAACGAGACCCCCCTTCTTGCATAATTGTAAGGAACAAGGATTCCTGTACCTGTTCCACAATTTTTAATTTTTATTTTTATATCTAAATTGTTTTAATTTTATTGCTTGTTTTAATTTCATTGCATCTTTTATTGTATCTGGTCAATAAATATATATTATTATATTTTACTAGTGTGTATAACGACCCCTAGGCCTCTGTTGGCGCTGTGTACACCCCTTTCTATATCCTTCACTATGTTTTTGGGGGGTTGGTTAGACCCTCTTTGTGTACCACAGCATAGGGGTCATCTTAGCGCTGGATCACCATACTCATATTCTGCTCTGTACCAATCCGTTTACAATACCTAGGTTTCAAAATGGCGCTTTAAACACAAAGTTATTGGTTTAAGTATTTTGAACACGCAGTGCTGAAAATAGTGGGCAGGATAACGTGACATCATCGGCGAATAAAAGATATAACTTTTAGAACGTTATGAAACTTTGTTTTGGAGAAAATATAGGTCAGTAAGTTTTAATTAATGTTTATTAACTTTAATATGTTAGTTGTTTAGCTTACAAATTATAACAGAAAGTAATCCTTTAAAGGGACAGTCTACACCAGAATTTTTATTGTTTTAAAAGATAGATAATCCCTTTATTACCCATTCCCCAGTTTTGCATAACCAACACAGTTATAATAATATACTTTTAACCTCTGTGATTATCTTGTATCTAAGCCTCTGCAAACTGCCCCTTTATTTCAGTTCTTTTGACAGACTTGCAGTTTAGCCAATCAGTGCCTGCTCCCAGATAACTTCACGAGCACAGTGTTATCTATATGAAACACGTGAACTAACACCCTCTAGTGGTGAAAAACAGTTAAAATGCATTCTGAAAAGAGGTGGCCTTCAAGGTCTAAGAAATTAGCATATGGACCTCCTAGGTTAATCTTTCAACTAAGAATACCAAGAGAACAAAGCAAAATTGGTGATAAAAGTAAATTGGAAAATTGTTTTAAATTACATGCCCTATCTGAATCATGAACGTTTATTTTGGCCTAGACATTCCCTTTAATCTAGTTCTTATAGTTTTGCAGCAGGCTCCGTTTGAGCCGATGCATGTTGTTGATTTAAAATTGTTATCTTGGAAAGTTTTTACTTCTCTTTGCTATTTCTTCTACTCGCAGAGTTTCTGAGCTTTCAGCTCTGCAGTGCGATTCCCCGTACCTTATCTTTCATGCAGCTAAGGCGGTCCTTCATATTAAATTGGATTTTCTCCCTAAGGTGGTGTCTGATCGAAACATTAATCAGGAAATTGTAGTTCCTTCTTTTTGTCCTAATCCTCCTCACAAGGAAAGTCTTTTGCATAACTTAGTTGTTGTGCGGGCTCTTAAATTTTACTTACACGCGACTAAGGATTTTCGTCATTCTTCTGCAATGTTTGTTGTTTTCTCTGGAAAACGTAAGGGTCAGAAGGCCACTTCTACGTCTCTGTCTCTCTGGTTGAGAAGTTTGATTCATTTGGCTTATGAGACTGCTAGTCAGCAACCTCCTGAGAGTATTATAGCTCATTCCATTAGAAGCTTCTGTGGAACAGATTTGCAGGGCAGCAACATGGCCCTCTCTGTATACTTTTTCCAAATTCTACAAATTTGATACTTTTGCCTCGGCCAAGGTTTCTTTTGGGAGAAAGGTTCTTCAAGCGGTGGTGCCTTCTGTTTAGGTCCTCCTGCCTTGTTCTCCTTCCCTATTCACAGAAAAACAAAATGTATGCTTACCTGATAAATTTCTTTCTTTCCGGAGATGGAGAGTCCACGACCTGCCCTCTTTTTTATTAATTCGGCAGATTTTTTTGAGTAAACCTCACAGGCACCTATTTCACCCTTGTGTTTCTTCCTTTTCCATTTCCTTCAGCTGATTGACTGGAGGTTATGGGTAAGGCAGTTACACTTAACAGCTTTTGCTTGGGTGCTCTTTACCTCCTCCTGCTAGCCAGGAGTTGAATATAACACTAGTAATTGGAATGACGTTGTGGACTCTCCATGTCCGGAAAGAAAGAAATCTATCAGGTAAGCATACATTTTGTTTTTCTGTGTCCAATCAAAAAACCTTGTGATTTCCTTTATTGCTAAATAATTGCAAGTTCCCCCTTGATAGTGAATATAAGCTACAGCTGTAACATTGTCTGAATGAAAAGTTGGTTAAGTTTCTCCTTGCAGAAGAGGACAGCGCTAAAAGGACATAACAAAATCAGGTACAAGATCATTATTAGTAACCTCGACTCCTGAGGAAGACAAACTCCCTGTTCTCTCCTGACTCCAGACTGAACCACAATCCAAGAGAATAGCGTCTGCAGACATTTTTCCAAGTTGGTGGAATAAAGGAAGCCCCCCCCCAGCAAAATATTTTGGATAACTATCCAATGGGACAGAGAATGCTTCACTGAAGAATCTCATAGAATTCAACGAGATAGTTAAATGAAAATCTTTGCACCATTGCCGAAGAATGCAAAGTTGAAAAGGTCTCGTATGAAAAAGACAAGAGAGTTCCTAGAACTTTCGTAAAAATTCTAGTAGCTGTAGATAGGCCAAACAAAAGAGTCACAAACTGAAAAAAAATTGTCCTGAAAGGTTAATCTTAGAAGCTTGAAATAGTCAAGGAATAGGAAGGAAGGCATCCTTCAAATTAAATGTTGACATAAACTGACCCTGTTGAATAAGAGGTAGAGATGCCCAGATTTTTACTATTTTGAAAATATAGGACATTTGACATTGTGACAGTTTACCCAAAAACTTTCTCTCCTTTCATTTGCTTCCAATGATCAATTTTACCTGATGGAGTGTATTAAATTGTTTACAAATAGCTCCTTAGCCTTTATATTGGCATTTGAAATAGCTGATTTAGCCTGTAGAATCCCTACCTATACTCATAGTTTCTATACTTAGGTATAGGCTATTGAGAAACTATGTAAATACAGCCAGCAGAAGAAATTACACTCACAGTGGGAGGTAGAAGAGATAAAGTTTTTCAATTGTTCTTTCTAAATATTGTACAGAGAGAGATAGAGATTGTTTCAAGGAGCAAATAAGCATTTTTTTTTTCAAAAAGAAGCATAAAAGAGCAATTGCTCATACATTTTATATGCTGTAGCTTGTATAACAAGTCATGGATATCACATTCAGGGAAAAACTATTTTACAGTGAACTGACCCTTTAAGTCTAGAATTGGTCTGAAAATTCCCTCTTTCTGGGAAATAATGGTAAAGGATGGAATAAAATCCATAGCTTTGTTATAAAACTTAATTTAAAGCTAATAACATTCAGAAAGTCTTTTGGAAAGTGAGACAGACACATTCCTTGAAAAGGCTGTTATTTGAAACTTTTTAGAAAATCTGGGAAACTTTAGAACCCAGAGATCTAATAAGAGCCTCAGGAACAGAAAAAAAACCCACTTATGATTTAGTTGACGGTTTACAATCAAATTCAGCTCTTTGGAAGGTTTTTCCGATGATTATTTAGGGTCTTGGACGCCTAAAGTACATAAAACCTCTTTCAACAAAGAACTAAGATGTTCAAGATCAAACATGAAAGAGGTAGACTCTATGTCCTGATCAGTAAAAAACATTCGCACATATGTGGTTGAGGCATAGCAGCCACAGCTACAGACCACACAAACCTTTAAATCCTGAAAAATAGAATATAAAATTGTGCATACTTGGAGGAGGCATAGCAGTCCCAACTACAGAGTGCACAAACCTTTAAATCCTGGAGCTAAGGGGGAGTGGCGGACTTTATAATTTCATACATAAATGACCACTTTGTTGTACCTACAAAATATGATACAGAAGTTTAGGGGGGGCTAGATCTACTTGGCTGTGAAATCAGAGCCCAGAAAAAGCTGAAACAGTTAAGCGAAGTGATCTAGGCAGCGGGACGCCTAGGGTGGTATCCATAGAGAAGCGGCCATCTTGTTACCCTCGTGGCACATCATAGCTTGAATAGCTCAATCTTTTCCAAGTACAGCCTTCCAGGACCCTTGTGATAACTTAGAAAGAGCTATTGCCTGCTATAGTTTTCCCCTTTTATTGCAGAGTACATCATGGTCTCTATACTTGCCGATATGGAGGAACTTTGTAACATGATAGACGCGGCGTTCAAGGCCGCAGAAGGAGAGCTCCTTCATCTAATAGGGGACTATGTCTCCTCTCGACAATTATCTCTTGGGGAAGAAATGAGTTTGGAGTCTTAGCGTGTATGGGACACTGAAGTACATGAGATAAAACATCAAAGTGAACCACCCGTTTTATTAATGCAAGAAGGAGCCCCGGAGAGGAAATCGGTAGCAGTACATAGCCCAGAGAGGCTATCAGGACACTGCATGTCATCAGTCAGTAAGATCGCTACCGGATAGGAATCTCTGACTACGCTGACCGCAGCAGAGAAATGGCGAAGAGACGGAACAAAACTAGAGGCTTATATCTCTTATGCTGCAAACAGCGAGAGCCTGAATAGTGAACCCGCTGAAGAGACTAACCAGCTCCTGAGAGGAGCGCTGGACGTGCTCTTCACCGCCGATGCAGTCTGGGTGTTCAATTCGACCCTTATTTTCACTCTGCAAAAGATCTTTTCTATTCCCACTTATAGCCCGGTATATCTTTATTTTGCTGAATGGACTGTGTGGGAATTTGAAGTGGGATAAACCCCAGGACAGGAGCAATGCACAGATGTTTCACGTGAGCCGATATGGAACTTATTCTTCCTAGATTTCTGAGTATATGAAAACTGTGCCACGCTATGTTTTATTTTTGATTCTAGGACTCGACCAGTATATCACAGGAGCAGCTGATTTCCATTAGGACGCATTGGGATCCAAGGTCTCCTCCTTTTTTTTCTATTGGGAGCACTTTACCAATTGAATACTTTTGCATTTGGATATAACGTTAATGTTGGTTTATAATTTCTTCACTGACTTTATTTGGACACTTGTTTTGAACATTTTTTGAACAGTTTTCTGAACAGTTTTTTGAATATTGTGTTGAACACACATTATCGTGAGATTTTTTGGATTTTTTTGACGCTTATTCACATTTTTTCATCTGTCACATAGATACACACTCTTTATTTATATCTTTTTCCCCATTCTCTGCTGACCCACTGTTTGGATTATTATTGTACGTTTGCTTTTTATTGTAAATTCTTTATCACACTTTTGCTTATATTGTGCGACGGCACTTCACATTTGTTGTTTGTATTTGTTGTTTGGGAGCGGATTTCGCTCTTGACCCCTTGACTATCACATCGTTTTCTAAGTTTACTTAGGCTATCCCTCAGATATGGATCCATAACTGCAGGCCGTTTTATCGTGCTGCATTTGCAATACCAGCTATTACATTCAGCCCTTTACTGGGACATCGTCACCAGTAATCAGCTGCTTTTAATCTATTAAGGTTACATTTCAGATTATATTTTAGGTTTTATCACCATAATCTGACTCCTTTCAGTATCATCTGTATTTAGCGCCACTGGGACATTGTCACCAGTAATTATCTGTGTTTTTTCTACCAGTGTTTTTAATTAACACTTGCTTTTTTCTACCAGTTGTTTTTATTTTACTTGCCAGTTGGTATACCGCATTTAACATGTTTTCCAGTCTCATCAACGAGACCCCCCTTCTTGCATAATTGTAAGGAACAAGGATTCCTGTACCTGTTCCACAATTTTTAATTTTTATTTTTATATCTAAATTGTTTTAATTTTATTGCTTGTTTTAATTTCATTGCATCTTTTATTGTATCTGGTCAATAAATATATATTATTATATTTTACTAGTGTGTATAACGACCCCTAGGCCTCTGTTGGCGCTGTGTACACCCCTTTCTATATCCTTCACTATGTTTTTGGGGGGTTGGTTAGACCCTCTTTGTGTACCACAGCATAGGGGTCATCTTAGCGCTGGATCACCATACTCATATTCTGCTCTGTACCAATCCGTTTACAATACCTAGGTTTCAAAATGGCGCTTTAAACACAAAGTTATTGGTTTAAGTATTTTGAACACGCAGTGCTGAAAATAGTGGGCAGGATAACGTGACATCATCGGCGAATAAAAGATATAACTTTTAGAACGTTATGAAACTTTGTTTTGGAGAAAATATAGGTCAGTAAGTTTTAATTAATGTTTATTAACTTTAATATGTTAGTTGTTTAGCTTACAAATTATAACAGAAAGTAATCCTTTAAAGGGACAGTCTACACCAGAATTTTTATTGTTTTAAAAGATAGATAATCCCTTTATTACCCATTCCCCAGTTTTGCATAACCAACACAGTTATAATAATATACTTTTAACCTCTGTGATTATCTTGTATCTAAGCCTCTGCAAACTGCCCCTTTATTTCAGTTCTTTTGACAGACTTGCAGTTTAGCCAATCAGTGCCTGCTCCCAGATAACTTCACGAGCACAGTGTTATCTATATGAAACACGTGAACTAACACCCTCTAGTGGTGAAAAACAGTTAAAATGCATTCTGAAAAGAGGTGGCCTTCAAGGTCTAAGAAATTAGCATATGGACCTCCTAGGTTAATCTTTCAACTAAGAATACCAAGAGAACAAAGCAAAATTGGTGATAAAAGTAAATTGGAAAATTGTTTTAAATTACATGCCCTATCTGAATCATGAACGTTTATTTTGGCCTAGACATTCCCTTTAATCTAGTTCTTATAGTTTTGCAGCAGGCTCCGTTTGAGCCGATGCATGTTGTTGATTTAAAATTGTTATCTTGGAAAGTTTTTACTTCTCTTTGCTATTTCTTCTACTCGCAGAGTTTCTGAGCTTTCAGCTCTGCAGTGCGATTCCCCGTACCTTATCTTTCATGCAGCTAAGGCGGTCCTTCATATTAAATTGGATTTTCTCCCTAAGGTGGTGTCTGATCGAAACATTAATCAGGAAATTGTAGTTCCTTCTTTTTGTCCTAATCCTCCTCACAAGGAAAGTCTTTTGCATAACTTAGTTGTTGTGCGGGCTCTTAAATTTTACTTACACGCGACTAAGGATTTTCGTCATTCTTCTGCAATGTTTGTTGTTTTCTCTGGAAAACGTAAGGGTCAGAAGGCCACTTCTACGTCTCTGTCTCTCTGGTTGAGAAGTTTGATTCATTTGGCTTATGAGACTGCTAGTCAGCAACCTCCTGAGAGTATTATAGCTCATTCCATTAGAAGCTTCTGTGGAACAGATTTGCAGGGCAGCAACATGGCCCTCTCTGTATACTTTTTCCAAATTCTACAAATTTGATACTTTTGCCTCGGCCAAGGTTTCTTTTGGGAGAAAGGTTCTTCAAGCGGTGGTGCCTTCTGTTTAGGTCCTCCTGCCTTGTTCTCCTTCCCTATTCACAGAAAAACAAAATGTATGCTTACCTGATAAATTTCTTTCTTTCCGGAGATGGAGAGTCCACGACCTGCCCTCTTTTTTATTAATTCGGCAGATTTTTTTGAGTAAACCTCACAGGCACCTATTTCACCCTTGTGTTTCTTCCTTTTCCATTTCCTTCAGCTGATTGACTGGAGGTTATGGGTAAGGCAGTTACACTTAACAGCTTTTGCTTGGGTGCTCTTTACCTCCTCCTGCTAGCCAGGAGTTGAATATAACACTAGTAATTGGAATGACGTTGTGGACTCTCCATGTCCGGAAAGAAAGAAATCTATCAGGTAAGCATACATTTTGTTTTTCTGTGTCCAATCAAAAAACCTTGTGATTTCCTTTATTGCTAAATAATTGCAAGTTCCCCCTTGATAGTGAATATAAGCTACAGCTGTAACATTGTCTGAATGAAAAGTTGGTTAAGTTTCTCCTTGCAGAAGAGGACAGCGCTAAAAGGACATAACAAAATCAGGTACAAGATCATTATTAGTAACCTCGACTCCTGAGGAAGACAAACTCCCTGTTCTCTCCTGACTCCAGACTGAACCACAATCCAAGAGAATAGCGTCTGCAGACATTTTTCCAAGTTGGTGGAATAAAGGAAGCCCCCCCCCCAGCAAAATATTTTGGATAACTATCCAATGGGACAGAGAATGCTTCACTGAAGAATCTCATAGAATTCAACGAGATAGTTAAATGAAAATCTTTGCACCATTGCCGAAGAATGCAAAGTTGAAAAGGTCTCGTATGAAAAAGACAAGAGAGTTCCTAGAACTTTCGTAAAAATTCTAGTAGCTGTAGATAGGCCAAACAAAAGAGTCACAAACTGAAAAAAAATTGTCCTGAAAGGTTAATCTTAGAAGCTTGAAATAGTCAAGGAATAGGAAGGAAGGCATCCTTCAAATTAAATGTTGACATAAACTGACCCTGTTGAATAAGAGGTAGAGATGCCCAGATTTTTACTATTTTGAAAATATAGGACATTTGACATTGTGACAGTTTACCCAAAAACTTTCTCTCCTTTCATTTGCTTCCAATGATCAATTTTACCTGATGGAGTGTATTAAATTGTTTACAAATAGCTCCTTAGCCTTTATATTGGCATTTGAAATAGCTGATTTAGCCTGTAGAATCCCTACCTATACTCATAGTTTCTATACTTAGGTATAGGCTATTGAGAAACTATGTAAATACAGCCAGCAGAAGAAATTACACTCACAGTGGGAGGTAGAAGAGATAAAGTTTTTCAATTGTTCTTTCTAAATATTGTACAGAGAGAGATAGAGATTGTTTCAAGGAGCAAATAAGCATTTTTTTTTTCAAAAAGAAGCATAAAAGAGCAATTGCTCATACATTTTATATGCTGTAGCTTGTATAACAAGTCATGGATATCACATTCAGGGAAAAACTATTTTACAGTGAACTGACCCTTTAAGTCTAGAATTGGTCTGAAAATTCCCTCTTTCTGGGAAATAATGGTAAAGGATGGAATAAAATCCATAGCTTTGTTATAAAACTTAATTTAAAGCTAATAACATTCAGAAAGTCTTTTGGAAAGTGAGACAGACACATTCCTTGAAAAGGCTGTTATTTGAAACTTTTTAGAAAATCTGGGAAACTTTAGAACCCAGAGATCTAATAAGAGCCTCAGGAACAGAAAAAAAACCCACTTATGATTTAGTTGACGGTTTACAATCAAATTCAGCTCTTTGGAAGGTTTTTCCGATGATTATTTAGGGTCTTGGACGCCTAAAGTACATAAAACCTCTTTCAACAAAGAACTAAGATGTTCAAGATCAAACATGAAAGAGGTAGACTCTATGTCCTGATCAGTAAAAAACATTCGCACATATGTGGTTGAGGCATAGCAGCCACAGCTACAGACCACACAAACCTTTAAATCCTGAAAAATAGAATATAAAATTGTGCATACTTGGAGGAGGCATAGCAGTCCCAACTACAGAGTGCACAAACCTTTAAATCCTGGAGCTAAGGGGGAGTGGCGGACTTTATAATTTCATACATAAATGACCACTTTGTTGTACCTACAAAATATGATACAGAAGTTTAGGGGGGGCTAGATCTACTTGGCTGTGAAATCAGAGCCCAGAAAAAGCTGAAACAGTTAAGCGAAGTGATCTAGGCAGCGGGACGCCTAGGGTGGTATCCATAGAGAAGCGGCCATCTTGTTACCCTCGTGGCACATCATAGCTTGAATAGCTCAATCTTTTCCAAGTACAGCCTTCCAGGACCCTTGTGATAACTTAGAAAGAGCTATTGCCTGCTATAGTTTTCCCCTTTTATTGCAGAGTACATCATGGTCTCTATACTTGCCGATATGGAGGAACTTTGTAACATGATAGACGCGGCGTTCAAGGCCGCAGAAGGAGAGCTCCTTCATCTAATAGGGGACTATGTCTCCTCTCGACAATTATCTCTTGGGGAAGAAATGAGTTTGGAGTCTTAGCGTGTATGGGACACTGAAGTACATGAGATAAAACATCAAAGTGAACCACCCGTTTTATTAATGCAAGAAGGAGCCCCGGAGAGGAAATCGGTAGCAGTACATAGCCCAGAGAGGCTATCAGGACACTGCATGTCATCAGTCAGTAAGATCGCTACCGGATAGGAATCTCTGACTACGCTGACCGCAGCAGAGAAATGGCGAAGAGACGGAACAAAACTAGAGGCTTATATCTCTTATGCTGCAAACAGCGAGAGCCTGAATAGTGAACCCGCTGAAGAGACTAACCAGCTCCTGAGAGGAGCGCTGGACGTGCTCTTCACCGCCGATGCAGTCTGGGTGTTCAATTCGACCCTTATTTTCACTCTGCAAAAGATCTTTTCTATTCCCACTTATAGCCCGGTATATCTTTATTTTGCTGAATGGACTGTGTGGGAATTTGAAGTGGGATAAACCCCAGGACAGGAGCAATGCACAGATGTTTCACGTGAGCCGATATGGAACTTATTCTTCCTAGTTTAAAAACTCTCTCACTGTAGTGTGTTTTTTACGGTTGCTATTTTTTGGTTGCACCTTTTATAGTTAGTTTCCCTTGGAAGAAATTACAAGTTTGTGGACTGTCTACATAATGCCTCCCTCATATTTTTTTCCCCATCCGACATGTGGTTATTTGCCAGGGATTATGTTAGAGCACACACCGTTAAATGTCATTACTACTTTCTTTTTTTTTGCTAGTGATTGTTATTATGCCCTTGGTTGGATCGATCTTATTTATTACTATGCCAGATATGGCTGTATAAGGGAACATTTGTTTATACCTGTATACTATCTATATGCTCATAAGTATCTTCTAAGGAGCCCTAGGAGAGCCGAATTATATTTGCCACCATGCTACCGGCGGCCGAGGTAGTGTGGACCCTTGTGTATGCTAGAGCATATGCATCTTATTATTTTAAAAGGTGGGTATAGGAGACACTGATCCTATGTATGACTATAGACCCTACCAATATTTATTGATCCCTGTAGTGGTGTCTCAACGCCTGCTAGCTATATTCCATCTACATAGATACTATAATATGTAATATGTCTGTTGATCATGTTGGGATAACCCTATTACTTCAAGATACATCCTATATTATCCTGCATAATATATTCACTCCAAGAGACCTATTGCTAGCTCTTAAATAACTCCAGGGAAAAGAATAATGTTTGGATTATTGTTAGTAGAGCAGGAATAGAGCCACAGTAGATACAGCTACTACCCCAAAAATGGCACTGCATAATTAGGCTTATCTATCTTACTTTTATAAATACCCCCAACTATACTCCACTAACTTCTGCACCCATCCCCCCTCCCACCCATATAGCTTACTCAGTAAGCCAAGGAAACTATATCCTAATAAATAGCGCTGTGGAATCTGTTGGCGCTCTACAAATAAAAGATAATAATAATAAATCTATCCCTAAAACTACTACTAGCGACATTATAATTTCAATGTATATACTTAGATCATCTATAGTATATATCAAATCGACAGCACTCCCGAATATTCTATAATTAGCAGTCAGAAGGTAGCTAGCGGCTATATAGGGAATTCATTGATATTTACTTGAAAAAAGAAAAATGTAGGGTTCACTATGATTACACTTGCTAAATAAGCATGTATTCTATATTTGTTTTGATTTATTTTATATAATGGCGTATTGCTATTTTGTAATCCATTGTATGACAATTGCTAACTATCTATTTGTTGTAAAATTGTCATTGAACCGTAATAATAATTATTATAAATAAATCCTAGAGCTAACTCTGATGCACTCCCTTGTATTGAGGAAACAGAGGGAGGACAGATTTTTTTTATAGCACTGGTGTTTAAACCTATCCTAACAGGCCAGATTTTCAGGATTGTCTTTTGGTGAGAGTAGGTTAATTACCATGTTTACTAATCCCTTGATTATTTAACCTGTGCTCCAGTTCAGATATCCTGAAAATGTGGCCTTTTAGAGAGGCCTGAGGATAAGTTTGAAAACCAGTTCTTTAGTGGCAAGAGCATTATTAGACTGTTAAAATGCCTAATGAGATGCACATTGTAAAGATGAACTGGTAACAATCAGGTAAAATAAAATTCAGTGGATACCTGCTTTTTTTTCCTTTTAAAGTTCCAATCTAAACAAATAAGTAAAAATTTAAAACACATTATCATTCATGCGATTGTGTGATTTCAATGATGGGATCGGGTGAAGGGGGAGACGCTAGGCACGCCCTCCAGCCAGCTATTCTGTTTAGGAAGTTTCTATGGCTTCAGTACAGCCAAACATAGCATAATAATACAACTAACGAGTAATTGTAAATAGACTTACAAGTAAGAATAGGTAACTTAAATCTGTGAGGAAAATTCCACCAATGCCCTCGCAAAATCAGAGCTAGATTGTTTTTAGTTAGAAAAAATGTTGTACTCCATTCATACACTAAAGTTTATTAAAGTCAAAATTTTTAACCACACATACATTTAGCAAAAGCTAAAAATTAAAAACACTACACCTAAGTTGAGCTGTGAATTTTAAATTAATCTGAAATCAGTATCAAAGGTATCTGGCAGCAAAATTATAGATATAGGCTAAGCCCTTACAATCCGAGGGCTAGTTTTAAATTTAAATTTTAACCAGTAATTAAAGCTGCTTTCTACCAGACCAACAAAGGTGAGCAAGTTAAAAAGAAGGGAAAGACAGAGCTTATCCCAGAGGACCCCTGACGTACGTTTCACAAAAAACGCTTCCTCTGAGGCAGGAGGTATCAGTGGTTAGGAGATTATAAAACTCAAATTGGGCCATTCGCCCTTAACCACTGAATCTCTTGTGTATAATATACTCTGCCCTACCCCCACCTTTTCTCACTTTAAATAGCATAATAATACCCTTCAGTAATAAGACTTTTAAAAAATGACCGTTGCATTCACGAGCAGTTGAGGAATTTCAAAAGGGAAAGGGAAATAGCCCAGATACTAACAGTAACTGCTGTGCTAATTCGAAGCACGAAAAAACTTAAAATACACATAAACTCCTCCTCACATTGCCAAACCGGTAAATCTATTTTATCTTATATGTAACAGAGGACATAAAGTTGAATTTAAGATTAAGATCCCATGTGACCTAGCTCAATAGGAAAAAATCAGCTATTGCCACATAAAGTTTCCATAATTACTAGGCTAAGTATAAAAATCAGAATTAGGGTGGAATTAGTCTATTACATGTGTATGTCCCCTGGTTATGATGTACCCTAAAATCAGTGTACCTACTAATAGAACAAATGAGAAAAGGAATCACGCTGGATCACAGAGTCTTGTATAACTGGGGTTTATTGGACAATGCCAAAAGTCACTGACAGAAACAACTGACGCATTTCACGCATGCGCTTCATCAGAGGCTGCTGAGATTTTAGAGACACATCTAAAGGGACAGTCTAGTCAAAATTTAAATGATACAGATAGGGCATGCAATTTTAAACAACTTTCCAATTGACGTTTATCATTAAATTTGCTTTGTTCACTTGGTGATATTTTTCAAAAGCTAAACCTATGTAGGCTCAAACTGATTTCTAAACCTTTGAAAACAGCCTCTTAGCTTCTGAAAGTTTTTCACAGTGAGACAGTACTAGTTCATGTGTCATTCATACAGACACACACACATATATATATAACATTGTGCTCACTCCCATGGAGTTATTTAGGAGTCTGCACTAATTGGCTAAACTGCATGTCTGTCAAACGCACTGAGATAAGGGGGCAGTCTGCAGAGGCTTAAATACAAGGTAATCACAGAGGTAAAACATATAGTAATATAACTGTGTTAGTTATGTAAAGCTGGGAAATGGGTAATAAAGGGATTATCTATCTTTTAAAACAATAAAAATTCTGGTGTAGACTGTCCCTTTAAACACTGTGGTAACCTATCAGTGTTGATATTACAAAATCCAATCATATAAGGGAAATATCCACACTCACTTGGTTTAACCTCACGATATGAGGTATTTAAATAGCACTTGTGTTAGTAGGTGTTCACTCCTGGCTGATTCCTCAATCCGGTGTCCTCCTTGAAGAGAGGGATCCCTCAGAGGTCTGGAATGGCTTTTTCGAGTTTCTTATTCTCATGAGTCTCCTTTGGTCTATATCGTGTTTCAACTAGAAATATAATGGGGCACATGAAGTCACAGCAGTATCACATCCAGCTCTCCCATATTCCCGGGCTCCCAGCTACTGGATACTGCAGCTCTAATGTGATTGGAATCAAATCATAGATTACTCATACTCTCTTAGCGCTGAATCATTATATCTTTTGTGTATATATATATATATATATATATATATATATATATATATATATATAATATTTAAGTTTTTGTTTCAATTGTTTTTTTATTTTTTATTTATGCATAGGTCTCTGATTATACTGTCACTTATGTTTTAACATTTATAACTGTTGACATTTTCCAGATAATTAGTAATTTTGTTCTTATGGCGTCTTCTTTACACTTGTTACCATGTTTAAATCAAGTAATCAATTGATCAGCTGAGCAACATGTTAGAATCAGCATATATTTACTCCATATGTAAGAAAGAATATGATTGGATGTTGTAATATCAACACTGATAGGTTACCGCAGTGTTTAAATGTTAGTGTCTCTAGAATCTCAGCAGCCTCTGATGAAACACGTCAGGTGTTTCTGTCTGATACTTTTGGCATTGTCCAATAAACCCCAGTTATACAAAACTCTGTGATCCAGCGCAATTCCTTTTTTTCATTTGTATGATTTCCATTACGGTTGGGAATACCGTTTATATCGCTATCTATTACTGGAACTTTTCTCTACGAGAGGTGCCTTCCCTTTTCCCCCCTTCCTCCTCCTGAATAGCCTATCGTCTACGGCTTTGCTGGTGACGCACCAGGAAGCCACTCGACTGGAACCATGCCCACTGAGGATCGGAAAGCCACACCACGGGACCAAAGACCGGCTTCAGAGGTGTCTCATTACTCATTTAGAGCTGATCCAGGACAGCGGTCCAGATGATACTGAGTACACCAGTGCTTTTGAAGAGGGTTGATTAGGCACCGTGGAGGTTTGCTCACCTGAATGGCACGGGAGAATACCGGTTACTTCCAAGTGCTTCATACATATAGGCAGAAGCGGAGGTAAAGGCTGTAGGCTAAAGGACACATCAGACTGACTTCTTACCACAGTCCTGGATTAACCAGTACACCTTTGAACTTGAGACTCTTTGCAAATTCCAATTATTGACTCACTTCACTCAGAATTGTTGAGACTCTTTGGAATATTCTGGTTATTCCTTATTGTTTATCTACTAATAGCCTGTGGGCTTTGTGAGTGCAAGAAATGACTGAATTTACCTCAAGTGCACCCACTCTACTGTGCCTAGTGGCTGCAGAAAAGACTGCTTCCAATAGAGAGCCCATCCAGTGCTGTGTATGTCACAGCTGAAGATCAATGTAAGGAATATATACATGAGGCTTGTGGCAGCCTTGTGACTAACTCCTTCACTCAGAGTGATTATGTCACTACCCAAGACTCCAATCTCCCCTCTGACTTTTTGTAGCTCCTTCTTGAGAGGAAAATGGGCCTCAGATCGGTTTGAGGACCCCTCCCTATGAAGAATCTGTAGCGCCTCCACTTTCTTCCTATTCATGCAAAGAAAAGACTGGAATACCAGAGAGGTGGGAGGGAATAAGTGCTCTTGGATCTTTGGGAAGCTTTTTCTCCTTGTAGTAGCCAAGAGTTGAATCCTTGGAGTAATGGCTTGTGGACTCTCACAACCTTATGAAAGAAAATATATATATTTTTTTATAGACGATTGTTTTTACGTAGAAATGTATTCCTGCTATTTGTCAGCTCTGCAAAGTAATGCAGTTTTGAACAAACCACAGGCATGCTAATCTTAATCCCAGATATAAATATACAATTAAATTTGATGGTATATGATTTTTTTTTTAAAATAGATCAACTATAGTAGAGTGCAGATCACATTTATTTGAATGTAGGCTGTAAAAAATGTTTTAAAAGCAGACACTATTCAATTCATGGGGTCTGTCTGTGTCTATTAGACAATCCATACAAACTGCTTCATTTGATAATCTAAGGACGCAACTCTGGAGCCCCTTGTGGTTTGTGGACTCATTACTCCAAACTACTGCTCAAGAGAAGGGGATGGGGCTGCACAAGTGATGCAAAAATTGGATGCCTCCTTGCTTGTCCTCCTGCATGTTGATAAAAAGGGGCCATTGAAAAACAAATTAGCGTATTTCTGATCTGTCAGTAAAAAAGTATTTGAGAAGATTTTTTATGTGAATTTGTATTTCTCCAACATAGGTGTGTCCGGTCCACGGCGTCATCCTTACTTGTGGGATATTCTCCTCCCCAACAGGAAATGGCAAAGAGCCCAGCAAAGCTGGTCACATGATCCCTCCTAGGCTCCGCCTTCCCCAGTCATTCTCTTTGCCGTTGTACAGGCAACATCTCCACGGAGATGGCTTAGAGTTTTTTGGGTAAGCCATTTTCTTTGTTTAAGTAAAAGAATAAAGGGCTTCATTAGGGCTTAAAAAACTGGTAGACATTTTTCTGGGCTAAAACGATTACTTTACTAAGTATATTTGGCAGATTATTACTTTTAATAGTTGTTAAATCTTGGGGATTGTTTTAATAAAAACGGCAGGCACTGTATTGGACACCTTTTTCACTGGGGGCCTTTTCTAGTCATAGACAGAGCCTCATTTTCGCGCCACTAATGCGCAGTTGTTTTTGGAAAGCATGGCATGCAGATGCATGTGTGAGGAGCTAAGAACCACTGAAAAAGCTTATAGAAGGCATCATTTGGTATCGTATTCCCCTCTGGGCTTGGTTGGGTCTCAACAAAGCAGATACCTGGGACTGTATAGGGGTTAAATGTTAAAACGGCTCCGGTTCCGTTATTTTAAGGGTTAAAGCTTTCAAATTTGGTGTGCAATACTTTTAAGGCTTTAAGTTACTGTGGTGAAATTTTGGTGAAATTTGAACAATTCCTTCATACTTTTTCACATATTCAGTAATAAAGTGTGTTCAGTTTAAAATTTAAAGGGACAGTAACGGTTTTATTGTAAAACGTTTTTTGTGCTTTGTTAACAAGTTTAAGCCTGTTTAACATGTCTGAACCATCAGATAACGATGTTCTATATGTATGAAAGCCAATGTGTCCCCCCTTTTAAATATATGTGATATATTTGTGTCATAATGTCCAAACAAAGTAGGGATAATAATGCCATAGATATGATATTGCCCAAGATGATTCCTCTAATGAGGGGAGTAAGCATGGTACTGCATCATCCCCTTCTGTGTCTACACCAGTTTTGCCCACACAAGAGGCCCCTAGTACATCTAGTGCGCCAATACTTATTACCATACAACAATTAATGGCTGTAATGGATAATTCTATTGCATGCATTTTCTTCCAAAATGCCTACTTATCAGAAAGCGTGATTGCTCTGTTTTTAAACACTGAGGAGCAAGAGGACGCTGATGATATCTTTTCTGACATACCCTCACACCTATCTGAAGGGGCCAGGAGGGAGGTTTTGTCTGAGGGAGAAATTTCAGATTCAGGGAAAATTTCTCAACAAGCAGAACCTGATATTGTAACTTTTAAATTTAAATTTCAACATCTCCACGCACTACTTAAGGAGGTATTATCTACTCTGGATGATTGTGACAATTTGGTCATTCCAGAGAAATTAGGTAAGATGGACAAGTTCCTAGAGGTTCCGGTGCCCCCCGATGTTTTTCCTATACCCAAGCGGGTGGCGGACATAGTAAATAAGGAGTGGGAAAGGCCCGGCATACCCTTTGTCCTCCCCCTATATTTAAGAAATTAGTTTCCTATAGTCGACCCCAGAAAGGACTTATAGCATACAGTCCCCAAGGTCGAGGGGGCGGTTTCTACTCTAAACAAACGCACTTCTATTCCTATAGAAGATAGTTGTGCTTTCAAGATCCTATGGATTAAAGGTTAGAGGGTTTGCTTAAAAAGATGTTTGTTCAGCAAGGTTACCTTCTACAACCAATTTCATGCATTGTTCCTGTCACTACAGCTGCGTGTTTCTGGTTCGAAGAACTAGAAAAGTCGCTTAATAAAGAATCTTCGTACAAGGAGGTTTTGGACAGAGTTCAAGCTCTTAAATTGGCTAACTCTTTTTTATTTTAGATGCCGCTTTGCAATTAGCTAGATTAGCGGCGAATAATTCAGGGTTTGCTATCGTGGCGCGCAGAGCGCTTTTGCTTAACATCCCTTTCAAGGGTAAAACACTGTTTGGCCCTGACTTGAAAGAGATTATTTCAGATCTACACCCTCTAAGCAAGAGGGTAATACTTCTCAAACCAAGCCAGCCTGGAGGCCGATGCAAGGCTGGAACAAGGATAAGCAGGCCAAGTCACCTGCCACTGCTACCAAAACAGCATGAAGTGTTGGCCCCCGATCTGGGAAGGATCTGGTGGGGGGCAGACTTTCTCTCTTTGCTCAGGTTGGGGCAAGAGATGTTCAGGATCCTTGGGCGCTAGAAATAGTTTCTCAAGGTTATCTCCTGGAATTCAGGGAACTACTCCCAAGGGGAAGGTTCCACGGGTCTCAATTATCTTCGAACAGGCATTCTTACACTGTGTAGAAGACCTGTTAAGCATGGGAGTGATTCATCCTGTTCCATTAGGAGAACAAGGGATGGGTTTTTACTCCAACCTGTTCATAATTCCCAAATAAGAGGGAACATTCAAACCTATTTTAGATCTCAAGATTCTAAACAAGTTCTAAGGGTTTCATCATTCAAAATGGAAACCATTCGAACGATCCTTTCTACCATCCAGGAAGGTCAATTCATGACCATGGTGGACTTAAAGGATGCGTACCTACGTATTCCTATCCACAAGGAACATTTTCGGTTCCTAAGGTTCGCCTTTCTGGACAAGCATTACCTGTGGCACTTCCATTCGGATTAGCCACTGCTCCAAGGATTTTCACAAGGGTACTAGGGTCCCTTCTAGCGGTGCTAAGACCAAGGGGCATTGCAGTAGTACCTTACTTGGACGACATCCTGATTCAGGTGTAGTCTCTGTCAAAGCAAGGGCTCATACGGACATTGTCCTAGCCTTTCTCAGATCTCACAGGTGGAAAGTGAACATAGAAAAAAGTTCTCTGTCCCCGTCAACAAGAGTTCCCTTCTTGGGAACAATAATAGTTTCCTTAGAAATGAAGGTTTTTCTGACAGAGGCCAGAAAATCAAAACTTCTAAGCTCTTGTCAGGTACTTCATTCTGTTCTTATTCCTTCCATAGCGCAGTCCATGGAAGTAATAGGGTTGATGGTTGCGGCAATGGACATAGTTCCTTTTGCACGAATTCATCTAAGACCATTGCACCTGGGCATGCTCAGACAGTGGAATGGGGATTATACAGTCTTGTCTCCGACGATACAAGTAGATCAAATAACCAGAGATTCACTCCGTTGGTGGCTGACCCTGGACAACCTGTCACAGGGAATGAGCTTCTGCAGACCAGAATAGGTCTGGGAACCCCTGAAAACTCAGGGTCTATGGTTTCGGGAAGACTCTCTTCTCCCGATAAACATAATGGAACTGAGAGTGATATTCAATGCTCTCAAGGCTTGGCCTAGACTAGCAAAGGCCAAATTCATAAGGTTTCAATCAGTCATCATGACGACTGTTACATATATCAACCATCGGGGGGTAACAAGGAGTTCCCTGGCGATGGAGGAGCATCCGGGGGAGTGGGTACTCCATCTGGAAATCTTTGCCCAAATAACTCAATTATGGGGCATTCCAGACTTGGTTCTGATGGCCTCTCGTCAGAACTTCATGGTCCCTTGTTACGGGTCCAAATCCAGGGATCCCAAGGCGACTCTATTGGATACAATAGTAGCACCTTGGATCTTCAACCTAGTTTATGTATTCCCACCGTTTCCTCTTATTCCCAGGCTGGTAGCCAGGATCAATCTGGAGAGGGCTTCGGTGACCTTGATAGTTCCTGTGTGGCCACGCAGGACTTGGTATGCAGACCTGGTGAATGTGTCATCGGCTCCACCATGGAAGCTACCTTTGAGACAGGACCTTCTTATTCAGGGTCCATTTGAACATCCGAATCTGGTTTTCCTCCAACTGACTGCTTGGAGTTTGAACGCTTGATTTTATCAAAGCGTGGGTTTTCAGATTCTGTAGTAGATACTCTTATTCAGGCTAGAAAGCCTGTAACTAGAAAAATTTACCATAATATATGGAAAAAATATATCTGTTGGTGTGAATCTAAAGGATTCCCATGGAACAAGATAAAAATTCCTAAGATTCTTTCCTTTCTACAAGAAGGTTTGGAGAAAGGATTTTCTGCGAGTTCTCTGAAGGGACAGATCTCTGCTTTATCTGTTTTACTTCACAAAAGGCTGGCAGCTGTGCCAGACGTTTAAGCGTTTGTTCAGGCTCTGGTTAGAATCAAGCCTGTTTACAGACCTTTGACTCTTCCCTGGAGTCTTAATCTAGTTCTTTCAGTTCTTCAAGGGGTTCCGTTTGAACCCTTACATTCCATAGATATTAAGTTATTATCTTGGAAAGTTTTGTTTTAGGTTACAATTTCTTCTGCTAGAAGAGTTTCAGAGTTATCTGCTCTGCAGTGTTCTCCGCCCTATCTGGTCCATGCAGATAAGGTGGTTTTTACGTACTGAGCCTGGTTTTCTTCCGAAGGTTGTTTCCAACAAAAATATTAACCAGGAGATAGTTGTACCTTCTTTGTGTCCGAATCCAGTTTCATAGAAGGAACGTTTGTTACACAATTTGGACGTTGTCCGTGCTCTAAAATTCTATTTAGATGCTACAAAGGATTTCAGACAAACATCTTCCTTGTTTGTTGTTTATTCTGGTAAAAGGAGAGGTCAAAAAAGCAACTTCTACCTCTCTATCTTTTTGGCTTAAAAGCATCATCAGATTGGCTTATGGGACTGCCGGACGGCAGCCTCCTGAAAGAATCACAGCTCTTTCCACTAGGGCCGTGGCTTCCACATGGGCCTTTAAGAACGAGGCTTCTGTTGATCAGATATATAAGGCAGCGACTTGGTCTTCACTGCACACTTTTACCAAATTTTACAAATTTGATACTTTTGCTTCTTCTGAGGCTATTTTTGGGAGAAAGGTTTTGCAAACCGTGGTGCCTTCCATCTAGGTGACCTGATTTGCTCCCTCCCATCATCCGTGTCCTAAAGCTTTGGTATTGGTTCCCACAAGTAAGGATGACGCCGTGGACCGGACACACCTATGTTGGAGAAAACAGAATTTATGTTTACCTGATAAATTACTTTCTCCAACGGTGTGTCCGGTCCACGGCCCGCCCTGGTTTTTTAATCAGGTCTGATGATTTATTTTCTTTAACTACAGTCACCACGGTATCATATGATTTCTCCTATGCAAATATTCCTCCTTTACGTCGGTCGAATGACTGGGGAAGGCGGAGCCTAGGAGGGATCATGTGACCAGCTTTGCTGGGCTCTTTGCCATTTCCTGTTGGGGAGGAGAATATCCCACAAGTAAGGATGACGCCGTGGACCGGACACACCGTTGGAGAAAGTAATTTATCAGGTAAACATAAATTCTGTTTTTACGAATTCATCAGCCATGACATCTCAAAGGGAATTTGTTTTGTTTTAATATTAACTTTTGCATGCTCAGAGCTCATACTTATAAACAATATTATTCCATATTCAATGAATGTTTGAATGTTGAAATCTATAACTTGATACTTTACAAATTATACACAGCTTAAAGGAATAGTGTACTGCAAAACTTTCTCTTCTTTAATGTGTTCCCAATGAGTTTGTTAAATTATTTACAAATAGTTCTTTTACCTTTTTATTTTGTCATTTTGAAATAACTCTTTGCCTGTTGTATCCCCACCTATACTGAAAATGTCAATACTTAAAGGGACACTGAACCCAAATTTTTTCTTTCGTGATTCAAATAGAGCATGACATTTTAAGCAAATTTCCTCCTATTATCAAATTTTCTTTATTCTCTTGGTATCTCTTTGAAATGCAAGAATGTAAGTTTAGATGCCGGCCCATTTTTGGTTGAACAACCTGGGTTGTCCTTGCTGATTGGTGGATAAATTTATCCACCAATAAAAAAGTGCTGTCCAGAGTTCTGACCCACTAAAAACTTAGATGCCTTCTTTTTCAAATAAAGATAGCAAGAGAACGAAGAAAAATTGATAATAGGTATGAATTAGAAAGTTGCTTAAAATTACAGACTCTATCTGAATCTGCATGAAATAAAAAATTTGGGTTCAGTGTCCCTTTAAGTACTTTGTAGTGTCATTTCTTCTGCTGGCTAATTTTACATAGCTTTTCTATAGCCAATATTTATCATTTCAATTCACACCAGCAAGTAAAATGGATCATTGGGAGCACATTTTAGGGAAGAGACATTTTATAGTACACTCTCCTTTAAAGTCTGTTAATATGGCAGCAATTTTCAAGGCTGTTTTTTTGTAGGACCGTGTTTTCCTATTAATTAACATTAATTCAAAATTAAAGGGATAGTGAACCCATTTTTTTCTTTCATGATTCAGATAGAGCATGCAATTTTAAGGAACCTTCTATTTTACTCCTATTATCAAATTTTCTTCGTTCTCTTGGTATCTTTATTTGAAAAAGCAGAGATGTAAGCTTGAGAGCTGGCCCATCTTGGGTTCAGCACCTGGGTAGCGCTTGCTGTTGGTGGCTAAATGTCAAGATACAAAGAGAATGAAGAAAAATTGATAATAGGAGTAAATTAGAAAGTATCTTAAAATTGCATCCTCTATCTGCATCAAAAAAATGTGGGTTCAGTGTCCCTTTAAGTTTATTTTTTTTTCTCTTGTCCTGTTGTGACTTTACTTAAAGGGACATGAAACCCAAAAAATGTTCATGATTCAGATAGAGAATATAATTTTAAACAACTTTACAGTTTACTTCTATTATCTAATTTGCCTAATTATTTAGATATCCTTTGTTGAAGAAAAGGCGATGCACATTGGTGAGGCAATCATACGAGGCATCTATGTGCAGCCACCAATAAGCATCTTAAAGCCTATCTAGATACGATTTTAAACAAAGGATATCAAAAGAATGAAGCAGATTAGATAAAATTAGTAAATTGGAAAGTTGTTTGAAATTGCATGCTTTTTCTAATTCATGAAAGAATAATGATGGGTGTCATGCCCCTTTAAAGTTAATTTAAAATATTAATTGGTAACAAAATCCTGGCCCACTTTGAGAAGTTAGGGAATTGCACTATCCCTGTCCTCAAGCTCATTGTGGTTTTTTTTAATTAGTATTTATTTTATTTTGAGCTCTGAGCACCTAAAGATTTTATTAAAAAACAAGATTGTTAATTCTAAATTGCCTGTTCACTATAACAGACACTGGAAATGGAAGGATTCAGACTACCTATCCTTGATTTGAGGGCATTGTATTGTAAACACAACTTTTTTTATACTTGGTTCTGAATTTGTGTGACCACTTTCCTCTTATTTGGTGACTATGCAGGTGTAATTGTGTTT
Source organism: Bombina bombina (assembly GCF_027579735.1). Lineage (NCBI taxonomy): Eukaryota > Metazoa > Chordata > Amphibia > Anura > Bombinatoridae > Bombina > Bombina bombina. The sequence continues at coordinate 359,140,886 of NC_069500.1, read as the reverse complement.
CAGTAACTGTCCCATATTCTTAGTCTTAAATGTAAGGCACTGGATAGAAGACTGCTGCTTGTATGGGTACTAACCTTCAGGTAAAAAATATACTCATTTGCAGTGAACACATTCATAAGAGAACGGAAATGACCATTTCTTTCATGTAATTAGCAAGAGTCCATGAGCTAGTGACGTATGGGATATACATTCCTACCAGGAGGGGCAAAGTTTCCCAAACCTCAAAATGCCTATAAATACACCCCTCACCACACCCACAATTCAGTTTTACAAACTTTGCCTCCGATGGAGGTGGTGAAGTAAGTTTGTGCTAGATTCTACGTTGATATGCGCTCCGCAGCAAGTTGGAGCCCGGTTTTCCTCTCAGCGTGCAGTGAATGTCAGAGGGATGTGAAGAGAGTATTGCCTATTTGAATGCAGTGATCTCCTTCTACGGGGTCTATTTAATAGGTTCTCTGTTATCGGTCGTAGAGATTCATCTCTTACCTCCCTTTTCAGATCGACGATATACTCTTATATATACCATTACCTCTGCTGATTCTCGTTTCAGTACTGGTTTGGCTTTCTACAAACATGTAGATGAGTGTCCTGGGGTAAGTAAATCTTATTTTCTGTGACACTCTAAGCTATGGTTGGGCACTTTGTTTATAAAGTTCTAAATATATGTATTCAAACATTTATTTGCCTTGACTCAGAATGTTCAACTTTCCTTATTTTCAGACAGTCAGTTTCATATTTGGGATAATGCATTTGATTTAATCATTTTTTCTTACCTTCAAAAATTTGACTTTTTTCCCTGTGGGCTGTTAGGCTCGCGGGGGCTGAAAATGCTTCATTTTATTGCGTCATTCTTGGCGCGGACCTTTTTGGCGCAAAAAATTTGTTTCCGTTTCCGGCGTCATACGTGTCGCCGGAAGTTGCGTCATTTTTTGACGTTATTTTGCGCCAAAAATGTCGGCGTTCCGGATGTGGCGTCATTTTGGCGCCAAAAAGCATTTAGGCGCCAAATAATGTGGGCGTCTTATTGGCGCGAAAAATATGGGCGTCGCTTTTTGTCTCCACATTATTTTAGTCTCATTTTTCATTGCTTCTGGTTGCTAGAAGCTTGTTCTTTGGCATTTTTTCCCATTCCTGAAACTGTCATTTAAGGAATTTGATCAATTTTGCTTTATATATATGTTGTTTTTTCTCTTACATATTGCAAGATGTCTCACGTTGCATCTGAGTCAGAAGATACTACAGGAAAATCGCTGTCCAGTGCTGGATCTACCAAAGCTAAGTGTATCTGCTGTAAACTTTTGGTAGCTATTCCTCCAGCTGTTGTTTGTATTGATTGTCATGACAAACTTGTTAAAGCAGATAATATTTCCTTTAGTAAAGTACCATTGCCTGTTGCAGTTCCTTCAACATCTAAGGTGCAGAATGTTCCTGATAATATAAGAGATTTTGTTTCTGAATCCATAAAGAAGGCTATGTCTGTTATTTCTCCTTCTAGTAAACGTAAAAAATCTTTTAAAACTTCTCTCCCTACAGATGAATTTTTAAATGAACATCATTCTGATTCTGATGACTCTTCTGGTTCAGAGGATTCTGTCTCAGAGGTTGATGCTGATAATTCTTCATATTTATTTAAAATGGAATTTATTCGTTCTTTACTTAAAGAAGTACTAATTGCTTTAGAAATAGAGGATTCTGGTCCTCTTGATACTAATTCTAAACGTTTGGATAAGGTATTTAAAGCTCCTGTGGTTATTCCAGAAGTTTTTCCTGTTCCTAATGCTATTTCTGCAGTAATTTCCAAAGAATGGGATAAATTGGGTAATTCATTTACTCCTTCTAAACGTTTTAAGCGATTATATCCTGTGCCGTCTGACAGATTAGAATTTTGGGACAAAATCCCTAAAGTTGATGGGGCTATTTCTACCCTTGCTAAACGTACTACTATTCCTACGTCAGATGGTACTTCGTTTAAGGATCCTTTAGATAGGAAAATTGAATCCTTTCTAAGAAAAGCTTATCTGTGTTCAGGTAATCTTCTTAGACCTGCTATATCTTTGGCTGATGTTGCTGCAGCTTCAACTTTCTGGTTGGAAACTTTAGCGCAACAAGTAACACATCATGATTCTCATAACATTATTATTCTTCTTCAACATGCTAATAATTTTATCTGTGATGCCATTTTTGATATTATCAGAGTTGATGTCAGGTTTATGTCTCTAGCTATTTTAGCTAGAAGAGCTTTATGGCTTAAAACTTGGAATGCTGATATGGCTTCTAAATCAACTTTACTTTCCATTTCTTTCCAGGGTAACAAATTATTTGGTTCTCAGTTGGATTCCATTATTTCAACTGTTACTGGTGGGAAAGGAACTTTTTTACCACAGGATAAAAAATCTAAAGGTAAAAGCAGGGCTAATAATCGTTTTCGTTCCTTTCGTTTCAACAAAGAACAAAAGCCTGATCCTTCATCCTCAGGAGCAGTTTCAGTTTGGAAACCATCTCCAGTCTGGAATAAATCCAAGCCAACTAGAAAGGCAAAGCCTGCTTCTAAGTCCACATGAAGGTGCGGCCCTCATTCCAGCTCAGCTGGTAGGGGGCAGGTTACGTTTTTTCAAGGAAATTTGGATCAATTCTGTTCACAATCTTTGGATTCAGAGCATTGTTTCAGAAGGGTACAGAATTGGTTTCAAGATGAGACCTCCTGCAAAGAGATTTTTTCTTTCCCGTGTCCCAGTAAATCCAGTAAAAGCTCAAGCATTTCTGAAATGTGTTTCAGATCTAGAGTTGACTGGAGTAATTATGCCAGTTCCAGTTTCGGAACAGGGGATGGGGTTTTATTCAAATCTCTTCATTGTACCAAAGAAGGAGAATTCCTTCAGACCAGTTCTGGATCTAAAAATATTGAATCGTTATGTAAGAATACCAACGTTCAAGATGGTAACTGTAAGGACTATCTTGCCTTTTGTTCAGCAAGGGAATTATATGTCCACAATAGATTTACAGGATGCATATCTGCATATTCCGATTCATCCAGATCATTATCAGTTCCTGAGATTCTCTTTTCTGGACAAGCATTACCAGTTTGTGGCTCTGCCGTTTGGCCTAGCTACAGCCCCAAGAATTTTTACAAAGGTTCTCGGTGCCCTTCTGTCTGTAATCAGAGAACAGGGTATTGTGGTATTTCCTTATTTGGACGATATCTTGGTACTTGCTCAGTCTTTACATTTAGCAGAATCTCATACGAATCGACTTGTGTTGTTTCTTCAAGATCATGGTTGGAGGATCAATTTACCAAAAAGTTCTTTGATTCCTCAGACAAGGGTAACCTTTCTGGGTTTCCAGATGGATTCAGTGTCCATGACTCTGTCTTTAACAGACAAGAGACATCTAAAATTGATTGCAGCTTGTCGAAACCTTCAGTCACAATCATTCCCTTCGGTAGCCTTATGCATGGAAATTCTAGGTCTTATGACTGCTGCATCGGACGCGATCCCCTTTGCTCGTTTTCACATGCGACCTCTTCAGCTCTGTATGCTGAAGCAATGGTGCAAGGATTACACGAAGATATCTCAATTAATATCTTTAAAACCGATTGTTCGACACTCTCTAACATGGTGGACAGATCACCATCGTTTAATTCAGGGGGCTTCTTTTGTGCTTCCGACCTGGACTGTAATTTCAACAGATGCAAGTCTCACAGGTTGGGGAGCTGTGTGGGGATCTCTGACGGCACAAGGAGTTTGGGAATCTCAGGAGGTGAGATTACCGATCAATATTTTGGAACTCCGTGCAATTTTCAGAGCTCTTCAGTTTTGGCCTCTTCTGAAGAGAGAATCGTTCATTTGTTTTCAGACAGACAATGTCACAACTGTGGCATACATCAATCATCAAGGAGGGACTCACAGTCCTCTGGCTATGAAAGAAGTATCTCGAATTTTGGTTTGGGCGGAATCCAGCTCCTGTCTAATCTCTGCGGTTCATATCCCAGGTATAGACAATTGGGAAGCGGATTATCTCAGTCGCCAAACGTTGCATCCGGGCGAATGGTCTCTTCACCCAGAGGTATTTCTTCAGATTGTTCAAATGTGGGAACTTCCAGAAATAGATCTGATGGCGTCCCATCTAAACAAGAAACTTCCCAGGTATCTGTCCAGATCCCGGGATCCTCAGGCGGAAGCAGTGGATGCATTATCACTTCCTTGGAAGTATCATCCTGCTTATATCTTTCCGCCTCTAGTTCTTCTTCCAAGAGTAATCTCCAAGATTCTGAAGGAATGCTCGTTTGTTCTGCTGGTAGCTCCGGCATGGCCTCACAGGTTTTGGTATGCGGATCTTGTCCGGATGGCCTCTTGCCAACCGTGGACTCTTCCGTTAAGACCAGACCTTCTTTCACAAGGTCCTTTTTTCCATCAGGATCTGAAATCCTTAAATTTAAAGGTATGGAGATTGAACGCTTGATTCTTGGTCAAAGAGGTTTCTCTGACTCTGTGATTAATACTATGTTACAGGCTCGTAAATCTGTATCTCGAGAGATATATTATAGAGTCTGGAAGACTTATATTTCTTGGTGTCTTTCTCATCATTTTTCTTGGCATTCTTTTAGAATACCGAGAATTTTACAGTTTCTTCAGGATGGTTTAGATAAGGGTTTGTCCGCAAGTTCTTTGAAAGGACAAATCTCTGCTCTTTCTGTTCTTTTTCACAGAAAGATTGCTATTCTTCCTGATATTCATTGTTTTGTACAAGCTTTGGTTCGTATAAAACCTGTTATTAAGTCAATTTCTCCTCCTTGGAGTTTGAATTTGGTTCTGGGAGCTCTTCAAGCTCCTCCGTTTGAACCTATGCATTCATTGGACATTAAATTACTTTCTTGGAAAGTTTTGTTCCTTTTGGCCATCTCTTCTGCCAGAAGAGTTTCTGAATTATCTGCTCTTTCTTGTGAGTCTCCTTTTCTGATTTTTCATCAGGATAAGGCGGTGTTGCGAACTTCTTTTGAATTTTTACCTAAAGTTGTGAATTCCAACAACATTAGTAGAGAAATTGTGGTTCCTTCATTATGTCCTAATCCTAAGAATTCTAAGGAGAAATCGTTGCATTCTTTGGATGTTGTTAGAGCTTTGAAATATTATGTTGAAGCTACGAAATCTTTCCGTAAGACTTCTAGTTTATTTGTTATCTTTTCCGGTTCTAGAAAAGGCCAGAAAGCTTCTGCCATTTCTTTGGCATCTTGGTTGAAATCTTTAATTCATCTTGCCTATGTTTAGTCGGGTAAAACTCCGCCTCAAAGAATTACAGCTCATTCTACTAGGTCAGTTTCTACTTCCTGGGCGTTTAGGAATGAAGCTTCGGTTGACCAGATTTGCAAAGCAGCAACTTGGTCCTCTTTGCATACTTTTACTAAATTCTACCATTTTGATGTATTTTCTTCTTCTGAAGCAGTTTTTGGTAGAAAAGTACTTCAGGCAGCGGTTTCAGTTTGAATCTTCTGCTTATGTTTTTCGTTAAACTTTATTTTTGGGTGTGGATTTTTTTCAGCAGGAATTGGCTGTCTTTATTTTATCCCTCCCTCTCTAGTGACTCTTGTGTGGAAAGATCCACATCTTGGGTAGTCATTATCCCATACGTCACTAGCTCATGGACTCTTGCTAATTACATGAAAGAAAACATAATTTATGTAAGAACTTACCTGATAAATTCATTTCTTTCATATTAGCAAGAGTCCATGAGGCCCGCCCTTTTTTTGTGGTGGTTATGATTTTTGTATAAAGCACAATTATTCCAATTCCTTATTTTATATGCTTTCGCACTTTTTTATCACCCCACTTCTTGGCTATTCGTTAAACTGAATTGTGGGTGTGGTGAGGGGTGTATTTATAGGCATTTTGAGGTTTGTGAAACTTTGCCCCTCCTGGTAGGAATGTATATCCCATACGTCACTAGCTCATGGACTCTTGCTAATATGAAAGAAATGAATTTATCAGGTAAGTTCTTACATAAATTATGTTATTTGGCACATATAAGTGGTTATTAGTGTAGCTGGAGTAGTAAACACTGGCTACTTGATGTTTGATAGCTGTTTATGATTGTTGCATGTGGTTTCTTTAGTTTCTGGGATGCTGTTGAAAGTTAGAGAGTGATAGACTTAAAGGGACACTGAACCCAAAAAGTTTCTTTCGTGATTTAGATAGAGCATGCAATTTTAAGCAACTTTCTAATTTACTCCTATTATTAATTTTTCTTCATTATCTTGCTATCTTTATTTGAAAAAGGCATCTCAGCTTTTTTTTTTTGGTTCAGAGTTCCGGACAGTACTTTTTTTTTTTTTTTTTAACTTTTATTGAGGTTGTGCGGAATCATACAACTTATATAAAATAACATAGCATAAAACCAAACTAAGAATAATTCACAATATAGATGATACTATGCAACAGTCTGGAACCTCTTTTTCTTTTTAACATGGTCTAAATAAAAGGTGTTTCCTCCCTTGACATTGAAGGCAACTCTTGTGCCTCTTAATACGTGCAACCAACTCTGAGGGAGGAAATTGAGTAGATTGAACGGTTACTTGTAGACCTATAAGCTTAGATTAGATTTGCAAAGAACATATGGAGTAATGACCACAAGTACAATTCCCAAATGGGAATAACATGATGGAACAATCGGAGACTCTTCTGAGAAATTATATGAGTCAGCCCTGCTGAATAGAAAGTAGTAGTTAGAGTCAATATTGTGGCGATATGTTAAAGTACATGCTAGGGTATGATATGTAAGTATGATATAGTATTTAGGGTGCGGTATTTGCAAGATAAACCGCTTAGTAAATTCTCCCGGAATGGGAGGCTTATTATAGGGGGGGGGGGGTAGGTGGAAGTTTGAATATGCTAAGTATCTATATAATTAGTAGTGATAATGAGGACACTGAAAAAAGCCAGTTTTGGTTATGAGCAGTTACATGTCTCTGAGCTCCCAATTATAAATAAGGGCTTGCACCTAGCTAAAGTGGTGGGGAAGAGGGTCTTGCTGTCTCGGCCGCTGACTGCCTAACCCCTGTGTAATAGTATCATTGGTGCCAGCCTAAAGGTATGGGAAAGGAATGAGATGAAAAATTGAACTTAGTAACCTATACCCTGTGAGGGTCAATATTAAGCACAAAACAAGGTAGTGATAACGAACCTGTCTCAATATAAGGTATATTAAAGGTTAGAGACAATATGGTGTGTTACAAACAATATTCCACAGTGTGACCCTAAGACCTAGTAAAACAAAATTAAGACAGTTGGGATTGATTCTATAGTCACACAATTAGTGTAGGTTATTATAGGGGTTAGAAATATAAGTAGAGATTAGCTATACTTTAAAATTAAAGGAAGAAATTTAAAGAGGCTAGGATAAGATATGCACAGAAAAGTTTCTCTACACTCTTGATGAGAGAAATGTAGTAACAGATTAAACATTTGCAGTAGCCTCCAATAAAAATATATATAAGGACACAGAAAACAGCCAACATAGAAAATAGCTGGACCTACGGGGTTAGTTTGTATAGGACATTAATATATTATGAGATCCCGCCCCAGGGCACGGGCCCTATGCCCATCAGCAGGCGCATCAATCATATCAAGTGTTATACAGATCAGATAATAGACTGTTCCATGTCCCAGGCTTATTGTTTAGGTGTTCTTATATTGGGGTTATCTATGTTTGCAGGACAGCATACTTAGCTGCTGATCTAAGAGAGCTAGAGAATGTGACAGAAAATGACAAGCTAGCAACACGTTGTAAGCCCCTTAAGATTTACATGAATATATGTACAATGAGTCATCAAGCAATTCAAATAGATATCAAAGCTGTGAGCATGTTTTCCAACAGGGGATTTCCAACAATGTAGATGGCATATTGTGTAAATTAGGCCTGCCATTCAACAAATCACGTTATAGCAGACAGACACACACCTTAACATAAGAGCAAACAAAGAGTCTAGTATCCCAATCTCATGCAACACTGCTAGATAAAAACGAGTAGACATTTATATTTTTGCACATAGCGTGCTAGTAAGAACAAACATAAATAAGCTCATGCAAGTTGAAGGCAAAGTTACTCTGGAAGAGATTGAAAGTGAATAGCGGGCTAAACCGCGATATAAACATACATTAAAACTGTTGCCAAAACATTATACATCAACATTAACGGTAATCTAAGGGCTTCAGAAATTCCAAATCTTAATAAATTGACAAAGTGATCTAACCCTTCTCATAGTAATTTGAGTTCATGACTAGGGTCTCTGTCAGTCTCTCACCGCAACTGTGCCGCTGTAAAAACCGATTGTCCAGAATGCGTGGTTTGAGGCCCCATAAGATAGAGGGTGATATAGTTTTATATGGGACCCACTTGAGGAGGATTCTCACCTTGCCCAGCACAGATAAATTCTTAGGCTGTGCTAGTATATATTGTGGGTCCGCTAATCCGTTTAATCCACTTTGCAGGAGGTGTAACTGTGTAGGAAGGCTCGGCAGTAGTTCCAACATAATCCCCGCTCAGGCTATATGAAGAAACAGACTGAAAGGTGTCTTCGGGCTCCAATGTCAGTGGGTTTACACATACCTGCGATTCTGCACCATTGTCCGGCAAGTGACAATGCATCTTGGCTCCCACAGTACAGCTAGACCATGGCTGTGTGTCCTGCACTTCCTCCAATTCCCTCCCAGGGAGGCCCAAAGCATCATCCGAGGTATCAGAGTTATCCGTGCAGCTGCGAGCACCCACACTAGGCTGATCAGAAACTTCAAGTGTCTGCGTCTGGCGGAGTAATCTGCTTGCGGTAGCCTGAGGTGCAATGCGTATGATCTGTGGAAGCTTGGGTGCTGGCAATAGTTGTTGATTGTCCCTGGAAGGTAGGTTGGCACTAACAGATAAGAAGGCCAGGGTAAGTTCATGCTCCAGCCTCTGGAAGTGCGTATGCAGCAGATGCTGTACGTTAAGTTCCCAGCTAGAGGCCATGTTCCTAATTCTCCACGCGGGAGAGAAGACGCTGGTCTGCTGAAGGCCTGATTTGTTGGGTAGTCCAATATTTAGGTATTTTCACTCCTTTACAGCTTCTATTTGCCGTCCAGAGGTTCTCCTCCTCCACTCTAGATCTAGAACTGTCTTTATAATGTATTTTTGATGGGCTGACGGTCATTTTGAATAAATTTATAAATAATATCAGCAGAGCTGAAGAAAAGTGCGACCAGTCAGATCCCAAGCTGGCTCCGCCCCCCCCTGGACATTACATTTTAATTGGTGGATGAATTTATCCACCAATCAGCAGGAACAACCCAGGTTTTTCACCAAAAATGGGCAGGCATCTATCTAAACTTACATTCTTGCATTTCATATAAAGATACCAAGAGAATGAATACATTTTGATAATAGGAGTAAATTGGAAAGTTGCTTAAAATTACATGCTCTATCTGAATCATGAAAGAAAAAAATTGGGTTCAGTGTCCCATTCATAGTTGTCCCAGCCAGAGGAAACGGAGACAGACTCCTTGTTAGTTATGCAAAGGGGATCAGAATTTATTATATAATGTCTGAGACTGCAGAGGAATTTATACTCAACTGAAGCAAGTGAAAATCTATCTTAATAATAAAATGAATCGTTTTTTCTTCTCTGTTCACCTAGGGCAGATTACAAAACTAATTTGTGACAAGGAGGCACTAACTAGATGAGAGGTTTTTAATACTTTCGAGAGAGCAATTAAAGAAGAGCTTAGACAGATTGAACTTCATGTAGTATCAGACAAAAGTCTTTCACAGCAGCAGCACAGGGCAGCTTTATTCCCTCTGGTGGGCATGGTTGCATTTTCTCCTTTACATTCACTAACAATATCTCCTTATTGATCAGAAATGGTTTCCTCCTTACTCTAGTAAGATAACAAAAATATTGAAAAGTATTTTTGGAGTGGGTTTTAAATGCTTAGTGTAATTTAGACACATTATCTACATTTTATAAGCATTTTATTTTTTTATTTCTCTCCTCCCTGTAATCATGGGTGCCCGTGCCGTAATGTTGAAGTTTATCTTTCGTTGCATTTCATTGCTGATGTGTTTACACATGTGCAGCATCTCTCCTTCAAATAGTTGCAGTATAACCTAGGGTCCAAAATGGCAGTGCGGCATCCGTAATTACAGAGCAGTGTATGAAATATATTGTTTTTATGTCCCTTTAAGTTAAACAGTTTGGCTTCTGAGAAATAGGCAGGTTATTTCCCCCCCCCCCCCCCAAAGACCATAAAATCTAATACCTTCAAGACCACACAAAACGTTTATTCAGAACTCATAGAGCTAAACTGAATTTGAAAAGATTTCTTGTTTAAGAATATAATCTGGTCTAAAAAAAAATCATATTATAAAACCAAGATAATTCATATCCCCATAATTTTCCATTCTCAACTGCCCCTTTGGAATAAGACAAAGGCCTCTAGTTATCAAGCCGTCAACCGCAAATACGCTGGAATTCTGCAGCATATTTGTGGCAAGGCTGATTCGCTGGAGGCGGCGGATCCCATAGGAATCAATGGGAGTCTGACAGCAGTGAAAGCTCATGTTCGCTGCTGCCCGATATCCCATTGATTTCTATGGGAACGTCTGCACCTAACACCCTAACATGTACCCCGAGTCTAAACACCCCTAATCTGTCCCCCCTACACCGCCACCGCCTACATTATACTTACTAACCCCTAAACCGCCGCTCCCGGACCCCACCGCAACTATAATAAATATATTAACCCCTAAACCGCCGCTCCCGGACCCCGCCACCACCTACATAATACCTATTAACCCCTAATCTGCCGCCCCCTATACTGCCGCCACCTATATTAAATATATTAACCCCTATCCTGCCCCCCCATACCGCCGCCACCTATATTAAATTTATTAACCTTTATCCTGCCCCCCCCATACCGCCACCACCTATATTAAATTTATTAACCCCATCCTGCCCCCCCATACCGCCGCCACTATATTAAACTTATTAACCCCTAAACCTAAGTCTAACCCTAACACCCCCCTAACTTAAATATTATTTAAATAAATCTAAATAAAAATATTAACTAAATTATTCCTATTTAAAAATAAATACTTACCTATAAAATAAACCCTAAGATAGCTACAATATAACTAATAGTTATATTGTAGCTATTTCTCTTGTTAAGTGTATCCAGTCCACGGATCATCCATTACTTATGGGATATTAACTCCTCCCCAACAGGAAGTGCAAGAGGATTCACCCAGCAGAGCTGCTATATAGCTCCTCCCCTAACTGCCATTACCAGTCATTCTCTTGCACCCAACGAATAGATAGGATGTGTGAGAGGACTGTGGTGATTATACTTAGTTTCATACCTTCAATCAAAAGTTTGTTATTTTATAATAGCACCGGAGTGTGTTATTCCTTCTCTGGTAGAATTTGAAGAAGAATCTACCTGAGTTTTTCTATGATTTTAGCCGGAGTAGTTAAGATCATATTGCTGTTTCTCGGCCATCTGAGGAGAGGTAAACTTCAGATCAGGGGACAGCGGGCAGATTAATCTGCAAAGAGGTATGTAGCAGCTTATTATTTTCTGACAATGGAATTGATGAGAAAATTCTGCCATACCGATATAATGTAAACTCAGCCTTAAATGCAGTAGCAGCAACTGGTATCAGGCTGTCATGTATGTATATTTTACACTTCAGTATTCTGGGGAATGGCACTTCACTGGAATTAAACTGTATGCATAAAACTTTAGCCTAATTTGCAGGGACTAGCAACAGGCTTTTTAATAACACTCAATTTATTAATGTTAAACGTTTTTTGCTGGCATGTAAAATCGTTTAATTTTCTGAGGTACTGGGTGAAAAAATGTTTTGGGCACTATTTTTTTCCACTTGGCAGTCGTTTTATTTAATTTATGACAGTTTACTGATCTCTCTCACTGTTAGCTATCAGGGTTAGTTATCCTTTGCTAATGGGAGCAATCCTTTGCTAAAATTGTGTTTTTTACAAAGATTTGATGCTATAACTTTTCAGTTTATTAATTTTCAACTGTCATAACTTTTTCTGTGCTTCTTATAGGCACAGTACGTTTTCATATTATAGTAAATTACTTGAAAAGTATTTCCAAGTTGCTAGTTTATTTGCTAGTGTGTTAAACATGTCTGATTCAGAGGAAGATATCTGTGCTATATGTGCTAAAGCCAAAGTGGAGCCCAATAGAAATTTATGTACTAACTGCATTGATGCTACTTTAATAAAAGTCAATCTGTACAAATTGAACACATTTCACCAAACAACGAGGGGAGAGTTATGCCGACTAACTCGCCTCACGTGTCAGTACCTGCATCTCCCGCTCGGGAGGTGCGTGATATTGTAGCGCCGAGTACATCTGGGCGGCCATTACAAATCACATTACAGTATATGGCTACTGTTATGACTGAAGTTTTGGCTAAATTACCAGAACTAAGAGGTAAGCGTGATCACTCTGGGGTGAGAACAGAGTGCGCTGATAATATTAGGGCCATGTCAGACACTGCGTCACAATTTGCAGAACATGAGGACGGAGAGCTTCATTCTGCGGGTGACGGTTCTGATCCAAATAAACTGGATTCAGATATTTCAAATTTTAAATTTAAGCTGGAAAACCTCCGTGTATTACTAGGGGAGGTGTTAGCGGCTCTGAATGATTGTAACACAGTTGCAATACCAGAGAAAATGTGTAGGTTGGATAAATATTTTGCGGTACCGGCGAGTACTGACGTTTTTCCTATACCTAAGAGACTTACTGAAATTGTTACTAAGGAGTGGGATAGACCCGGTGTGCCGTTCTCACCCCCTCCGATATTTAGAAAGATGTTTCCAATAGACGCCACCACACGGGACTTATGGCAAACGGTCCCTAAGGTGGAGGGAGCAGTTTCTACTTTAGCTAAGCGTACCACTATCCCGGTGGAGGATAGCTGTGCCTTTTCAGATCCAATGGATAAAAAGTTAGAGGGTTACCTTAAGAAAATGTTTGTTCAACAAGGTTTTATATTGCAACCTCTTGCATGCATTGCGCCTGTCACGGCTGCAGCAGCATTTTGGTTTGAGTCTCTGGAAGAGACACTTGAATCAGCTCCATTAGATGAGATTACACACAAGCTTAAAGCCCTTAAGTTAGCTAACTCATTTATTTCAGATGCCGTAGTACATTTAACTAAACTTACGGCTAAGAATTCCGGATTCGCCATTCAGGCACGCAGAGCACTGTGGCTAAAATCCTGGTCAGCTGACGTTACTTCTAAATCTAAATTGCTTAATATACCTTTCAAAGGGCAGACCTTATTCGGGCCCGGGTTGAAAGAAATTATCGCTGACATTACAGGAGGTAAAGGCCATGCCCTGTCTCAAGACAGAGCCAAACCTAAGGCTAGACAGTCTAATTTTCGTTCCTTTCGTAATTTCAAAGCAGGAGCAGCATCAACTTCCTCTGCACCAAAACAGGAAGGAGCTGTTGCTCGCTACAGACAAGGCTGGAGACCTAACCAGTCCTGGAACAAGGGCAAGCAGGCCAGGAAACCTGCTGCTGCCCCTAAGACAGCATGAATCGAGGGCCCCCGATCCGGGAACGGATCTAGTGGGGGGCAGACTTTCTCTCTTCGCCCAGGCTTGGGCAAGAGATGTCCAGGATCCCTGGGCGTTAGAGATCATATCTCAGGGATACCTTCTAGACTTCAAATTCTCTCCCCCAAGAGGGAGATTTCATCTGTCAAGGTTGTCAACAAACCAAATAAAGAAAGAGGCGTTTCTACGCTGCGTACAAGATCTTTTATTAATGGGAGTGATCCATCCGGTTCCGCGGTCGGAACAAGGACAAGGGTTTTACTCAAATCTGTGGTTCCCAAAAAAGAGGGAACTTTCAGGCCAATCTTGGATTTAAAGATCCTAAACAAATTCCTAAGAGTTCCATCGTTCAAAATGGAAACTATTCGGACAATTTTACCCATGATCCAAAAGGGTCAGTACATGACCACAGTGGATTTAAAGGATGCTTACCTTCACATACCGATTCACAAAGATCTTTACCGGTATCTAAGGTTTGCCTTTCTAGACAGGCATTACCAGTTTGTAGCTCTTCCATTCGGATTGGCTACGGCTCCGAGAATCTTCACAAAGGTTCTGGGTGCTCTTCTGGCGGTACTAAGACCGCGAGGAATTGAGGTAGCTCCGTACCTAGACGACATTCTGATACAAGCTTCAAGCTTTCAAACTGCCAAGTCTCATACAGAGTTAGTACTGGCATTTCTAAGGTCGCATGGATGGAAGGTGAACGAAAAGAAGAGTTCTCTCTTTCCACTCACAAGAGTTCCCTTCTTGGGGACTCTTATAGATTCTGTAGAAATGAAGATTTACCTGACAGAAGACAGGTTAACAAAGCTTCAAAATGCATGCCGTGTCCTTCATTCCATTCAACACCCGTCAGTAGCTCAATGCATGGAGGTGTTCGGCTTAATGGTAGCAGCAATGGACATAGTACCCTTTGCACGCCTACATCTCAGACCGCTGCAATTGTGCATGCTAAGTCAGTGGAATGGGGATTACTCAGACTTGTCCCCTACTCTGAATCTGGATCAAGAGACCAGAAATTCTCTTCTATGGTGGCTTTCTCGGCCACATCTGTCCAGGGGGATGCCATTCAGCAGGCCGGACTGGACAATTCTAACAACAGACGCCAGCCTACTAGGTTGGGGCGCTGTCTGGAATTCTCTGAAGGCTCAGGGACAATGGAATCAGGAGGAGAGTCTCCTACCAATAAACATTCTGGAATTGAGAGCAGTTCTCAATGCCCTTCTGGCTTGGCCCCAGTTAACAACTCGGGGGTTCATCAGGTTTCAGTCGGACAACATCACGACTGTAGCTTACATCAACCATCAGGGAGGGACAAGAAGCTCCCTAGCAATGATGGAAGTATCAAAAATAATTCGCTGGGCAGAGTCTCACTCTTGCCACCTGTCAGCAATCCACATCCCGGGAGTGGAGAACTGGGAGGCGGATTTCTTAAGTCGTCAGACTTTTCATCCGGGGGAGTGGGAACTTCATCCGGAGGTCTTTGCCCAAATACTTCGACGTTGGGGCAAACCAGAGATAGATCTCATGGCATCTCGACAGAACGCCAAGCTTCCTCGTTACGGGTCCAGATCCAGGGATCCGGGAGCGGTTCTGATAGATGCTTTGACAGCACCTTGGATCTTCGGGATGGCTTATGTGTTTCCACCCTTCCCGATGCTTCCTCGATTGATTGCCAGAATCAAACAGGAGAGAGCATCAGTGATTCTAATAGCGCCTGCATGGCCACGCAGGACTTGGTATGCAGATCTAGTGGACATGTCATCCTGTCCACCTTGGTCGCTACCTCTGAAACAGGACCTTCTGATCCAGGGTCCCTTCAAACATCAAAATCTAATTTCTCTGAAGCTGACTGCTTGGAAATTGAACGCTTGATTTTATCAAAACGTGGTTTTTCTGAGTCAGTTATTGATACCTTAAATACAGACTAGGAAGCCTGTTACCAGAAAGATTTACCATAAGATATGGCGCAAATACTTATATTGGTGCGAATCCAAGAGTTACTCATGGAGTAAGGTTAGGATTCCGAGGATATTGTCTTTTCTACAAGAAGGTTTAGAAAAGGGTTTATCCGCTAGTTCCTTAAAGGGACAGATTTCAGCTCTGTCCATTCTTTTACACAAACGTCTGTCAGAAGTTCCGGACGTTCAAGCTTTTTGTCAGGCTTTAGCTAGGATCAAGCCTGTGTTTAAAACTGTTGCTCCACCATGGAGTTTGAACTTAGTTCTTAATGTTTTACAGGGGGTTCCGTTTGAACCCCTTCATTCCATTGATATCAAGTTGTTATCTTGGAAAGTTCTGTTTTTAATGGCGATTTCCTCGGCTCGAAGAGTCTCTGAGTTATCTGCCTTACATTGTGATTCTCCTTATCTGATTTTTCATTCAGACAAGGTAGTTCTGCGTACTAAACCTGGGTTCCTACCTAAGGTGATCACTAACAGGAATATCAATCAAGAGATTGTGGTTCCATCTTTGTGTCCTAATCCTTCTTCGAAAAAGGAACGTCTGCTACACAATCTAGATGTAGTCCGTGCCCTGAAATTTTATCTACAGACAACTAAGGATTTTCGACAAACGTCTTCCCTGTTTGTCGTTTATTCTGGTCAGAGGAGAGGTCAAAAAGCTTCGGCTACCTCTCTCTCCTTTTGGCTTCGTAGCATAATACGGTTAGCCTATGAGACTGCTGGACAGCAGCCTCCTGAAAGAATTACAGCACATTCTACTAGAGCTGTGGCTTCCACTTGGGCCTTTAAGAATGAGGCTTCTGTTGAACAGATTTGCAAGGCTGCAACTTGGTCTTCTCTTCATACTTTTTCCAAATTTTACAAATTTGACACTTTTGCTTCTTCGGAGGCTGTTTTTGGGAGAAAGGTTCTTCAGGCAGTGGTTCCTTCCGTATAAAGAGCCTGCCTGTCCCTCCCGTCATCCGTGTACTTTAGCTTTGGTATTGGTATCCCATAAGTAATGGATGATCCGTGGACTGGATACACTTAACAAGAGAAAACATAATTTATGCTTACCTGATAAATTTATTTCTCTTGTAGTGTATCCAGTCCACGGCCCGCCCTGTCACTTTAAGGCAGGTAATTTTTCCATTAAACTACAGTCACCACTGCACCCTATGGTTTTCCTTTCTCTGCATGTTTTCGGTCGAATGACTGGTAATGGCAGTTAGGGGAGGAGCTATATAGCAGCTCTGCTGGGTGAATCCTCTTGCACTTCCTGTTGGGGAGGAGTTAATATCCCATAAGTAATGGATGATCCGTGGACTGGATACACTACAAGAGAAATAAATTTATCAGGTAAGCATAAATTATGTTTTTATGATTTAATTTTATTTTACAGGCAACTTTGTATTTATTTTAACCAGGTACAATACTTATTAAATAGTTATTAACTATTTAATAACTACCTAGCTAAAATACTTACAAAATTACCTGTAAAATAAATCCTAACCTAAGTTACAATTAAACCGAACACTACACTATCATTAAATTAATTAAATAAATTAACTACAATTACCTAAAATTAAATTCAATTAAATAAACTAAACTATAGTACCAACCCCCCCCCCATTAAATTACAGAAAATAAAAAAAGAAGACTACCCGACGAATGAAGGTTCCTTTAAGGGACGTCATCCAAGATGGCGTCCCTCAAATTCCGATTGGCTGATAGGATTCTATCAGCCAATTGGAATTAAGGTAGGAAAAAGCCGATTGGCTGATCCAATCAGCCAATCGGATTGACCTCGCATTCTATTGGCTGATCGGAACAGCCAATAGAATGCAAGGTCAATCGGATTGGCTGATTGAATCAGCCAATCAGATTTTTCCTACCTTAATTCCGATTGGCTGATAGAATCCCATCAGCCAATCGGAATTCGAGGGACGCCATCTTGGATGACGTCCCTTAAAGGAACCTTCATTCGTCGGGACAGCAGGATGTTCCGCGTCGGAGGTCTGCAAGATGGAGCTGCGGTTGAAGATAGAAGACACCGCTTGGATGAAGACTTCTACCGGATGGAGGACCTCTTCTGCCCCGCTTGGATGAAGAATTCGGCCCGGCTGGGTGAACACGGCTCAAGGTAGGGTGATCTTCAGGGGGTTAGTGTTAGGTTTTTTTTAATGGGGGTTTGGGTGGGTTAGAGTAGGGGTATGTGGGTGGTGGGTTTTAATTTTGGGGGGTTGTATTTTTTTTACAGGTAAACGCTGATTACTTTGGGGCAATGCCCCGCAAAAAGCCCTTTTTAAGGGCTGGTAAAAGAGTTGATTACTTTGTAATTTAGAATAGGGTAGGGCATTTTTTTATTTTGGGGGGCTTTATTATTTTATTAGGGGGCTTAGATTAGGTGTAATTAGTTTAAACTTCTTGTAATTCTTTTTTTTTTTCCTGTAATTTAGTGTTTGGTTTTTTTTGGTACTATATACTATATAAATATACTATAAATATAGTTTATTTAATTGAATTTAATTTTAGGTAATTGTAGTTAATTTATTTAATGATAGTGTAGTGTTAGGTTTAATTGTAACTTAGGTTAGGATTTATTTTACAGGTAATTTTGTAAGTATTTTAGCTAGGTAGTTATTAAATAGTTAATAACTATTTAATAACTATTGTACCTGGTTAAAATAAATACAAAGTTGCCTGTAAAATAAAATTAAATCCTAAAATAGCTACAATACAACTATTAATTATATTGTAGCTATCTTAATGTTTATTTTACAGGTAAGTATTTATTTTTAAATAGGAATAATTTAGTTAATAATAGTAAGTTTTATTTAGATTTATTAAAATAATATTAAAGTTAGGGGTGTGTTAGTGTTAGACTTAGGTTTAGGGGTAAATAAGTTTAATATAGGTGGCGTCGGCGTCCGGGAGCGGCGGTTTAGGGGTTAATGAGTTTAATGTAGGTGGCGGCGATGTAATGGGGGGCAGGATAGGGGTTAATAAATGTAATGTAGGTGGCGGTGGGCTCCGGGTGCGGCGGTTTAGGGGTTAAACAATTTATTTAGTTGCGGCGGGGTCCGGGATCCGCAGGATAGGGGTTAATAACTTTAATATAGGGGGCGGCAGATTAGGGGTTAATAGGTATAATGAAGGTGGCGGCGGGGTCCGGGAGCGGCGGTTTAGGGGTTAATATATTATAGTTGCGGCGGGGTCCAGGAGCTGCTGTTTAGGGGGTAATAACTTTATTTAGTTGCAGGGGGCTCTGGGAGCGGCGGTTTAGGGGGTAAAACAGTATAGTTTAGTGTGGGTGCTTAGTGACAGGCTAGCAAGAAAGCTGCGAAGAAGCCGATGAGCAGCGAGATCGATGACTGTTAGTTAACAACAGTCCGCTGCTCATCGCCCCGTACTTGGTGTGCGGCTTCTTGACAGCTTTCTTGATAACTTTGGCGAACGTATTCAGGTCCGCGGCAGCGATGGTAGGTGAGCTTAAGCGAGCGCATTGGGCCGGCGAATGCAGGACGGCTTCATACATAGAGGCCATAGCCCGAAGATTATTTACCAGTGTTCGGTCTGTTACTTTATCAGCTTTATGAACATAAATAAAATCACTAATATTATACCTGACAGATATCATGGTAACATGGATCGGAATTGGCTTTTCTGTATAATATATTTGTTTTGTTGGAATACGTATGACAAATAAATAAACCATAAAACACCATGTTGCTCTCAGCCAGGGTGGTATTTAAGGAGATTCTCTTCAGTTATACATTTTCATGACAAAAGTTAACAAAATGACTTGGTATGGTTTGCAGCTTTAGATTCTAATTATTTCTCACAACTATTGAGTGTTAATGGTAGCAATGGTATTTCCTTTCACCAACTTATGCTGTTTTGTTTGTTTTTTAAACTCCTCTAAAATGGTATTACTCCTCTAAAAATGCTTTCATTTAATTTAGCTTTTTCCTACCATGTGAAAGCTTGTGAACCTTTGAGATGTTGTAGCATATAGCCTGCAGTGTGGATCACCACATGATCTGTTCAGAACATGTCTGCCTTATGCAAAAGTATTTACCTACTGAAAGGAGAAAGAAGCACTGAAAAGAGAAAGAAGCAGACAATCCCAGTAAAGCCATGAAAGAAATATAAAAAATATATCTTAACTAGATAGAACAGCAATATTAAATATTTTTTCCAGCCTTGTGTTTTCTGCAGAATGAGTTATACTGGCCAGTGCCTGGCTGTTTACAGCACAGGTTTTTGCATTTCCGTTATGGAGTCTCTTTCACTTAAATCACCATAAAACATACATTAGATTTGAGAACAGATGTTCTTAATATGAAAACAGTTGCTTTCCATTAATAATGGAATTAATGCTACCATAATCTGGCAACACCTTTGGTAATGGGATCTTTAGAGAACCTTTTAAGTGTGTTATTTGTATAAATTTTTTTTTTTTTTTTATAAATTTCTTGTTTTTTCAGGCCAAAAAGCAACTAGTTTCATTAAAAGTAAGTATTGTATTTGCAGCAGATTCATGAACTTTTTCTATTGACTGTATAATGGAATGTGCTCTAATCCATTTGCTTAAAGAACTTGCTGCTATGGTTTTTTGTTTTTTTTTGGATAATTTGTTTATAGCTTTTTTGCAGTTAGAGAGCACTACCTAAAAAATAATTTATAGCCTAACATGAAATGCATGTTTGAAAAAACTTTCTTCTGAATTTTAATGCCAGAGTGGCCTTTGATGTGATTGCAGTAGAAGTTTAAAGTATGCTGCTGGGTGAAATTTTGCCTTTTTGATGATAATTTTTTTATTATTTGGAAATTGCACTATTTTCAGTGTTTTTACTATCGTACTTGGTAAATGATGTAAAATATTTGAATTTAACTACAATTCAGTTGAATTCCAAGAATGTCAGTGTATAAATTTGCAGTCTGAAATTACTACAAATTTTTGTGGCATGAAACTAACCAGCCTGAGAGAGTTTCTGTGGGTTCAGGTTTGTGGTGACTTTCTAACATTTGGGGTTGGTATTCTGTGTTTTTCTTTTCTACCTCATTAAAGGAACTTGAAAATGTGTCATATTCAGGCCTCTAAGTAGTACACAGACTTGTTTTTGTTTTCATTTTGTTTAATACACAGCTTGACGAATGCCTGGGTATGAACGTTTTATATTATTTTACAAATATCTATATATAGATACCTTCCTTGGCTCCTAAAATATTTTTATTTTCTAAATTTGATATCAATGTATCAACCACTGGTTTAATGTATATTGTATCTGTAAATCTGCTTTTCTGTTAAAATTATAGCCCCCAATTTTCAGCATTTTCTTTTGAATGTGAGACTCATAAAGACGCAGGCAAGTAGAGCCTAGTGGCCCAACCTTCTTTACAAAGCAGCACTCTCCTGAGGATTTGTAACCTGGGGTATAACATGATCATCTTGTTTAGTGACACAAGCGATACTATGCCTTCGTCACCATGCAGCCTAGAAACAATAGAGACCTAGAAATTCTTGAAGCTTGCTTCTCAGAGACTGAAACAAGTGTCTTCATATTGGCTATGTTTCCAAAAATGTCCTTTAAGAAAAAAATGAAGAAGTGGCGCTACTTTCTACTGTGCTGTGGAAGAATAAAGTTTAGATTTAAAATCTAAAAATAAAATATGTTTTATAAAATAAATTATGGGTTCTACATTACGGTTTGAAAGTGATGTATGCTGCTTAGGATTCTTAGACTTATCGATGTTCAGGATGTAAATGTCTTGTTCAGTGACTAGCAGGTACCCATAAAAATTAAGATGCAGGACGTATGCATGCTAGGTTTTTTGTATAACAGGTTCTTTGAAGTGTAGTAGTGGGAAACTAATATAATATGGCTACATTTGTAAATTGTGATGCAGTTATTTCAGTCAAGCGTGTTTGCTATTAAAAAGAGAAATTTATTTTCACCTTGTGTGTGTTGTGTGGCTGTGAAATTTAGTATTGATATTTTAAGAACGCAAATGTATTTTATCACAAATTATTTTTTATTGTCATTGACTTATTTTGCTAATGATATAGATTTTTAATGTATCTTTACAGGTTTTAAATTATAGTGCAAAAGTTACTTAATTCAGTTATATACCTACTCTCATGAGCTTGTTACTTTCTTTCTCTTTCTCCAATAAATTGATTTTGACCATAGGTTGCAACAGTTTCAGAAAAATCTCGCATCATGGAACTTGAAAAAGACTTGTCTCTGAAAGCAAAAGAAGTCGCTGAACTACGTAAAAGACTACTAGAGTGTGACAAGCAAACCGGCAGTGTAGATGCATCACTTTCATTGTTGCAAGAAATAAGTTCTTTGCAAGAAAATATTGCTGCAATGACCAAAGATCATGAACAGGAACTGAAATCTTTGAAAGAAAAACTTGAAACCACAGAAGGCATCCAAGAGAAAGAGGTTGAAGCATTAAAAGTCTCCATAGGAAAAATTTCCAAAGAGAATGAAACATTAAAAATAAAACTCAACCATGCAAATACAGAGAATGCAGATGTGATAGAACTCTGGAAGTCAAAACTCGAAGCTGCAATTGGATCACAACAGCAAGCAATGGAAGAGCTAAAGGTTTCCTTTACCAAAGGGGCTGGTGCACAAAATTCTGAACTGATTGAACTTCAGGCTCACATAGAAAACTTAAAACTGGAGCATCAAAAAGAGATTGAACAATTTAAATATGATAAAGATAAGGAGAGATCTGACTCTCAGAAAGAGTTAGAAGCCCTAAAGGCTAAGCTCCAAGAGTCTAGTGAAGAAAGTGAATCCGAGCTTGAAGCCCTAAAATCCAAGCTAGAATTGGCAGAAGAACAGCACCTTATTGAGATGGAAGATGCATTAAATAAACTTCATGACACAGAAACAAAGGTAAAAGAACTTGAGACTCTGCAAGCACAGTGTGCAGAGCAAAACCATACAATTGATAGGTTAACAGCCAAGATCAAGGCTTCAGAAGAGTTAATGCACAAAGCAGAATCTGAAGGTAAAATGGAAATCTTGATATTTAAGGAGAAACTTGAGGCTGCTGAAGAGCAAATTAGGAGACTTGAGGTAGAAAACATTTCAGAAACTAATAAGGTTTGTACCATTACTTATTTTCTTAATTTTCTTTTTCTTTATTTATATTCATTTTCATACCATTAATGCTTCTTTTTTGTTCTTTGCTTTTTTTTTTCTTAATTTATTGATTTTGCACTTAAATTATAAATAAAGCAAATTATGAAGTATACAGCATATCTAAAATTATATAAAGAATTGTCACCCCCTCCCCCCCCCCCAACTACAGCTCATCCTCTTCTTTTTCTGCAACAACGGCTAGTTCATTAATTTTCATGTTAAGCTAGCCAGTTACTAATTCTACACACCAAACACCCAAGTTACTAAATGACATAGGATTATTTTACAGTAAAGTTGAGATCTCCAAGATATATTTGTCTTTTTATTAAGATGGCTAAAATGACATTTCATTTAGCTAATTAAAGGGCCAATATAGAGTAAAAAACAAAACAAAAAACCTCTAAACCGTCAGAGCATGTACTAGTGCTGCAGATTGGATCAGCTGCATTTTTCTCTCTGGACTAGCAGTGCTCTGCAAGAACCAAGCAGTGGGGGTTAAACACACAGTAGTCATGGGTCGATAGTCTTAAAATTACATTCTCTAACAGGATTTTCAACAACCTCTTCTTTTTTTTTTTTTTAAATGATCTATAGGTAAATACAAACACAGTTCATTTTTTCATTTTCATGTCATTTTTTTTCTTTTTTTTTTTTTTTCTTCTTTTTTTCCTTTTTTTCCTTCATCTGTTTGACTTCATTAGGCAAATGATTTGAGTAAAAAGTTAAATGAAAAAGATGAAATGCTTTCTGCTCTCGAGAACAACCTAAGTAATTTGCATCTGGGGAAAGACTCTTTGGAAAAAGAAATTGAAAACTTGGTAAGATAGTATTTAATATATTCGATATGTCAAAATATAGTATTTGTGCAGAAATGAATATGGCCCATTTTTATTGAAGATCCAAATTCCTTAAGTTCCTGCTGGAGGGTTTGGAAAAAGTTTGTAGGCTAGTTTTCTTAGGCGTCAGATTTAGACTCTCTTTATTTTGTTCCATAAGAGGATTGCTTAAATTCCAGGTTTCAGACCTTTGTTCATGCTCTGGTCAGAATTTAACCAAATATTTTTCCAGTTTCTCCTCCTTGGAAGCCTAATCTGGTTTTGAGGATTCTTGAAGCCCCTCCTTTTGAACTTATACATGGTTTAGACCAGGGATGAGGAATCTCGGCACTCCTGATGTTTTAGAACTACATTACCCATAATGCTTTGACACTCTGAAGTCCAGTTGAGCATTATGGGAAATGTAGTTCTGAAACATCTGGATGGCCAATGTTCCCCATCCCTGGTTTCAACCTTTCTAACTGTAAGAATATATAACCAAAGTGCTGCCATTTTGTATCTAAGAATCCATTATGAACTAACATTGAGCCGTTGTACTAATATTGAACTGTTGAACTGTTTTTTCTTAATTGTGTTATATGACATCTGTTCTTTGGGGAGTATCATCGGAAGGTTATTTATTTTATAAGGTAGTGAATCCACTACCCATTACTCCAGGAATTCACTTCCTGGCCACTAGGAAGAGACAAAGATTCCCTAACTTACAAGAGCACTCTATCCCTCCCATTTCACTGGTATGCTAGTTTAATCTTTGCCTCCAACAAGGCAGATCCAATTCCATTTCTTGGGCCTTTAAACATGAGGCTTCTGTTGAACAAATTTGCAAGGCAGCAACATGGTCTTCTCTACATACCTTTGCCAAATTCTACCATTTTGATGTTTATGCTTCATCTGAAGTGGCTTTTTGTAGGAAAGTGTTTACAGGCAACAGTGTCTGGGAATTATGTGCCTGTCTTTATAAGATTTAAATGTTTCCTTATCTCACCTAATATTACTTGTGTACTCCACAGTTTGGGTATTAGTTTCCTAGGAGTAATGGATAGTGGACTCTCACCACCTTATGAAAGAAAACCTAATTTATGGTTACCTAATGAATTAATTTTATTTCATGGTGGTTAGAGCTGTTGGGCTCCTCCTTATTTAAAAATAAAAAGTGTAAAATGTTTTTGATTGGCTATATGTTAAACTGGCATACCAGTGAGGTGGGGGTGATGGAGTGCTTTTGGAAGTTTGGGAATCCGCGTCCTTCTAATTTCTAGGAAGCTATCCCAGGATTAATGGATTGTGGACTCTCACCACCAAGAAATTAATTTATCGGGTAAGCTTAATTTATGTTGTTACTTTTGGCTATTACTTCTGCCAGAAACTAAGTTTTCAGCTTTGTCTTGCAAACCTCCTTTCTTGGTTTTTCACCAGGATAAGGCTGTTCTTTCTAGTTATTCCTTTCTTCCTAAGGTGGTATCTATAGCTACTATAAACTAGAAAATTGTGGTTATTTCTTTTTATCCAGTTCCTATAAATTTTATGAAACAAGGTCTTTACAACTTTGATAATGTGAGAGCTCTTAAATATTATTTGGAAGCCACAAAGTATTTCAGACTTGTTTTCTCACTTGAAAGTGAATGTCAATTTTGATGCTAAAGTGCCTGTTTTTTTAAAAATTCGATTAAAAACAGGGGCACTTTAATTTATCAAAATTTACATTTCACTCCTGTTGAGAACAAAAACTTTGCTTTTAATCTTCACAGCAGCTCCAGCTTCCTCCACCCATCGCAAATCCACTTCCTGGGTCTAAAATGAGGAATCCGGCTTCCTCCAATCACAGTTTTGAATCAGATACTGATTCCCCGGGGGGAAGCCTTGATTGGAAGATGACCTATCCATCATTTCTGACGTCAGAAATGGCTTGCAACGACCGGAGGAAGCTGGAGCTGCTGTGAAGATTAAAAGGTAAGTTTTTTTTCACAACAGGAGTGAAATGTAAATTTTGATGAATTAAAGTTCCCCTGTTTTTAATTGAATTTTTAAAAACCGGGCACTTTAGCATCAAAATTGTCATTCACTTTAATAATTTTCTGGTCCTTGCAAGGGATAGAAAGCTATGGCCCTTATTGCAGGCTTAAAGACATGAAACACAAATTTCTCTTGTTAAGTGTGTTCAGTCCACGGGTCATCCATTACTTATGGGATATATTCTCCTTCCCAACAGGAAGTTGCAAGAAGTTCACCCAAGCAGAGCTGCTATATAGCTCCTCCCCTCACATGTCATACCCAGTCATTCTCTTGCAACCCTCAACAAAGGAGGTCGCGAGAGGAGCTGGAGTTTTTACTTAACTATTCTTCAATCGAAAGTTTGTTATTTTAAATGGCACCGGAGTGTGCTGTTTTTCTATCTCAGGCAGTATTTGGAAGAAGAAACTGCCTGCGTTTTTTATCTATGATCTTAGCAGGCGTAACTAAGATCCACTGGCTGTTCTCGACATTCTGAGGAGTGGGGTAATTTCAGAAACTGGGAATAGCATGCGGGGTCCTCCGCAAATGAGGTATGTGCACTACTTTATTTTCTGGGAATGGAATTGACTAAGAAAATACTGCTGTTACCGTATGATGTAAGTACAGCCTTAAATGCAGTAGTAGCAACTGGTATCAGGCTGATAAATGTATGCGCAGTCGAGTTATATTCTAGGGACTAGAATTTGACTGAGAAAATACTGTTAACACTGAAATAATACTTAAGCCTTCTCTGCAGTGGTAGCGACTGGTAGCAGGCTTAGTGATAGCTTTGCATGACATTGAAAAATGTTGTTTTTTAATAAAACGTTTACTGGAATGTTATTCGTTTTTTGTGAGGTACTTTGGTGATAAATCGCTTTGGGCATGTTTTTTTCCACATGGCTAACATATTTTTCTGCAAAACAGTTATATCAGGGCTCCCACTGTTGTGATTGGAGTGGGAGGGCCCTTGTTTTAGCGCCTTGTTGCGCAGTTAAAATTATTGCACAGTCTTTCTGCTTCTTCCTCCTTGATCCAGGACGTCTCTAGAGAGCTCAGGGGTCTGCAAATTTCATTTGTGAGGGAGGTAATCAGTCACAGCAGATCTGTGACAGTGTGCTGACTGTGATTAAAAGCGTTAAATCTTAATTGATATCTGTTTTATCCGTTTTGGGTATCGAGGGGTTAATCATCCTTTTGCTAATGGGTGCAATCCTCTGCTAATAGTACACTTCTTTTTAAGAATTGTTTAATTATATCTGTATTTTTGAAGCGCTGCAGCGTTTTTTATATTGCTTGTAAAACTTATTGAAAGTGATTTCCAAGCTTGTTAGTTTCATTGCTAAGTCTGTTTTAAACATGTCTGATTCAGAGGAAGCTGTTTGTTCATCATGTTCAAAAGCCAATGTGGAGCCCAATAGAAAAACAGGAAGGATCTAATGCTCGTTACAGACAAGGTTGGAAAGGCAACCAGTCATGGAACAAGGGCAAGCAGGCCAGAAAGCCTACTCCCGCCTCTAAGACAGCATGAAGTCAGGGCCCCCTATCCAGAGACGGATTTAGTGGGGGGCAGACTTTCTCTCTTTGCCCAGGCTTGGGCAAGAGATGTGCAGGATCCCTGGACGTTAAAGATTATATCTCAGGGATACCTTCTGGATTTCAAATCCTCTCTTCCACAAGGGAGGTTCCATCTTTCGAGGTTATCGACAAACCTAGTAAAGAGAGAGGCATTTCTACAATGTGTACAAGACCTCTTAATCATGGGGGTGATCCACTCAGTTCCGCGATCGGAACAGGGACAAGGATTTTACTCAAATCTATTTGTGGTTCCCAAAAAAGAGGGAACCTTCAGACCAATCTTGGACTTAAAGATCTTAAACAAATTCCTAAGGGTACCATCGTTCAAGATGGAAACCATTCGAACCATCCTACCCATGATCCAAGAGGGTCAATATATGACCACGGTGGACTTAAAGGATGCTTACCTTCATATACCGATTCACAAAGATCATTATCGGTACCTGAGGTTTGCCTTTCTAGACAGGCATTACCAGTTTGTGGCTCTTCCCTTCGGGTTAGCCACGGCCCCGAGAATTTTTACGAAGGTTCTGGGCTCACTTCTGGCGGTACTAAGACCACAAGGCATATCGGTGGCTCCGTACCTAGACAACATTCTGATACAAGCGTCAAGTTTTCAGAATGCAAAGTCTCATACAGAGATAGTTCTAGCATTTCTGAGGTCGCATGGGTGGAAAGTGAACGTGGAAAAGAGTTCTCTGTTACCACTCACACGGGTTCCTTTTCTAGGGACTCTTATAGATTCTGTAGAGATGAAGATTTACCTGACGGAGTCCAGGTTATCAAAGATTCTCAATGCTTGCCGTGTCCTTCATTCCATTCCAAGCCCATCGGTAGCTCAGTGCATGGAGGTAATCGGCTTAATGGTAGCGGCAATGGACATAGTGCCATTTGCGCGCCTGCATCTCAGACCGCTGCAACTATGCATGCTCAGTTAATGGAACGGGGATTACTCAGATCTGTCCCCTTTGCTAAATCTGGACCAGGAGACCAGAGATTCGCTTCTCTGGTGGTTGTCACCGGTTCATCTGTCCAAAGGAATGACCTTTCGCAGGCCAGATTGGACGATTGTAACAACGGATGCCAGCCTTCTAGGCTGGGGAGCAGTCTGGAATTCCCTGAAGGCTCAGGGATCGTGGACTCAGGAGGAGAAACTCCTCCCAATAAACATTCTAGAATTAAGAGCAATATTCAATGCTCTTCTGGCTTGGCCTCAGTTAGCAAAGCTGAGGTTCATCAGATTTCAGTCGGACAATATCACGACTGTGGCTTACATCAATCATCAAGGGGGAACCAGGAGTTCCCTAGCGATGTTGGAAGTCTCGAAGATAATTCGCTGGGCAGAGTCTCACTCTTGCCACCTGTCAGCGATTCACATCCCAGGCGTAGAGAACTGGGAGGCGGATTTCCTAAGTCGCCAGACTTTTCATCCGGGAGAGTGGGAACTTCACCCGGAGGTATTTGCTCAACTGATTCGTCGTTGGGGCAAACCGTATCTGGATCTCATG
This sequence comes from Bombina bombina, assembly GCF_027579735.1. Lineage (NCBI taxonomy): Eukaryota > Metazoa > Chordata > Amphibia > Anura > Bombinatoridae > Bombina > Bombina bombina. Next base: position 359,112,242 of record NC_069500.1, on the reverse strand, counting down.
GCATCTCGCCAGAACGCGAAGCTTCCTTGTTACGGATCCAGGTCCAGGGACCCGGGAGCAGTGCTGGTAGATGCATTAGCAGCCCCTTGGGTTTTCAACATTGCTTATGTGTTTCCACCATTTCCGTTGCTACCTCGGCTGATTGCCAGGATCAAACAGGAGAGGGCATCTGTAATTCTGATAGCGCCTGCGTGGCCACGCAGGACCTGGTATGCAGACCTAGTGGACATGTCGTCCTGTCCACCATGGTCTCGTCCTCTGAGACAGGACCTTCTAATTCAGGGTCCTTTCAACCATCCAAACCTAACTTCTCTGAGGCTGACTGCCTGGAAATTGAACGCTTGATTCTATCAAAGCGTGGGTTTTCGGATTCGGTTATTGATACATTAATACAGGCTCGGAAACCTGTGACAAGAAAAATTTACCATAAGATATGGCGTAAATATTTATATTGGTGCGAATCCAAGAGTTACTCATGGAGTAAGGTTAGGATTCCTAGGATATTAGCTTTTCTACAAGAGGGTTTAGAAAAAAAGTTTATCCGCTAGTTCGATAAAGGGACAGATTTCAGCTCTGTCTATTCTTTTACACAAACGTCTGGCAGAGCATCCAGACGTCCAGGCCTTTTGTCAGGCTTTGACTAGAATTAAGCCTGTGTTTAAAGCTGTTGCTCCTCCGTAGAGCTTAAACTTGGTTCTTAAAGTTCTTCAGGGTGTTCCGTTTGAACCCCTTCATTCCATTGATATTAAGCTTTTATCTTGGAAAGTTTTGTTTTTGATGGCTATTTCCTCGGCTCGAAGAGTCTCTGAGTTATCTGCCTTACATTGTGATTCTCCTTATCTGATCTTTCATTCAGATAAGGTAGTTCTGCGTACTAAACCTGGGTTTTTACCTAAGGTTGTTTCTAACAGGAATATCAATCAAGAGATTGTTGTTCCATCATTATGTTCTAATCCTTCTTCGAAGAAGGAACGTCTTTTGCATAATCTAGACGTGGTCCGTGCTCTGAAGTTCTACTTACAGGCAACTAAAGATTTTAGACAAACTTCTTCTCTGTTTGTCGTTTACTCTGGACAGAGGAGAGGTCAAAAGGCTTCGGCTACCTCTCTCTCTTTTTGGCTTCGTACCATAATACGTTTAGCCTATGAGACTGCTGGACAGCAGCCTCCTGAAAGAATTACAGCTCATTCCACTAGAGCTGTGGCTTCCACCTGGGCCTTTAAGAATGAGGCCTCTGTTGAACAGATTTGCAAGGCTGCAACTTGGTCTTCACTTCATACTTTTTCCAAATTTTACAAATTTGACACTTTCGCTTCTTCGGAGGCTGGTTTTGGGAGAAAGGTTCTACAGGCAGTGGTTCCTTCTGTTTAATGTTCCTGCCATGTCCCTCCCATCATCTGTGTACTTAGCTTTGGTATTGGTATCCCATCAGTAATGGATGACCCGTGGACTGAACACACTTAACAAGAGAAAACATAATTTATGCTCACCTGATAAATTTATTTCTCTTGTAGTGTGTTCAGTCCACGGCCCGCCCTGTCTTTTTCAGACAGGTTCTAAATTTTAAAATTATAACTCCAGTCACCACTGCACCTTATAGTTTCTCCTTTCTCGTCTTGTTTCGGTCGAATGACTGGATATGACATGTGAGGGGAGGAGCTATATAGCAGCTCTGCTTAGGTGATCCTCTTGCAACTTCCTGTTGGGAAGGAGAATATATCCCATAAGTAATGGATGATCCGTGGACTGAACACACTACAAGAGAAATAAATTTATCAGGTAAGCATAAATTATGTTTTTTTCTTTCATGATTTAGAAAGAGCATTTATTTTAAGAAATTTTTTTATTTGACTTTTATTATCTAATTGTTTTTTAAAATTGTATTCTCTATCTAAATTTTGGGTTTAATGTCCCTTTAATTTATAAGGCATATTTGGGTGTGGGGAAGACTCCCCTTGAGCACATTACTCCACAACTTGATCAGTTTCCACTTCTTGGGACTTTCATAATGAGGTTTCTAATGATCACATTTGCAAGGCAGCTACTTGGGTCTCTCTTTTTCAAAGTTTTATTACTTTGATGTGTTTTCTTCTTCTGAGGCTGCTTTTGGCATAAAAGTTGTGTAAGTAGTAATGCCTTACAGTAATGTAGCTCTCTTCTCCTCCCCCACATTTCATGGCGATATTATGGACTTCACTGCTTGGGTGCAAATTCCACACATGTCTTGTGGCCTCTCACCATCCAATGAAAGAAAACAAGATGCTTACCTGTAAAATGTATTTCTTTCACCATGGTTTTGACAATATTTGCCCTTTCTTTTTGTTAAGGTGACAGCAGTACTTGTCTTGCTTTCCTGCTTTTCTTTTTCCTACATCTGCTTGGCTATATTTATGACTGATGATTCAGGTTAATAGTAGGGATTTAAGGCTGTGGTATTTTGGGGGGTGTTTGCCTTCTTCTGGTTATCAGGAGGGCAATTCCCCAACATTAATAACTTGTGGATCCTCACTATAA